>NC_030683.2:114230230-114563377 GCF_000004195.4 Xenopus tropicalis | reverse complement strand
GACTTAAACGTTGGCAATTCTTTGAGTTTGGACCTATGCAGGGCTATCCGGTTTATCCTGTTTTAAGAAGACAAAAATAATAACAAAGGACAGCCATTTCTCAGGATTTCTGAAGCGGTGCATATGATGAGTTACTGGTTATATGTAACCCTCTTTTGTTCAATTATTGTGAAACCCAGAGGCAAATTTTGCACCCCCCTGCTTGCACCCTTGCTGTTGTTGTTTCCTTTACTCTAGCGCAATAAATTCCACTGTTTCCCACTGAGTCCCTATTGAACATGCAGTCAATGGGCAGCATACCACCCCCTGATTTTTCCCACTCTGCGGGTCTCTGTGGTCTGCCCACAAATTCAGGCCTAAGACCCCTGCTCATTATAAGAAGAGTACAGTCCGGCGTAATAAATTTTAATTTTAGCAAGATCAGGAGCATTTTCATTATGTATTAAAGGAAAACTATACTCCCAAACAATGTAGGTCTCTATAAAAATATATTGTAGAAAACAGCTCATAGAAACTTATTTTTAAGTAGAATGTGCCATTTAGTAATTCTAAATAGAAAATTGCCATTTTAAGTACTAAGGGCCGCTCCCTGGGATCATACGATTCACGGTGCACACAAATAAACCAAGGGCACATGTTAGGTCACATCAGCCAGTTAATGGATTAAGTTCTGTCTTTTACACTCACACGTGTTCCTGTTACAGTTAGAGCTGCATTATTTCCTGTCAGGTGATCTCAAAATGGACCATCACAAAATGGTGGCTCAATATTTACTGGTATATATATATTCCAGTTTGGTAAGATTGGGGATGAAGGTGGGTGGGAGGAGGCAGAGGTCTGCTATTACGAAGTGAATGAGCACTAAGGGGCACAATGTTGCACAGGCCCACCTACCTCCTGCTAGGCTAAAGAGGTATGTGCCTAGCCCCCCCCCCACCATGTGTATCTTGGCCATGCCTGCCATGCCCCGGTCACACCCCCATTCTTCTACAGCCCCACCTCTATTCCACCTCACTTCCCTGTTGTGCGCCCTTCTCATCTAAGCACTTCAGGTGATGATTCTATCCATTTCAGTGGAGTGGGAAGTTAGGTTTCATGTGCCAATGACAGTGGGAGATGGACCTGTTACTGCAGGTGAACAGGTGTGGGGGCTGAAATCCAGGAGACTCTTGAAAAATATGGAAATGTTCTGTTAACCCAGCTGCATGTTTGTTTGGAATCTGGGGGAAAGCCCATGCAAACACATCAAGAACAGTCAAACTCAAGATCCCAGTACTGCAAGGTAGCCATGCTAACCACTGAGCCACCCCAATTATTTTTTCAGTTTGATGTAGAAACATTGTCCTTTAGTTTCTAAAAAGGGTGAAGGTTCTAGCTGCCTCCTGGAGATGATTTTGGTTAGTCTTTCTGCGGCCACTTCAGCCTAGATGCTTTTCTGCTTGCTTGACGTCAAGCACCTTTCAGTAGACACCTCTCTGATAAGTCAGAAGAATTTGTTCCGTCACCTTAGATCATGTTGTACGTTAAGCTAGAATTGCTGCTGCTCTATTAATAGCCGTTTTGCAGAACAAGAACTGTACAGGACAAGGGTCTGTTCTCCAAGAGCCTTCAGGCGGGTGCTAGTTTTGGGACAATGGTCCAGACGGTCTCAGAATACCATCAGACGTCCTGAAATAAACGCCACATACAAGTGGTGCTGAAAGGTCTTCACACCCTTTGCCTAATTAACTTATCAGTCCTTATCATTAACCACTCGTCAGCTAATTCCATATTCCCTTCCCAATGGCACTCAGAACGCACAGCATCTGAAAGTGACGTCCAGTATATTGTGAAATACTTAACTCTTCCTTGAGCTGGTTAAGCAGGAACTAATGCCTCATATGGCATTTTCCCCTCAACAGATACACTAAGGCAGGGATCCACAACTTTTTTACTTGTGAGCCACACTGTAAAAAGTGTAGGTGAGCCACCCAAGCTTAAAAAAATTCTTGGGGATGCCAGATAAGGACTGTAATTGGCTATTTGGTTCTGCTTGGAGTAGAACTGTGTCATCGTGCTTCCAAAACATGATTTAAAAATGGACACGTACTTTAAGGCCACTGGGGGCAACATCAAATGGGGGTGGCGAGCAGCATGTTACTCGCGAGCCACTGGTTTGGATCACTGCACTGTATACAAGGTACATAACTGCTAGTAGCCTGTGGGACAGCGGCTCAGGCAATGAGAGTATATCCAGAATCAAGGCCAAAATCAAGACTGACCCAGAGAGGAAATTGATTTTTTTTTACTCTTTTGCCCTTTTATGCTGCTTTACATATGTAAGTTTTGTGCAAGGAGGTCCATCAGGATATAACACAGTTAAAGAACCACCTTTATAAGGAATCCTCTGTCTGTAGGCAAGAAACCATCTTAGCAAAATGAATGATTAAATGTTTTACTGCTTTGCACATATGCATAGAGATGCCTCACAGAGAATAGGACATATATAGCAGGCTGTGGTAAAGGAGGGACCCCAGGCACTTATATCCCACCCACCCAGGCAAAATGGTAGCCGTGTATAGTAGAAAGAAAGCCAACAAAATAGAAGTAGGCCATTGGCTTACACAAGTAAGAATGACACCCCAACCAATTGTTAAGTCATTTATCGCCACAATGCAACACTGTGGGACAGATGGCATTGCACAATTTACCCCTTACAAATATTTGAATTGCACCATGTAGTGAGGGCAGGATCAACAGTAGCACACTCTGTTAATAGTGGGTCCTGGGGCAACATATGTACATTTCTAATTCCCTCATCCGATTTATAGGACAAAGACAAAGAAAAGGCCTGGGCAGGATCCCCATACCCAATCAGACTGAGTAGAGTACAAGATCCCCTGCAAAATGTAGTATTACCATAGCAACCTTCCAGACCAAAAAAAAATCTGTTATGGATATTGTAGATGGATGCATTCTGAGCTACTTGTTGATGTTCCATTATTGTCAATAACAGGGATGGATGAGTGGTAACCCATAACAGCCAATGAGAATTTTGCTTTCATTAGCCTTGCTGTGGGTGACCATTGAGAGTGAACGGGTGGCTAATGGCCATTGGACTGTATTTGAAGGCCTGTAATTTCTAATGCATGCTGAATGTGTCAGTCAAGAAAAATTACAGGCCACATACTTTGGAATCTATGTATATTGGGCATCAAGTTGTTCAATAGAAGGAAATAGCAAAATGGCTTTCTCAAAAGTGGGTGAAACCAAAAAGTGTTTGTGGACAAGGCTTATTATTGTAGTGGGTGTGGCTTATAGTTGTAGGAGGGGCTTATTTTAGTCCTGTATATCCCACCCACCAAGGCAAAATTGTAGCCATGTATAGTAGAAAGCATGCCAACAAAATAGAGTAGGCTGGTTCCATTGGCTTACACCAGTAAGCATGACCAATTGTTTAGTCATTCATCACCTCAACTCAACACTGTGGGATAGTTGGCATTGCACAATTTGCCCCACTTTGTTAAAACCTAACAAATATTTGAATTGCACCATGTAGTGAGGGCAAGATCAAAAGTAACACAATTTATTGTAAAGTCAAAGACGTGGCCTGGGTAGGATCCCCATACCCAATCAGACTGAGCAAAGTAGCAACCTACCTTTACTTCAGACAAAAAAAATCTGTAATGGAAAAAAACTTATGTTAATGTAACAGTGGGTGTGGTTTGTAGTTGTAGGAGTGGCTTATTTTAGGTATGTTGCACTATGCCCTGTGAATATACCATCTCTCCACTTTTGCCCCTATTCAAGCACTGAATACAGATGACTTTTAGATCACAGGGGCTATATTTTTAACTAGTTTCCTATTTCATTAAATGCACATGACAGAACAGAACATAATGATAGCATAAGTTTGGGAATATCAAATCTGTACATGAAGCAAAAATAAAGATTCAGGCAGTCATCAGTATGGCCCATTCTATACCTCCATGTAGAACATCCAACTCATCACGTTTGATATTTTAGACTTAACTGGCTTTTCATTCTCATTCCATGGCCAGAAAGTCACTTGATCCAAATGTACGTACCAAGCTTATCTTACGGTGTGAAAAATGTTCTCTCGCAATGCCAACCAGGCACACAGTCTTCCAGCCAGAACTTCCTTTAGTTGGTGCGAGCAAGTACGGGTAACTAGCTTAGAGGGCACTCTGCTCTAAATTATAATGCTGCAGATTGTCTTTGGGAATCGGTGAAATGTTTTGACGTTAAGCAGATGGGATTAGTGATTGAAACTGTGTCGTTTTAATCTCCATTTCTCCAGCTGGAAAGCCAATCTGCTCTCCATGTGCTCTGACCTTGAGGCCTATTGCCGCTTTTGCCTAGGCGTGCTGACAGCACGTTATGTCTCCAGCAACACAACGCCGATAGGCAGATGTTGCACAGAAAGGAATTGCCCGTTATGGTAGCATCTATCAGGCGTGAGATGTCACCACCGTCTTAATACAGTTTTATCCAGGATACTGTATTTGACTCCTTTGTTAAAGAAATAGTCCTATAAACTTTAGCAGGCATGGATCGGTGTACAAGCAAGAAATGCTGGGGCGAGGGAGGCAGATTTTAGGAGTGCTAGTTGGGTCAAACATTCCTGCGAATGACTTAAAGGACATGTAAATCCCCTCCACAAAAATGTAATCATTAACCAGCCTCTTTGAAATTTTTAAATACCTGCCACTCCTGTTGTTTAAAGTTCAATATTAAGGCTGCACCATCCTCTTAATCACTTGGGATTCCTTCTCCTCCTCTAACAAACTCGGCCCCTTCCTTAGGAATTTACTTTGGCTTTTGGCTACCGAGCATGCTCAGTTCTTCTCAGCTCATATTACTAAACACACCCTCCAGTCTAGCAGCCAATAAAGAAAAGACATTGCTTGTTCCCATAAAAACTAGCTGTCTGTTCTCCTAACCTCCTCTTCTGAGCTCAGCTTAATCATTGCAGTGCTCAATCCAAGCAGGACTTTTTATCAAAGTTAAGGTGGCCATACACTGTAAGATTTGCTCCTTTGGCAAGTTCGCCAAGTGAGTGGATCTTATCCCTATATGCCCACCTACAGGTGGGCCAAACCTAGAATTAGAACGATGGGCATAGGCACCATTAGTTCTGGGACTGCGTCAACGAGCCAATGTGGTCCCCAATCCAACGGAAAGATCAAACCTATCTGATCGAGATCTCCCCAATATCAGGCAAGGTGTCGGTCGGGAAGGCCCGTTGGTGTTGCCCATACAGGTAAGCTGCCGAATCAGCCTAAAGGACCAATATCAGCAGCTGAATTCGGCCTGTGTATGGCCCAGCTTAAGTTCTGCCTATGTAAGCCTGCATGCTTCATTGCATGAACTCTACAGCACATGTGCTGATGGTGGATGTACATGTCACTGATGATGTCAGAGGGAAAATGGGCGCCGGGTGAAAGCTGCTATTTGTTTTATATATCTATACTATCCAACGAAAGCACTCACAGCTCCAAGTAGTTCAAAAAATGACTTAATTTATTGCTCCACACTCATATCGAAGCGTTTCGGTGGAGTGTGGAGCAATAAAATACGTTATTGGAGCCGTGAGTGCTTTCGTTGGATAGTATATGAATTTGATTTGGTGAGCACCCGGCGTATGCCTTGTAAGTGGTGAGTGCTGTCGAGGAGTAATATATATATATATATATATATATATATGCAGTACAAATTATGCCATTTGGGTGGGGGAGGTGTGCCCAACTTATATACATTGTAGGAAAATGTAGGGTTTAATAATAGGAGGTGACCTCAACATTCTTATTTAGCATTAGTATCTTTCTTTTTATCCAACGGAAGGGATTTAAACCTTTTTGGATCTCCTTTCATCAAGTCCAACAGTTTATTAGCTCTGTGCCTTCTATTTAATAAATAACATTGAAATATGATTGTTTTTCCTGGAAAGGTATGTGAAATTGCTCCGTGGACCTTTGGCTACTTAATCCACTGAACAAGCAAATATAAGCAAGACCCATTTTTCTGCTGCGCAGTCCTAGGTTGGCATTATATATGTATAGGAACAATTGATCGGTGAGGAGCTGTAATGTGGGAAAATAAATTACATTTCCAGCTTCGACTGGTACAAGGACACTATTTATATCTAAACTCACAGTTGAAAAGTTGTCACATAAATGATGTGCCTATGAAATGGCTGTCAGTAAGAGGCAAATTTATGGGGGATCCTGATGTCCAATTCTAGAAAGTTCTTTAGATTTATTTACTATATTGACTAGAAACAGATATTGCCTATATGTATGTACGTGCTTTGTATTTGTGCCCACAAATCATTCTTAGATATGGAAAAATACTAATAGGGGGGCTAAACAAGGGTAACTTTAGACATCCATGTAGCTTCTTCTTGCAGTTCAGACAGGAAAGATTGAGTGTAGGGTTGCCACCTTTGCCGGTGGCTAGACCCGATACCCACCTACTGCTCCCCACTGTCATCTCCCTGATGCCCTCCCCAATTGTGCCATATAGTATAAGGTATGCATGGTGGGGGAGAAGATGGGTGGGTGAGTGAGTGAGCGGTCAGGGGCCCCTGAGGGGGATTGGGGGCCAGGTGGGCCTTTCATACCCCAGTCCGACCCTGATGACGTCAGGGGTGGACATGATATGTTGGGTGGGGTTATGATGCTGGAGCAGGGTTATTGCATCAGACACAATTAGCTGGATTTGTATAGTTTTATCAATGTTTCAAACAAGACATAAAGTTTTAAAGTGACAGTCTTTGAAATGCTGGAATGTCTAGTTCAAAATCAGACAGGTGGCAACCCTAAAGGTGGCCATACATGAGCCGATTTCAGCTGCCGATTCAGGTCCTTCAGATCGATTTGGCAGCTTATCTGCCTGTGTATGGGCACCCCTCACGGGCCTACCCAACAGATATCTGGTTTAAATTTGGCCAGATCTCAATTGGGCAGGTTTAATTTTCTGTTGGATTGCGGACCATATGGGCTCATTGATTCGTTCTGACAGCACATATGCCCGCCATTGTAATTCGATAGTATGGTCCTACCACTTTGCCAGCAGCCTAGGATCTCTCTCAGCTGACCTCAGGGGTGGAAATATTTGCTGTTAGTCACCTCCAGAGGCTTCCAAGCATCAATCTGCTCATATTATTGCAGGTGCCGTTGCCAGCAGAAGGAAACCGCACAACACCACCAGGGACCACCTTCTGCAACACCTGGACATTGCTCAGCACTACAGCAATAAAAATCTGCAGCAGCAGGTACAGGGGAGGAGAGCACAACACCAATACAGGAAAAGCTGCCACAACGACTGAACTTAAGGGGTGAATACTGCACAGGAATTGGTTCAAACAGGAAATTAAACAGCTAGTGAGAGGTGCAAGCCTGGAGGCCGAGCCCAAAGCAGCACATCAGCACAAGTAGCAGAGACAGCAGTGGTAGTGAAGGGATATCCGGAAGGACAGACTGCAAGAGACAAGGGTTAGTACTTGTTTATAAATCTTTCTGACACTGATTCTTCTGAGGGAGATTAGAAGAGTTTAGAAGGGGACATGACACAAACAACACTTAAACATTTAAAGATTTGAAGAAACAAGGAAATTGGTACATTGGGGACACATTCATGCAGAATCTCTTCCTTTTGCAAACATTTATTGATAGGAACGTTTGGAGATAAAAAGGAGGATTGCAAAAAAAAAGAAAAGGGGAGAAAAAAAGAGTCATTATCAGAGCGGATGAAGAGGTTTATGATTTACATGAGCTGCTGTATGACAGAACATCCAGAACAATGTGCCAGCCTGGTTAAGAACATGTATATATTGTATGGCACACATGGAACTTATGGAGGCAGGGCATGGTTACAAAATGACAGGGAATTCTGAGAAAAAATGATACATTAGTCATTTACAATTTAGGGGGTGCAAGAGTGCGCCCCTTAGTGCTCAATTAACAGCACTTGCGCCTTGTATGGTTGTTTCTTTCTGCATTTTCAATCTAGTACTCCATGCTTAGAGCAGCATCTGTAGCTCAGCCCTATATGGGCTCAGTGAGTTGGCACTGAAATAAGGAGGAAACGGGAAGTAGGCAGAGTAATGGCAACCACTATAAAGCAAAAAAGGAGTTATAGATGTAAAATAAAAAAGGTGTGAGAGAGGAGGCAACTGCAAATTCAGACACCCTTCTTACTTCTGTTAGGGTAATCACCCAGCAATAATAATAATACTACTCACAAGGCCAATTCATGTGAAAAATCTAAAACCTTTGTTAGACAGGTTTCCCTTTGGTGAAGCTGCCAAATTTTTTGAAGTCTGTTTTATTAAAGGTTTTAGAATCTCTGTGCATAATCCACTCAGTGGTGCAAAAATCTAAAGCCTAAACCTGATGTCAGCATATGATAATCCTGAAGTGGTTCCAGAAAAGGTAGCACAAGAATTATATCTGAGCAGGATTGTTAAACCCCCAATAGATGGCCTAGTTATTATCTTCACTCCTTTAGGGGTAGTGGCTTTAAAACAAAAAGGAACAAAGGCTCAGTCGTACCCAAAATGTAATTTGGTGAATGATGGATTTGACTGGAAGCAGTGCTCAGTTCAATATCAATCATTTGATCAAGCTTTGGAGATAATGAAGGGAAAGGCGTAAACTTAATTGAAGGAAAAGGCATAAACAGAAATGGCTAAACTTAATATAAAGTCAATTTTTGTTACCTTTACATCCAGAAACCTTTAGATCCAGTTGATGCTTCCTTCAGAATGGTGGGTAGGTATCTGCTCATCGGTTGCTTGATGTCCTGTGCATTCTCTGAGATTTTCAGTGGATTTGACTGTCACTTGTCAGTCAAGACTAGCCAGAATGGTATTGGCCATTACCGTAATGATTTCTTAGTCGTAGGCCAGAATGGAAGATATTGGAACTTGGCTTCTGAGGGGGTAGGACATGGAGAACAGTGAAGCAGAGAAAACATCCTGGTTAGGGTGAAACCTACACACTGCAAGGTGTGCAGTTAGGGTTCCCACCCTTGCCATGTTATGAACCCGGGCAAAGGGGGTGTGCGATGAAGTCAGCACCGACTTGGACTGCCACCTGTTCAGTTTTGACCCAGACAGCTTTGTTTTCGGAAGGGCTGTCAGGCAAAACTGCCTGCAGGGCAGGATCCTCTGAGGTTGTATATATATCTGGATTATTAGGCTGTATCTTTGCTAATAAACCAATGTTTCTGGATGCATAGTGTTCCACAGGGACATTGAGGGGTGATTTGCATGTCTCTGCCCACAATTCCTTATGTGGGAGCTAAAATCTGTCATCTTTGTTTTTAAGGTAGTATAATATGTATGTTTAGGGCTCCTTGGCTCCTCTTACCCTAACCAGGCCATGTGACATTCTGTTTTTTGATTCTCAGTTATATATATTTTCTGCTGTAGCTGAGACTGTGGTTAAACCGCAGGTTTCCAATACATTTCTACTTCCTGTTCAAGTGCAAGACATTGTCTATATTTTAGCAGTTGTGGCTTTTTTCTCTTTTGTTTATTTGCTCTATTATTGCATGTATCTGGTGACTGGTATAGCGAGGCTATTCACAGTGTAGTTACTTAATGCCAACAGACGTTGGGAACTAGCACGCGGATGCTACCGAAAGTCTCCTGGGGTGGCCATACACTGTAAGATTTGCTCCTTTGGCAAGTTCGCCAAGTGAGTGGATCTTCTCCCTATATGCCCACCTACAGGTGGGCCAAACCTAGAATTAGAACGATGGGCATAGGCACCATTAGTTCTGGGACTGCGTCAACGAGCCAATGTGGTCCCCAATCCAACGGAAAGATCAAACCTATCTGATCGAGATCTCCCCAATTTCAGGCAAGGTGTCGGTCGGGAAGGCCCGTTGGTGTTGCCCATACAGGTAAGCTGCCGAATCAGCCTAAAGGACCAATATCAGCAGCTGAATTCGGCCTGTGTATGGCCCAGCTTAAGTTCTGCCTATGTAAGCCTGCATGCTTCATTCATGAACTCTACAGCACATGTGCTGATGGTGGATGTACATGTCATTGATGATGTCAGAGGGAAAATGGGCGCCGGGTGAAAGCTGCTATTTGTTTTATATATATTTATATATCTATACTATCCAACGAAAGCACTCACAGCTCCAAGTAGTTCAAAAAATGACTTAATTTATTGCTCCACACTCATATCGAAGCGTTTCGGTGGAGTGTGGAGCAATAAAATACGTTATTGGAGCCGTGAGTGCTTTTGTTGGATAGTATATGAATTTGATAGCTGGGATTTGTAGTTTAGTAACATCTGGAGGTTGCAGGTTATCTGTATGTTGTACAGCAGGATAAACCCAAATTAATAAAAATTAGGCCTGAGCTAGTTCTAAACGGTTCACAAATAGGGTTTCCACCCAGATGGTATTTGACCAGTCTAGCCAGCAAATCACCAGCTAGGGCCGGTGCTGGTATTAAAAAATATACCGGTATACTGCAGGTAAATTTGTAAGAATGGTAACCCTGCCTATAATCCCTCCTGATTCTTTGCCTTTAGACCAATTCAGCAGCTTATCTGCCCATGTATGGGCACCTTTAAACTGGTCATAAACATACCATGTGTCTTACTATTATTGGTACATGTATGGTTACCTGTGTATGTGGATAAGCCCATATATTGCCACCTTTACCCCTAGGGCCAAACGATCGAATAAGCCCGATATTGCTCACCTTAGGTGATCTTATCAGGAGAAGATCTGCTCATTTGGCGACCTTGCCAAACAATCGGATCTTACCGTGTATGGCCCAAGTGGGGGGCCCAAACATGAAATGGAGGAAATTGCCTGCATAAAGCAGATGTAACCAGACATAGCAGAGGAAGAGGCTGAACCTGAATGGGGAAAAAAGACAAATCTGGGCCAGGTCTGAGTGAGCAGGGAGGTGTAAAGAAGAAAGTGTTTTGACTTAAATGGATTGGGCCTGTATGGAAGGCTTGGTGACATGACACGTGCTCATGACTAGAGCCCTAAATCCTCAGGACTTGCAGACTAGCCTCGGCACGTGCCTCTTCTGCCTACTCCTAGTTCTGGCCCTGGATCTTACCTTCTGATCTTTTCATTCTGAATCCAGCCAATCAGTGTAAAGTTTTCTTTTTCATGTCATGAAGAAATCCTCAAAATGTCATAGGGAAGGTGTAAACCGGAGCCTGTCTGCAAGACATTTATGCACACTACAGTTTAGTAGTCGGTCATTTTGTGGTTTTTATGTAGTTTTTAATTTAGTGAGCCCCTAACTGTATGTAAAGGAGGTGTTTCATTGGGCCAGCACAAAACAGAAAATCTCATAGCTAAAATAAAGTTTAGCTATGACAATTGGGATGCATCCCCACTGGTTATGGGGGCCCACCATCAGATATTTCATCTACTATAACTTTTGACTGAAGCATCCCCCAGAAATGGTAGACCATCAATCAGTTCATTACAATTTTTATTTTCTATTAGTACAAAAGTTACCACAGAAAATAGAAACTATCATTTGTTATTATTGCAGTTTATGTTTTCCGTGGTCCTGGCTAGTAAGCCTGGGCCCTATGTCTGCTTCAGTAAGCACAAACTTTTTTTTCTGTGTTTCCTTACTTATTAAGTTCCTCTGCTTGAAGGTAAATCCTTCCCACCAATAAGATCTTTGCCCAGTGCCCACTGGTACCTTAAAGCGACCCTGCTCTGTTACTGGGCTCTGAGAAATGGTTTAAGAAGTTCTCACACAGATGCTATTTATCGTGTAGGCCTGCAACCCATTTTTACCCCATTAGTGGGAGGAGGTGGCAGGTATGGCAGAGAAGCCTACTTTGATACCACCAACCTGAGACCCACATCCATACTAGCATCCATAATGCCCAACCACAGCTTTCCCATTAAAGGTTTCTAAGCCTACCTCTGTACTAGTTGTACTGTTGCTGCAGATAAAAGAATAGTAAACATTTGTTGCATTTTATAACTATATTGTAGCTAAGGTCAATGGCTTTAGCAACCAGGAAGCAGATTTAATGTGAGACTTTATTGTGGTTATTAAATATCTGCTATTCGGATATGTGAAGTCCTTTGATTCTTCCGGCCACTGCCTGCTGGGAAGGGTCAGCGACTTGTACTTGGATCTCTGATCTAGTTTCTGGGAATGCCAAGGGACCACCTGTGGCCAAACTGCCAGAGTATTTAGTAACTTTCCTAGAAAGCTTTCAGGGGGTACAGCCTCCACTGTGGCCCATTTGACAAATAAAGACCAGTAATTTATTGCTATATCTGGAAGCTGAATGCTGAAACCAGAGTAATTTGTTTTGCAAACAGTGGAAGCCGCTTATATCAATATATTTTCTTGCTCTTCGTGAATTGTAAGCTGCCTTATTGGGTAATAATGTCAGAGGTTAAGGCTTCTATTAGTTTGCAGATTATTATGTAACTGGCAGATGGATCCCAATTTCTTTCTTTAATTCCCACTCTGCTGGGATGGAATTACGAGCTGATTAAACGCAATATTGGGGAGATAGAACCTCACAGCTTCCCCGATGCCACACTCGCAGCCCTCCGGCTGCTCTGCCTAGAGGTAAGGCACAGGGCTTTAGTGTTTAACCAATGCCAGCGTGACCTGTGGAGGATGAAGTGTAGGTAAAGCAATGCAGCCTTATTTTGAAAAACTATTTTTTTTTATTATATACTAGGGATTCTGGCACATGTTACTGGGTTTAAGGTGCTATTAAGCACCAGTAACTTGGGCAAATGCCACATTGAAAAGGCCATATTGCCAATTTATTTATACAGCTCCCTAACATCCTGCTATAATGTATATCCCTTGGGGGTGTGACCCCACATAATAGTGTTACACCAGATTTAAACTGCAGGCCACTGGTATGCCAGCCTCATATTGCTGCTATGTCTTATTATAGGGATCCTATATTAAGACATACTGCTCATACTCATACTGCTGCTATGTCTTAATATAGGGATCTCCAAGCTTATTTTATGTGTCACAGACTTTAACATCCGAATCACAATCAGATGTAAAAAGTGTTGGTGAGCCACACAAGCATGAAAAAAGTTCTATGGGGATGCCAAGGAAGGCCTGGTATTGGCTATTAGGTAGCCCCATGTGGTCTGCTAGGCTCTCTTGGAGTGTGTTTCTGTGCACAGAGATTTAAAAATGGGCATCTACTTTGAGCCCACTGGGAGCAACATCAAGGGTGATGGTGAGCAACATATTGCTCACCAGCCACTGGTTGTGGATCACTGTCTTAAAGAAACAGTACATTACTGGCCCCATTTCCAAAAATAGGGAAAAGCACAAAACGATTTTTGCACTTTGTATCATACAAGTGCTCCTTAGATGAGCACTAAAGGACACATTCTCCTGCCTCTTGGTTTGGAGAACCCTGTGTTCTCAAACCTCCATACAACACTATTTAAACATATGCGCAAATTAAATTGGGTAAAGAAGAAAGGGAGCAGTGCGGTTTTTAAATCTTTATTAGCATCAATTCATTTGCACCATAGCAGGGTATAACAGAGAAATAACGTTCATTTTACACACGGACTGAACCACTTCCAACATCAGCAACACTGCTGAAAATGTCATTTGGCAAAATGTTTGTGGACAAGTAAACTAATTATTTATTGTAGAGTTTGTTGCAATGTATCAGGAGGGTTTGGGCTCTATCTCATACACACAAGTTCAGATCCCGCCATGTACTCTCACCTGCAACTCTACGTTATAGTTTTACTTTACAGTAGGGTTTTACCAAATCCAGCATTTGGTTTGGAAATACTTATTCAACTGAATCCAGGAACAGTAACACCAAAATATGAAAGTGTTTTAAAGTAATTAAATGTAATGTACTGTTGCCCTGCACTGATAAAACTGGTGTGTTTGCTACAGAACGCTCCTATAGTCTATATAAATAATCTGCTGTGTAGCACCGGGGGCAGCCATTCAAGCTGGCAAAAAAGGCACAGGTTACATAGCAGGTAACAAAAAAACTCTGTAGAATACAATAGTGTTTTATCTGTTATCTGCTAAGTAACCTGTGCCTTTTCTCATTCGAATGGCTGCCCCGTGGCTACACAGCAGCTTTGCTTATATAAACTATAATAGTCGTTCTGAGGCAAACACACCAGTTATACCAGTGTAGGGTAACAGTGCATTATATTGTAATTACTTTAATACGCTTTCTTATTTTGATGTTACTATTCCTTTAAGGTCATGTTACTTTAAAGCTTTAAACCTCTCAGCAACTGAAGGTGACAATATTTTACTCATAACTGATAAATTCAACATGCAATTTATGGATTCCATTTTGGATTCGCCCAAATCTTACATGTAGGCTTTTGTATCCAGCCAAATCCAATACTGATGGATTCAGAGCATCCCTACATTACAGTAAAGGGTTACATACACAGGACCCAGCAGCTTTAACATTTGTCCAAAAGAGTGTAAGTGTGATGTATCGTCTGTAGCACTCTCCCTGCAGGGATTCATATTTGGCACGTTAAGATAAAATAGTTTCTGGATTCAGGAATGGGACACCATGTGGTACTGCTGTTTAATTTTTGTGGAATCTTGTTTCATATGTCACAGTATTTGGTCTTGGTTGATTTATTCTGCAGACTCTTGGGGTTACTTTGCACCTCACTTAGCTCTTTTGGGGAATGTGCCTTGCTGCGGGGCCCTGCTTTGGTTTTATTGATTTATATTATGAGAAAGGGGAAAATGATAATTAAATACAGTACCTCTACCCTTTCCAGTACCTCTTTTTACTGATGACAATTACAAAAAAAGACAGCCTGCTGTAAAACTAACTCCACCCATACCTAATTAAGCTCAAATGACCTTTTTTCGCGAACTTCACTCTTAGGTCAATTTTACATTTGTTCTATATCTGCTTATATAGATGGATTAAATTGCTAATCAATACATCTTTATTCTGCATTGAGATTGTAGGAAACGTACAGAAAACCCTCTTTAATCATGGGTTAAAACCAATACTCTATAGCAGTAGCAAAGCGTGGAGAAGACATAAGGTGATGGGTTTTACGCCTTGTATGAGATTGATACTAATGGCATCAGGGTTTGAATCGTGAGCTTATCTGGGTAAACTTTTCAGGCTACACTTCATGGAAGTCGTTACAATACTCTCCCAATTAGACAAGAAAATCTAGCCATACTTAGGAGTATTTATTACAGTTTGCATATTTTATTGTTCAGTAGATATTAATATAAAAGGTTCCTGTGCTGTGCGTAACTCATGAACAATCGGCTTTTACCCAAGTTACCAAACAAAACGAGATGGTAACGTGTGCATAGAACAAAAGGTTCGATCACTTTTAAAAACCTTGCTGTCGAGATCTCCTAATTTTAGGAAAGTCCTTCTCATTACATTAATGACATCCCCCCACCTTCATGTGTAACAGTTAATGGGAGATTCTTTTGGTGCACTGGTTGCTTAATCCATGTAGACCATTTTATTCATGCCTGCCCTGAGTGAGAAATGCTTCCTAACTGATGGAAGTGCAAATTGATAGTCAGTAGAACCCATCTAATGGGAACCCAACCCATCTAACCAGAAGATCATGTCAGTAATATTTCCTCCAGAGGGTCAGGAACGCCAAGCATGCCAAGCTCATGGGACGTATTAGGAACCGTTAACATTGTGTTGACCAGGGTAGGGGAATCTTCGTCACAAATGCAGTTAAGTGCAACTTCATTTTCGTAACAAAAAGAGCTGCGACCCACCAGTGAATATTTCCTCTCAGAAAGTTCTTTGGCGCTGCAGGTGGGCGTGCTGGGTACTTCATATGTGCTGTTAAAGTGTAAGTAATCCACCTCGTAATAATTGCGTTTTTCAAAGAGCACTGGTTCAAAGCGGCTTCCCCACAAGATCTCAGAGGGAAGATAAGAACTGCGGCATTGAGTGGTCATGGCTGTGGCCTCCACCATGCCTTCAAGGATTACAACCAGCTCAAAGTTAGCCGCCTCTAGTTCTTCCTTGCCGATTTCATATAGGGGGGATTCTTCATCAATCTCATGAACTATGGTTACCGGAGACACCAGGAAGATTCTGTCTGTGCCACTGTCAAACCCAACATTGATATCTGTGTGATCCAGAGGGAGGTACTCACCTTCAGGGGTGACACGAGGCTGGAGAAGAAAATAAGAATTTCAGTCAATATCACAAGGTTTGATCAGAAAAATCATGCATGGTTACATTAGTTCTACATCTAAGGTGGCTTTTTAGGGTGACACAAGGCTGGATAAGAAAATAAGAATTCAGGTCAATATTACAAGGTTTGATCAGAAAAATCATGCACGTTTTCATTACTTCTGCATCTAAGGTGGCTTTTCATTTTGTTGTATTTGACGAACTGGCCCTGTGTGAGTTTTAGATCAATGACTATGATACAAATCAGTAGGCAAAAACATTATGTTTATCCATCTTCAGCTCTAAAGCTTATTCTTGATTCCATTCCTATGATAAATGAGTCAAGCAGTTAATGTTATTTTGAAAACATGGCCCCCAAATGAATATCTAAGGAGCTGGAAGGGCATCCATCTGCTTGTGCATGATTCTCATAGAGCATCATACCGTACTGACTGGGCTGCGCCTGCACATGTTCCAATTCAGCAGCTAATTGGATCCAGCTTAAACCAAAGAAGGGACAAAATCATGAGGCTTTGTGATGTGATTTATTTGAATCCACTTGATAAAGAAAAGATTTGTACTGTGGCAGAGCACATTGCAGCCAGCGTGTCTCTAAAATTAGATACAGATTGTATTCTATGTATAGTTTTATAAATAAATAAATATATATATAGCACTATGTGTGCAGCAGCAATCTACAGCAGTACAGTACATTGATAGAAGAAATAGGGGTCAGTACAATAATAAAATGCAAAATAATACAAAATATAGTTACATTCAAGATTCAGCCTGTGGCCTTGTGTTTTTATATGGTCATGGAACTCTTTGGTGGCTAATAAGATCCTTTTATTTATATATATATATATATATATATATACTGTCCCAAAATCGGCACTCACCAAAGCAGCATATGAAAACCGGGTGCTAACCATAAACTTGCATATTCTCCCTCTGAAAGCACTCACGGTATATAATAAAAAAAGAAAATTTTATTTACACAAAAATGTCTACGCGTTTCGATCCATATAGTCCTGATGACGATCCTATATGGATCGAAACGCGTAGACATTTTTGTGTAAATAAAATTTTCTTTTTTTATTATATACCGTGAGTGCTTTCAGAGGGAGAATATATATATATATATATATATATATATATATATATATATATATAAACTGATAGACAGCAGGCACTCACATATTATTAAATAACAGTATGCCTGGGTGCAGTATAAAAATAAATGTAGCACAGTTCGAACAGATGCCGCACTCACAGGACTTAGTGAAAAAATAAAAAGTACATTTATTGTGAAAACACGTCAATCTAACGTTTCGGACTTTGAGAAAGGCTGTGGATACGGCCGAAATGTTAGATTGACGTGTTTTCACAATAAATGTACTCTTTATTTTTTCACTAAGTCCTGTGAGTGCGGCATCTGTTCGAACTGTGCTATATATATATATATACTATTGAAAAGTGTATATTGAAAAAAGGAATCACATCACATATGCAACGTTTCGGGCAATAATTTATATATATATGTGTGTGTGTATATAGATAGATAGATAGATACATATGTATGATCATTGAAATGATCATTGTTTTTTTTCCCATTCCTTTCTCTGCAGATTATAAAGAATGATGCAATAAACCAGTGTAATGGGTGAGTTAATACAGATATATACTGTATATGCAGTTGGGTTTTTATGCTTAAATGAGATATAAGGACATTGTCATTGTGTATCAGGGGCATTGTTGGCTGCCAATGTCCAGCTCCATGTGGTTTTTAACATTATACACTGCTTTTCAGAACTGGTTTTACAGCTGTTCGGCTTGTTCTCTTCAATACATTTCCCAAACAATATAATTCCAGTGATGATACCTGGATAATATATTCAGGATAAGTGCCTATTTATCGAGTTATTTTCTAAAGAGCCAGGCTAGTAGACAATCCCATTGATTTGTTACTTTTTGGTTGCTCTTTAAACAAGTGTGCCTTTACCAGCATTTGCACACACCACGGTTACAAATAATAATAATAAACACACTGTGCATTAAGTCACTTAACCATAGTTCCAATAGGACAGCAAATAAATACTTCCTCCCCCCCCCCAAGTATTTCACACTAACTAACCTTCAAGCTGGACTTCAAGGAGTATCTAGAACAGTGATCCCCAACCAGTGGCTCCTGAGCAACATGTTGTTCCCCAACCCTTGGATGTTGCTCCCAGTGGCCTCAAAGCAGGGGCTTATTTTTGAATTTCTGGTTAGGAGGCAAGTTTTGATTGCATAAAAACCATGGGTATTTGCCAAACAGAACCTTCTGTTGGCTTCCAGTCTACATAGGGGCTATCAAATATCCAATTATAGCTCTCATTGGAACCTCCAGGAACATTTTCTGTTGCTCTGTAAAACTTTTTCTATTTAAAAATGGCTCACGTGTATAAAAGGTTGGGGATCCCTGATCTAAAAGATCAAATATGCATTCTATGCATTAACTAACTGGTCTTCATGTTGGTTCCTCACCCACTAATGCAGGCCCATCTAGAGGAGAAGCTCCAAAGACACCATGAATCTCCATTGACCGTATCCCACTAACAAGGACAAACGAGGAGATTAGTCACCCTTCGACTGCTGGTGGCGACTAATCTCCTGTGAATGCTTTGCCATTAGTGACAATGTAAACCACCGCTGGGGAAACCTATGGACAAAGGTGCCCATAGTCACCACTGCTAGAGGAGAATAATCGTGGGGCGACTAATCTCCTCCTGTGTCATTGCCCAAAAGGAAACAAAGTAAACTGAGATGGGTTGTCTTTGGCCTGACTCTGAACCAGTTCTTTTCCACTGGCATACATACAACTGTAGAGAAAAAACCTATCAACTGCCTTGTATGTGCTGATAGGCACAGATCTGCCTGTTGGTGCACACGCAGTCGATTTTGGCATGAAAACACCACGTATACATTTGCATGCCATATTCCAGTCTATGTGTGTGCTGACAGTTAGATGCCATGCACATTAGTGCTCACAAATACATGGAGCTATTTCTGATCTGTACATCTAGTTATAAAGCATAGTTTTCACAAAGGAAAGCTAGATCTCACATTTAGCATGTGGTGGGTGAGAGCATTATATATTATATATTAAACCTATATGGTAAAAAAATGGAGATTACAAATAAACATAGTTTAAAACAAATGATTCCACCAAAACCATTAACTAGATATCTGATGAGATATCTGAAGAGCTTTACCAAATTCTTGTCTTTTCCTTCACTAAAAGCCATAAAAGGTAAAAATAAACCCATATACAACTCATGGCAAGAAATCAATAAAATATTACAGGCAATATGACATTCAGAGCAATCTAAAGAACAGAAATACATGACAGTCGCTAGAATGAGTTGACTTGACTTGACAGTGCTAGTCAATAGGGAGTAAATTGGGCTATTGTAGATAGCAATAAAGATCTACATAGTAAAACTGAAGAGAATCTGCAGAAAGTGGAACTAAAACCATACATCTTCACCTCTTTGTATTTGGGCTTGTTAACTGCAACTTCACATCTCAATGCCTGATATGAAGTTTATTCACTGCAGAAAACCTCCCTGGTCCAGAGGTCTTCTCATTAATTCCCCCACATCGTTGGAATGCATTGCCCATCTACATCGTATGTTACCACCTTCAAGGCTCTCCTCCAGCTATATTTCCTCTGTAAGTTGCTGTAGCCTGGAACTGTCCTTATGATGTTCTTTCTGATCCCAACAACAACAACAATAGGGTATCATAATACATGCTCCTGCTATCAATGTACACTCATTAAGAGATAGAACTCTCTTCACTTTGCTTTTATGTAATATGTGTTTTACAAATCAGTCCTACAGCTTCCCTTTAGTTTTGTCAGTCCTGTGCAGATGTAGGTATGCTATTTGGTGTATATATATACATGTATCAGTACGGGACCGGGGAAAGGGACAACATCTTGAACTTCTAAATTGTTTGGTGAGATGTTATTATGGAACTAATAGACGCATAGCAAATATAGGGCTAGGTTGTTGAGAGCATATGACCTGAATAAACTAACAGCAGATGGAGTCGATTGAAAATTCTGTTTCAGCCCTGCCCTAAGGCAAGCTTGGTTTTCCACGAAATCTCCCATAAATACACAGTAAAATACAGTAGGATGTCAGAGTAGGTCAACTATAGTTGTGTTTATCCATGCTGCGTGCCTTAGTGCAGGTGTTTGCTCACTTAAAAAGCACTGACTGAGGTCATAAATACATTTGCTAATCAGGGAGGAAGCCTTGGGCTAGTTATATTTCATATACCATTCATATTTATAAAAAATATGAAGACTATAATATATTATAGATTCTTCTGTATGACTATGTAGCTTTATTGACTTTATTGTACTTTGTTCATAACAAAATGAATATTACCTGAAGAAGCTGCGCTCGAACATGCGCTTCTACTAGGTGGCTCTTGCGAAGATTTGCGACCCTCCACATGAGGCATAGCTTCTCATCTCTGAGTGCAATAACAGCATTTTCTGTGAAAACAAGAGTTTCATTCCTCTTTTTGGGTTTAGCTATTTTTGCCATGATGGCTCCAATGATGAAGGCATCAATAATACACCCCACAATACACTGGAGTACCACAGTCAACACAGCCATAGGGCATTCCTCCGTCACACTTCTGAACCCATAGCCAATGGAAGTTTGTGTCTCTAAAGAAAACAGAAAGGCGGCCATGAAACTAGTGACTTGTAAGAAGCATGGGGCATTATGTGCCTCCTCGGAGCCAGGTTCGGGTGGTGGTGCCAGGTCCCCGTGCAATGAGGCAATTAACCAGAAAGTAAATCCAAAAATGAGCCATGAGACCACAAATGTAAAGGAGAAAATGAGGAACATCCATCTCCAGCGTATGTCAACACATGTGGTAAAAAGGTCCGTTAGGTAGCGTTGGCTTTTCTCGCTGAGATTGATAAATTCTACATTGCAATGTCCATCTTTCTGGACGAATCGACTGCGCTGGCGAGTAGGCTTAGTATGCACTTTGCCATTGCGGTAGGGAGTAGGTCTCATTGCCTGTGTCAGCTGTGATTCCTCCTCCTCACGGAGTGGATCAGGAATGTCTGTACTGAAGCGACGGATGGCACGGGCAACCCCCATGGCCAGTGCACCCCGGGGGAGAATGGTGGTACTACCCAGCTTGGCTGTGAGAAGGTGCCAGATAGATGAGAACCTTGGTATCCTGGTGGTTTAAAGGCACAGAATCTTCATCTTGTAGTTCTTTTAGCCAATCCTATACCAACAGAGAAGAAATATATTAATAATACATTATTAATAAATATATTTTATGCATAGCTTATTGAGCATGGATGTGATTCTCTAATACAGTAGTTCCCAAACTGTTGGGTTGCCCTCCAGTCTGGAAGATTAGAGATTTGGCTGAGGGATCCATCCTGAGGGCCAGTTAGGGTCATATTTGGGCAGATCGCCTTTTACTGTTCCCAAATTGTTGGGTTGCTCCCCCCCATCCCCCTAGGGAAGATCAGAGATTTGATTGGGGCAACCATCCTGAAGGCCAGTTAGGGTCATATTTGGGCAGATCGCCTTTTACTGTGTCCATATTGTTGGGTTGCCCCTCATGCCCCTAAGGATGAACAGAGACTTGCCTGGGGGATCCATGCTAAATGCCAGTTAGGGCCATATTTGTGTAGAATGTAGAATGCCAATTTTTCTTTTTTGGGGGTTGTTCCGCCCCCCCCCCCCATTAAATTGACAATTGTAAACCCCATATGGTGGTCCTAGCTTTTACAAGAGATAGATTGCCAAGACCACAGCATTGGTTCCACAGGTATAATCATCCCCCACCTAAGCCTGTGGAACCAATGCTCCCTTGTACCCACCATAGGGCACCTTGTTCTTTAGACATAGGCATGCTAGGTTCTAGTCTCAACCCATTACAGTGGTATTGCATTGATGTGTGCCTTTTTTGCACCTAACATTACATGCACTGTTATTAAATGGAGCCCTTAATGTTTAGTTTGGTAAACTTTCACCATCTGCAGAACCAAATCTCTCAGCATCCATTCTATCCTAGCTCTACTATTGAAAGAATGGGGGAGCTTCCATAAATGCTGGATGGGGACCCAAAGGTTGCTTGTTATTGCTATAACACCTGCTGCCAAATGACCCATCTCTTTGCTCCTCATGTGATTATATTACAATTCATGACCATTTAACTGTCAGCACTAATGCTTAAATACAGGTTTATCCTATAAGTGAAGCCTCTTAGCACTTCTTTGTTGACTTGTTTGTGTTTACCTTGAGGCTATTGTCCCAGCACCGCCCACTGCTATCCTATCTCCTTGTGTGACATAAGCCTTATCTGCCAGTATCCTACTGTCAGTATATATTCACTTCCCTAAGATACAGGATTAAATCTATCATTTAGGTTCTTCTTGCCTTTTATTTGTTTAAGATTTTGGGTACTTGTGTCTGTTGCAGTTTATTAACACATCTTTGCCATGGGGCTATTTTAACCATTAACATGTAAAGATAATTATGTACATACATACTATGATCGGAATACATTATGATACATTAGTAGTGATATTTTTTAGTGTGCTAAGTTAATGGTTGTGATGGTCATCATAAACAGGCATCAACAAAATCAGCAATTTCAAATAAAATAGCTTAATGGATTAGGGATGTCCACAGATTGCCTAATGAGCGGATCTTTCCCTGATGCCCACCTTCATCTGGGCGATATCAGATTGATCCGTTCGTTTGGCCCTTGGACCAAACAATCTGATCACATTGACCGGATGCAGGGCAGTTGAGAGAGAACTGCATCAGTAAACTTCAACAACGCATTTCTTACTACAACTGGATTTTTAATCCTGCCTGATTGATATCTGGCTGATTTTTGTCCAGATATCGGTTGAGAAAGCCCACTGGAGGGCCCTATACATGGGCTGATAAGCTGCCCGCGTGGTCTGTCAGCAACTTTTAGACCATAAGGTGACAGATACAGTATATAAAAATATTGTTGTATCAGTCATAGTTCCAGGTGTAGCTAGGACAGCAAATATGCTTTAACTGCAAATCTCACCCTGATCGATCTTCAAGCTAGTCTTCTAGCAGTATCTTGAGGTTCATCCTCCAGAAATCTCATTCTATCTGGCCTTTAGGCTGGGTCCCCCACCTGGGCAGCCCCACAGTTTTGGAACCACTGCTGTACTGTATTATTCTTTTGATTCTCGTTCTTAAACCAATTGATTGAGTAATACTAAAGTTTGAAACCCATTGGCAAAATCTTTTTTCCTGAAATAATCCAATTTGAGTTCCCTTGAGGTCCCTTGGGGAATGACATGGCTATTATACCTGATGACCAACAAATGGTCTGATATCAGTCAACTTAGTGGATTTTATATCATTGGAATCTACTGTATATAAAACTTATCAGATTCCGGTTAGAATAATGTATCATTTTGAGCCCATATATGCGTTGATATTAAAACTGACCATATTGGCTCTGATTATGTGCCAATGCTTGGCCCTACGGATTCTACATGGCGGGTATTTTACCAGCCTAGCTGGTAAAACACCCGCCAAGCCTGGGGCCTCTATTACAAATTTATCGCCAATATAGCCGCTGGTAAATTTGCAAATTCCTAAATGTAACTCCTGGCCCGCCCACCTAAACCCTCAACCCACCCCAATCTTTTATCTTCCCTGATCTCCCCTCGCTGCCTGCCTGATCTGCCATAGCTCTCACCCTGTGCCATCACCCATCCTCTCCACACTCCCATTTATGTCATAGACTGCCCCCTTTCATAACCGCCCCCAACCAGCCAGTAAAACAAATTTTAAACAGTGACAACCCTACTTGGCCCCCTATAGTCATAGTTGCACAAATGACACCAATAAAACTGCACTGAGAATTCTGTCTTCATAGAGTTAGGTCTAGAACTGTATTGTGTTGGCGTGACCGAGCTCCTGAATATAATTCTACATACAGTACCGCCCAGTATTTCCATTAGACAGAACTTTCATTGCAGTTCCATATGTAACAGTATATATTTCATGGGAACTGTGTAAATATTTGGATAGCGGCTTGTAAAAAAAAAAAAAAAAGAGTAACTAGATGGTGGGTTTAAAGATATAGCCAGATGCCTGCCGTTCAGCTAATGCTAACAGGAACCAGGCATAAAGTTGTTCTCCTCATGTTTCATGGCCAGTAATATGTTATTCATTATTAAATGGAATGAATATAAGTTGCATTGCTTACAAAAGTATATATATATATATATATATGTACATTTAATACAAATCTGCATGGTGTCCTCCGGCCTATGTGGGTCAAATCCTTCTCGTGGCTTTGGCCCTCGTGACAGCTCTAGACCTCACACACACACACACTTGTCTCCGCACAAGAGCTGCTTATGTTTCCATATAAAGCAGATGTGAAGCTTAGTGGCAACAGGCGAGGAATTTCATGACAATGTCATATCTAATCTCAGACAAGGTATCCAGTTTAAATGTGAGGTCAGTGATGCAGCAAGAAAAGTGTAGGCTCCGGTTCCCATGCTGACTGCAACATGAGAAACTGATGGGGGGGCCGTTATTCCAAACGGCGCAAAGTCCCCGGGTTGAGGGTATCCGATCATGTAGCAGAACCAGTGCACGCGTGAATATATGAATGTTAAAAGGCCTCAGTGGGAAACGAGTACGTGTCCAGCCACTTACCAGCACTTTTTACAAGCTTTGGATTTGTGCCTCACCAAACCCTTAGGGGCCCATTTACTAATCATCGGATTTTTTATTTTTCTCAATTCAGATATTTAGCACTAAATGTCACCCGAAAAAAAAGTTGTGATTTTTTTTTTTCAAGATTTACTAAGCGTCTAAACGGTTAAAAATCCAAATCCGATAATTCACCATATAAAACTTTGCGAGTTCACGTAGAAGTTAGTGGCAGATGTCCATTCACTTTCCTGGAAGATCCTTCTTTTGTCCCAAAACTTTGACACTGGTTTTTGAAAAAAGTTGCGGTTTCGGAGCCTCAGCTTGAATTTTAAACATTCGAGGAAATGAGTTTAGCCAAGTTTGAAAATTTTTAAAAAATGAGAAATTATAGTAAATCATTTTTCGTTTATTTAAAATAAGTTTTAGTAAATGCACCCCTAAAAGGTGATTTATTAACGTTTGAATTTGAATTTTTTCCACAATGCAATTTTTTTTTTGTGCTAAAACCTCCAATTTTTGAACTATCGTTTAAAACTCAGATATTTAATATTTTTTAAAGGGGGCATTTACTAAAGAAAGATTTTTTTCAGATTGGGTTTTTGTCAGCGAAAAAAAACCCTGCAGTTTTTTTCATAATTCATTATGTAATAAAACCACAACAACAAAGGCTAAAAAACGCCATTGAAGAACAAAGAAGCAGAAGAGGAGTATCACTAGGCTTAATAGAGAACAAAACTTGTTTTGTCACTGCCTGTTTTCTCTGTCATACCTGTTCCCTTGTACCAGCTTCCTCCTTGGTCCAAATTCCAATCCTTAGGTGTGAGTTGCCCTTGATGTTACAATTAGGCCCCTGGTCCTGCCAATACAATAAGCCCCTTGCGATAGCCATTGGCTCTGATAGATTGCACCTTGATACAATAGCAATCAGAGTTGGACTGGTCTACCAGGACACAAAATCCCAGTGGGCCCCGACCAGGGTCGGACTGGGAGGGGCAGGGCCCACCGGGGCTGCCAACCCACTGGGCCACGTCCCTGCACCCCCTAAACCCCCAAAGGGGCCCCCGCTGAGCCTCCCAAACCCCCCGCCTGACGTCCTCCCCTGAGCGGGCCTAAGTTTAACGCATCAGGGGAGGAACACCATAGGCCGGGGGGAGCGCCGGCAAGAGTCCAGTCTAGGTCGCGGCCCACCAGGTTTTTTCCAGTCCGACCCTGGCCCTGACCCTGTTGGTCACTGCCCTAGACACCACTTTTACTACACTCTCTACTACACTTACATTGCTGTTAAAAAGTAGAGATGGCCGTACTTTCCACATTGGCCATCATTCATTTTTAACAGTAAAGTAGCGCAGAAAAGCAAGAACAGTGTTGGCTGGGGGCAAAGCAGGAACATGGAGCGGCGGTGGCTGGGTGATGGGCCCTTAGGTAGCTGGGTGGTGGGCCCCTTAGTCTGGTACCCGGTGGGCCATGGGTACCCCAGTCCAACTCTGAGTTCCTAAAACATTTAACAACCAACCAGGATTTCTAGATGAGCCCAAAGATTGTGTAGAAGTCAATGGCAGATGTCCCTTCTCTTTCCCAGCAGATTATTCTATAGAGGTTTCGGATTTTTGACGCTGTTTTTTTGTGCAACAGTTCGAAAAAGTTGCAGTTCTAATGCAACATGGCAAAAAATGATAGATTTTTGTGACTTTTCTCACGCTGACTTTTTCGGTTCAGACTTTTTAATAAATGTAAGACATTCGTGAAAACAAGTTTATTAAAATTTTGTTTTAGTAATTCTGCCCCGGTCGCCCCGGTCTACTAAAAAATCCTTTAACCCTTTAAGTGCCAGCCGAATTCATCATTTCGGTTCCCCCCAGTGCCAGACGTTTTTTAAGCATTTTGTACTCATTCACTTTAACAATGTTTTTTGGTAGGAAAACCTCCACGAAACTAGGGAAATTATATATCGTTTTTTTCGTCACTAATTGGGCTTCGACATACATACCAAATTTTATAACTTTTCTGGAGATATGATGTGTATTTTGGGTGAAATATGTAAAAAAAAAAAAAAATTATGAAAAATTTCTGTATATTTTGAGGTTTTTTTCCATAGAAAAGTTAATTTTACTCACTTTTTTTTATTGTTTGTAAAAGCCCTGATACTCCCAATTCCAACGATACCAAATATGTGGTGGTACCCCACAGTTCCTGTCCAGAAGTAACCCCCAAACTAAAGCAATACTTTGTACAATATCACACCAGAACAAAGCAGAAAAGCGCTTGTAACAGTTAATGCAGCATAACTTATATGTAAATCTAAAATATCCCCTCATTTTTGGTATCTTTAGAAACTACAGACCTTCAGGTTTCTAGGTGCAATGTAGTTTTCACTCAAAAGCCAAATACCTTTTGTCAGTGCATTGTGAAATTTGGAACTTTTTATGACTTTTTTTTTTTCTAAAACGTAAACTTGGACGCATGATCAAATGTGGATTTGACAAAAAAAAATCTCATAAAAATTTTCTAACAAAGGCATATTTGAAAGACAAACTTCTCCTGAATAAAATGATGCCCCATATGTATGGGTGCACATAAAGACATGGGCACCAAACACTCCAAAGCAGGGGCAATGCACAAGGGCAATTACAGCTAAAAATGTGGGGGCTGCGCTCTATGTGCACTTCCTGCAGTTTTTCAGTGTTAACCCCCCCTACCTGTGAAATAACCCCCACAAACTATATATTTCTGAAAAGTGCACACCTTCAGCTATTCAGAGACACCACTCTTCTCTTTCTACATGGAAAATTGTGGCCGCAGTCCCTTGCAGAAGTCAGCGCTTTGGTCAGAAATCAAGGAAAAACCAGATAAAAAACCTAGATTTCTCCCCAAAATCTCCATGGCAACTACCAAAAACTTACTAAACATCAATCTGCAAGTTCCCCTGAATAAAACGATACCCCATATGTATGGGTGCACATAAAGACGTGGCCACCAAATGCCCCAAAACAGGGGCAATGCATAAGGGCAATTTCAGTTGAAATTTTGGGGGCTGCGCTCTATGTGCACTACCTGCAGTTTTTCAGTGTTAACCCCCCCTACCTGTGAGATAACCCCCACAATCTATATATTTACGAAAAGTGCACACCTTCAGTTATTCAGAGACACCACTCTTCTCTTTCTACATGGAAAATTGTGGCCGCAGTCCCTTGCAGAAGTTAGCGCTTTGGTCAGAAATTAAGGAAAAACTAGATACAAACCTAGATTTCTCCCCAAAATCTCCATGGCAACTACCAAAAACTTACTAACCATCAATCTGCAAGTTCCCCTGAATAAAACGATACCCCATATGTATGGGTGCACATAAAGACGTGGCCACCAAATGCCCCAAAACAGGGGCAATGCATAAGGGCAATTTCAGTTGAAATTTTGGGGGCTGCGCTCTATGTGCACTACCTGCAGTTTTTCAGTGTTAACCCCCCCTACCTGTGAGATAACCCCCACAATCTATATATTTACGAAAAGTGCACACCTTCAGCTATTCAGAGACACCATTCTTCTCTTTCTACATGGAAAATTGTGGCCGCAGTCCCTTGCAGAAGTCAGCGCTTTGGTCAGAAATCAAGGAAAAACCAGATACAACCCTAGATTTTGGTCAGAAATCAAGGAAAAACCAGATAAAAACCTAGATTTCTCCCCAAAATCTCCATGGCAACTACCAAAAACTTACTAAACCTCAATCTGCAAGTTCCCCTGAATAAAACGATACCCCATATGTATGGGTGCACATAAAGACGTGGCCACCAAATGCCCCAAAACAGGGGCAATGCATAAGGGCAATTTCAGTTGAAATTTTGGGGGCTGCGCTCTATGTGCACTACCTGCAGTTTTTCATTGATAACCCCCCCTACCTGTGAGATAACCCCCACAATCTATATATTTCCGAAAAGTGCACACCTTCAGCTATTCAGAGACACCACTCTTCTCTTTCTACATGGACAATTGTGGCCGCAGTCCCTTGCAGAAGTCAGCGCTTTGGTCAGAAATCAAGGAAAAACCAGATAAAAACCTAGATTTCTCCCCAAAATCTCCATGGCAACTACCAAAAACTTACTAAACATCAATCTGCAAGTTCCCCTGAATAAAACGATACCCCATATGTATGGGTGCACATAAAGACGTGGCCACCAAATGCCCCAAAACAGGGGCAATGCATAAGGGCAATTTCAGTTGAAATTTTGGGGGCTGCGCTCTATGTGCACTACCTGCAGTTTTTCAGTGTTAACCCCCCCTACCTGTGAGATAACCCCCACAATCTATATATTTACGAAAAGTGCACACCTTCAGTTATTCAGAGACACCACTCTTCTCTTTCTACATGGAAAATTGTGGCCGCAGTCCCTTGCAGAAGTTAGCGCTTTGGTCAGAAATTAAGGAAAAACTAGATACAAACCTAGATTTCTCCCCAAAATCTCCATGGCAACTACCAAAAACTTACTAACCATCAATCTGCAAGTTCCCCTGAATAAAACGATACCCCATATGTATGGGTGCACATAAAGACGTGGCCACCAAATGCCCCAAAACAGGGGCAATGCATAAGGGCAATTTCAGTTGAAATTTTGGGGGCTGCGCTCTATGTGCACTACCTGCAGTTTTTCAGTGTTAACCCCCCTACCTGTGAGATAACCCCCACAATCTATATATTTACGAAAAGTGCACACCTTCAGCTATTCAGAGACACCATTCTTCTCTTTCTACATGGAAAATTGTGGCCGCAGTCCCTTGCAGAAGTCAGCGCTTTGGTCAGAAATCAAGGAAAAACCAGATACAACCCTAGATTTTGGTCAGAAATCAAGGAAAAACCAGATAAAAACCTAGATTTCTCCCCAAAATCTCCATGGCAACTACCAAAAACTTACTAAACCTCAATCTGCAAGTTCCCCTGAATAAAACGATACCCCATATGTATGGGTGCACATAAAGACGTGGCCACCAAATGCCCCAAAACAGGGGCAATGCATAAGGGCAATTTCAGTTGAAATTTTGGGGGCTGCGCTCTATGTGCACTACCTGCAGTTTTTCATTGATAACCCCCCCTACCTGTGAGATAACCCCCACAATCTATATATTTCCGAAAAGTGCACACCTTCAGCTATTCAGAGACACCACTCTTCTCTTTCTACATGGACAATTGTGGCCGCAGTCCCTTGCAGAAGTCAGCGCTTTGGTCAGAAATCAAGGAAAAACCAGATAAAAACCTAGATTTCTCCCCAAAATCTCCATGGCAACTACCAAAAACTTACTAAACATCAATCTGCAAGTTCCCCTGAATAAAACGATACCCCATATGTATGGGTGCACATAAAGACGTGGCCACCAAATGCCCCAAAACAGGGGCAATGCATAAGGGCAATTTCAGTTGAAATTTTGGGGGCTGCGCTCTATGTGCACTACCTGCAGTTTTTCAGTGATAACCCCCCCTACCTGTGAGATAACCCCCACAATCTATATATTTACGAAAAGTGCACACCTTCAGCTATTCAGAGACACCATTCTTCTCTTTCTACATGGAAAATTGTGGCCGCAGTCCCTTGCAGAAGTCAGTGCTTTGGTCAGAAATCAAGGAAAAACCAGATAAAAACCTAGATTTCTCCCCAAAATCTCCATGGCAACTACCAAAAACTTACTAAACCTCAATCTGCAAGTTCCCCTGAATAAAACGATACCCCATATGTATGGGTACACATAAAGACGTGGCCACCAAATGCCCCCAAACAGGGGCAATGCATAAGGGGGGGCTGTGCTCTATCTGCAGTTATTTAGTCTAAACACCCCCATACCTGTGAAATAACCCCCGCAAACTATATATTTCTGAAAAGTGCACACCTTCAGCTATTCAGAGACGCCACTCTCCTCTTTCTACATGGAAAATTGTGGCCGCAGTCCCTTGCAGAAGTCAGCGCTTTGGTCAGAAATCAAGGAAAAACCAGATACAAACCTAGATTTCTCCCCAAAATCTCCATGGCAACTACCAAAAACTTACTAAACCTCAATCTGCAAGTTCCCCTGAATAAAACGATACCCCATATGTATGGGTACACATAAAGACGTGGCCACCAAATGCCCCCAAACCGGGGCAATGCATAAGGGGGGGCTGTGCTCTATGTGCTCTACCTGCAGTTATTTAGTCTAAACACCCCCATACCTGTGAAATAACCCCCGCAAACTATATATTTCTGAAAAGTGCACACCTTCAGCTATTCAGAGACGCCACTCTCCTCTTTCTACATGAAAAATTGTGGCCCCAGTCCCTTGCAGAAGTCAGCGCTTTGGTCAGAAATCAAGGAAAAACCAGATAAAAAACCTAGATTTCTCCCCAAAATCTCCATGGCAACTACCAAAAACTTACTAAACCTCAATTTGCAAGTTCCCCTGAATAAAACGATACCCCATATGTATGGGTGCACGTAAAGACGTGGCCACCAAATGCCCCAAAACAGGGGCAATGCATAAGGGCAATTTCAGTTGAAATTTTGGGGGCTGCGCTCTATGTGCACTACCTGCAGTTTTTCAGTGTTAACCCCCCCTACCTGTGAGATAACCCCCACAATCTATATATTTACGAAAAGTGCACACCTTCAGCTATTCAGAGACACCATTCTTCTCTTTCTACATGGAAAATTGTGGCCGCAGTCCCTTGCAGAAGTCAGCGCTTTGGTCAGAAATCAAGGAAAAACCAGATACAACCCTAGATTTTGGTCAGAAATCAAGGAAAAACCAGATAAAAACCTAGATTTCTCCCCAAAATCTCCATGTCAACTACCAAAAACTTACTAAACCTCAATCTGCAAGTTCCCCTGAATAAAACGATACCCCATATGTATGGGTACACATAAAGACGTGGCCACCAAATGCCCCCAAACAGGGGCAATGCATAAGGGGGGGCTGTGCTCTATGTGCTCTACCTGCAGTTATTTAGTCTAAACACCCCCATACCTGTGAAATAACCCCCGCAAACTATATATTTCTGAAAAGTGCACACCTTCAGCTATTCAGAGACGCCACTCTCCTCTTTCTACATGGAAAATTGTGGCCGCAGTCCCTTGCAGAAGTCAGCGCTTTGGTCAGAAATCAAGGAAAGACCAGATACAAACCTAGATTTCTCTCCAAAATCTCCATGGCAACTACCAAAAACTTACTAAACCTCAATCTGCAAGTTCCCCTGAATAAAACGATACCCCATATGTATGGATACACATAAAGACGTGGCCACCAAATGCCCCCAAACCGGGGCAATGCATAAGGGGGGGCTGTGCTCTATGTGCTCTACCTGCAGTTATTTAGTCTAAACACCCCCATACCTGTGAAATAACCCCCGCAAACTATATATTTCTGAAAAGTGCACACCTTCAGCTATTCAGAGACGCCACTCTCCTCTTTCTACATGAAAAATTGTGGCCCCAGTCCCTTGCAGAAGTCAGCGCTTTGGTCAGAAATCAAGGAAAAACCAGATAAAAAACCTAGATTTCTCCCCAAAATCTCCATGGCAACTACCAAAAACTTACTAAACCTCAATCTGCAAGTTCCCCTGAATAAAACGATACCCCATATGTATGGGTGCACGTAAAGACGTGGCCACCAAATGCCCCAAAACAGGGGCAATGCATAAGGGCAATTTCAGTTGAAATTTTGGGGGCTGCGCTCTATGTGCACTACCTGCAGTTTTTCAGTGTTAACCCCCCCTACCTGTGAGATAACCCCCACAATCTATATATTTACGAAAAGTGCACACCTTCAGCTATTCAGAGACACCATTCTTCTCTTTCTACATGGAAAATTGTGGCCGCAGTCCCTTGCAGAAGTCAGCGCTTTGGTCAGAAATCAAGGAAAAACCAGATACAACCCTAGATTTTGGTCAGAAATCAAGGAAAAACCAGATAAAAAAAACCTAGATTTCTCCCCAAAATCTCCATGGCAACTACCAAAAACTTACTAACCATCAATCTGCAAGTTCCCCTGAATAAAACGATACCTATGTCTGGTTGCACATAAGTACATGGCCACCAAACCTGAAAATGCATAATATTGGGGCTGCACTCTATGCACCCCCTTTTTTTTGCCTGCACCCGAATGAATGGGATACGCTCGGGTGCAGGCACATGTAGCCGATATACGCATGAAAACGCGTGAGAATGCAAAGTCTCGCGTTTTCATGCGTATATCGGCTACATGTGTCTGCACCCGAGCGTATCCCATTCATTCGGGTGCAGGCACAAGTAGCAGGCGTAGGGCTGAATTTTCGGCAAGCGTTTTTCCACTTGCTGAAAAAATCAGCCCTACGCCATGTGTGGCATCAGCCTAACCCTTGGCAATAGAAACTACCAGAACAATCTTAGCACCTCTGGACCTTTCTAGAACAACTGAAATCAAATGAAGTTAAAATGGAATAAAACCACTAAAAGCAATCAAAGAACAATAGTTGCAATGAAATCGGTAAGAGCCCTGGATCCACCAATGTCACTGCAAAAGCAACCTTTTTGGGGGCACTAAACACACAAAGAACAATGCAAAGATAAAACACCATAAAATCAGTAAAATCCAATAAAACCACCTAAACCAACAGAAGAACAATAATTGCAATGAAATCGGTGGTCAGAGCCCTGGATCCACCAACGTCACTGCAAATTCAGCACCCAATAGCAATAAAAAAAGTTACAGTGCAATAGAATTATTCAAAAACAGAAATCAATTATGAAAATGCCAAAAAAACACTAAAATGCAACCAAATAAATCAGATAATTATAGAGCAAGATCAGAAATAAAGTTTTAGTAAAAAAAAAAAGACTGCCAAAGAAAGCAAAGAAAGAAAGAAAAGAAAAGAAAGAAAGAAAAAAAAAAAAAAAAAAAGTGTAAGTGTGTGTGTAAGTGTCTGTGTGTGCTTGGGAAAGTTGTAAATAAGTGTGTATGTGTACAAAAGTGTAATAATGACAAAGATAGAAGAAAAAATGGAAAAAAAAAAAAAAATTTTTTAGACAGTTGAGATAGAAATAAGCAAAATAAACAGTGGTAGAGAGTTGTAGTTCAGCTTACCCAAGGCAGGCAGGCGATCAGAGGCGATCAGGGGCGATAAATCCAGCAGGAAGGCAGCAGGGGAGCTCCATCCGGTCCAACGTGCGCAGCAGGAGTGAGGGAACCGACAGTAGGCGGCGACTTTTAAAGGGACAGCAGTGGACACGTCATCAATGCGTGTCCACTGCTGTCATTGGCTGGAGCGACGATCGGTGCGGCTGGGGGACCCGGATCGGTGAGTATGCTTAGCTTTGCTCGTTGCCTAGGGGGATCTGAGGGGTTTACAAGCGCTGCGCTGCTTTAAAAGCGAGCGCAGCGCTTGTAAACCCGACAGTGCCATTGGACGTAGATTCTACGTCCCATGGCACTTTGGTCCTTTAGTGCCTTGGACGTAGAATCTACGTCCCATGGCACTTAAAGGGTTAAACATTAATCAAAACCAATAGAATTGTTTTCCTTCAATAAGGATTAATTATATCTTAACTAGAAATGACTACAAGGTACAGGTATGGGGCCTGTTATCCAGAATGCTTGGGACCTGGATTTTCCAGATAAGGGATCTTTCCGTAATTTGGATCTCCATAACTTAAGTCAGCTAAATATCATTTAAATATTGAATAAACCCAATAGGATTGTTTTGCCTCCAATAATGTTTAATTATATCTTAGTTGGGATCAAGTACAGGTACTGTTTTATTATTACAGAGAAAAGGGAATCATTTAACCATGAAATAAACCCAATAGGGCTGTTCTGCCCCCAATAAGGGGTAATTATATCTTAGTTGGGATCAAGTACAGATACTGTTTTATTATTACAGAGAAAAGGGAATCATTTAACCATTAAATAAACCCAATAGGGCTGTTCTGCCCCCAATAAGGGGTAATTATATCTTAGTTGGGATCAAGTACAGGTACTGTTTTATTATTACAGAGAAAAGGGAATAATTTAACCATGAAATAAACCCAATAGGGCTGTTCTGCCCCCAATAAGGGGTAATTATATCTTAGTTGGGATCAAGTACAGGTACTGTTTCATTATTACAGAGAAAAAGGAAATCATTTTATAAAATGAAAATTATTTGCTTATAATGGAGTCTACGTCAGGCCCTACGTCCAACCCCAAGGGGACCTTTTCACATTTCATTTACATAAACACAGATGCAGTAAGACCCCCATTGAGTGAATAGCTGGGCATTATATTTTGTAGATTGTAAGCTCTTTTGGGCAGGGCTCTCTTCTCCTCTTGTATCGGTTATTGATTGCTTTATATGTTACTCTGTATGTCCAATGTATGAAACCCACTTATTGTACAGCGCTGCGGGATATGTTGGCGCTTTATAAATAAATGTTAATAATAAATAATAATAAATAATTATATTGGGCTTTTTATTGGGTCAGTGGATTGGAAACGCTTTGGATTTTTAACGCAACAGGGGACACCCAGGTAAAGAAACTTTTTTCTCCTAGTTACAACCCAAAGTACAGAGCCTGCCTTCTTCACCCCACTACTAAATAGAGAGGTGGGAGAAAAGGGCAGATGGAGAATATTAGCATCTGGGATTTCCCCCAAGATCTTGCCTATAATTTTCTATGGGAAAGGAAGTGGAACCCCCATGGTAGCCTCTGAGCCTCTACAATGGTGCACATTGTAGAGGGTCAGAGGCTACCATTGGGGTTGCTATTGTGATAAGAATTGGAATATTATTATTATTAAATAACAATATTATTGGCTGTGCAATTACATGATATACTGCGTGCGAGCAATTTAAATCCAAACATGCAGCACCATATGACTTTACATGACATCCCTACTGTAATGGGCATTTGTTAGCCTGTGGCCTGCAGACTGTCCTGTGCCGCACTGCTGTGCGAGTTAATTAGAGCACATAACACTGTGTATAACAGTTATGGATCCAAGCCTTCATGCCAAAACTATTCTAGTGGAATCCCTAAGGCATGTCATGGCTGTTTAATAGGCCTTTGCCTTTAACTGTTGCACTGCTGCAACCCAATACATAAAGGCCTAAGCTGCCCCTCATTGATGAATGCTTCTGTTTTTCAGTGGGAATATTTTAGAGCAGCGTTACACCATTAACTGTTACTGAATGAAAATTGATTTTATTTTAAAATAAGTCATTGTTAATGATATAGATGATGTCTAATGATATAGATCTGGGGATAAAGATCCCCTTTAAAGGGATTTTTCACCTTTGACTTTAGTATGATGTAGAGACAGTTTGCTATTGGTCTTCATTTTGTATTATTTGAAGTTTTTAAATATTTTCATTTTTGTTCAGCAACTCTCCAGATTGGAGTTTCAGCATCTATCTGGTTGCTAGGGTCCAAATGACCTTAGCTACCAGGGAGTGGTTTGAATAAGAGACTGGTAAACGAATAGGAGATGGGCGAAATAAGTAAAAAGTTAAAAGTTAAAAAATCACCTAAGTAATCCAGTTTTCTTTGAACTCGCCAAAAAAAACAATGGGGGCCCAGGTGCTCAAGCCTCAGACCTTCAGCTCTTAAGAGGTTAATTCAAAACAAAATACTTCATGATGAAAAGGCTGGCACAGAAAACCGGGCCATTAAAGAATAATGTGGTGCCGTTTAAAATACATTTTATTTTTTTTTAAGAAAAAAGCATCTCAAAAACAAGCTGCCTGATGCGTTTTGTGCCAAAAAAAAGGCACTTAATCATAGGCTAAAGAAAATTATATTTCTAAAAATTCTTTAACCTATTATTAAGGGCCCTCTTTCTGGCACGAAACGCGTCAGGCTGCTTGTGTTTGAGATGCTTTTTCTTCAAACAAAATATATGTATTTTAAACTGCACCACATTATTCTCTAATGATCCAGTTTTTTGTACCAACATTTTCATCATGAAGTATTTTATAATAAAAAGTAACAATAACAATACAATTGTAGCCTCAGAGACCAATATTTATTTTGCTTGCCTGGGTCAATGACCCCCATTTGAAAGCAAGAAAGAGGCAGAATTAGAAGGAAAATAAACAAAAAAGAATTGGCTGTTCTGTGACATACTAAAAGTTAACTGAGAGATGAACCACCCCTTAAGGGTAAAGACACACAGGTCTACAAGTAGCAGCTACTTTTCATGGCTACTTAACTCCAGAAAATACCCTGCCATAGACAATACTGAGAATTGCCTCTGCTAAAACACACGTAGAGACAGTTATCAGTAAATGATCAGCATTGTCTATTTCTGTAGCCATGACAAGTAGCTGCTACTAGTAGCGCAGTGTGTCTTCACCCTAATGGTGAAGACACACTGAGCTACTAGTAGCAGCTACTTTTTCATGGCTACTAAACTCCAGAAAATCCCCTGCCATAGACACTACTGAGAATTGTCTCTGCTAAAACACACGTAGAGACAATTATCAGTAAATGATTAGCATTGTCTATTTAGTAGCCACAACAAGTAGCTGTTACTAGTAGCTCTGTGTGTCTTCACCCTAAATGTGTGTTTCAGGGAAAACCCTTCCTGGATATACTCAGTGCCGGCCAGTAACTTTAGAAGATACACTAAGTGCGTCACAAAGGTCTCTTCTAATTCCACAGCTCAGTAATATGATTTTGTGCTCACTGAATATGATTGGCTGGCTGTGTTATATGGATTAAATCATTTATGAACTCTGGGATCCCTGGGGGAGGGGAATTAACTCATAGTGGGACATGATACTGTGTATGTGCAGATTATATCACAACATTACAAGGTTTATGGAGAGCATTGGTTCATCGTTGTTGCACAATGGTCAATGGTGTGAATGATATCAGCATTACAAAGGAGGAATGGATCCAATCCTGATCCAGTAGCCAAACTATTAAAGACTATTACATAGACTGTGATTCTCTCATACCCTTCGGGGGTCTTCCAGCACAGATCTACTTCTGGCAATCCTTACTGTGGCAGAGCAGTTCCCACTACAGTCTTCAGGGTATTTGATACACATGTACTCTGGTACCCTGTACACCACAATGCCACACTTCACATTCACCAAGTCCATGACTTGCAAGAGGATGACCATTGGGATCATAACTTATAAGACCCCGGGAGGTTACAGAGTTACATATTAATCTAGGTTGAAACAAAGACAATAGTCCATCAAGTTAAACCCTTCAAATTTACCTCAGTGCACAAATATCCCAACCTATGTACACTCACATAAATATATATGCTGATATATATACTAACTGTTGATTTTAATTTATTTTAGTATCACAATAGCCTTGGATACTATGCTTGTTCACCCAGAAATCACCCAAGCCCCTCTTTTAGGCATTAACAGAATCTGCCATTACAACATAACTAGGAAGGGCATTCCACAGCCTCACTGCCCTCACCGTGAAAAACCCCTACGCTGCTTCAAATGAAAGTTCTGTTCCTCTAGGGCAGTGATCCCCAACCAGTGGCTCGTGAGCAACATGTTGCTCCCCAACCCCTTGGATGTTGCTCTCAGTGCCCCCAAACCAGGTAGGTATTTTTGAATTCTTGACTTGGGGGCAAGTTTTGGTTGAATAAAAACAAGATTTCCTACCAAATAAAGCCCCCTGTAAGCTGATAGAGTGCATAGAGGCCCCTAATAGCCAATCTTAGCCCTTATTTGGCTCCTCCATGAACTTTGTTGATGCTTGTGTTGCTCTCCAAGTCCTTTTACATTTGACTGTGGTTCACGAGTAAGAAAGTTTGGGGATCCCTGCTCTCGGGGACCCCAAACTCTTGTACCCATAAGCCACATTCAAATGTAAAAAGAGTTTGGGAGCAACACAAACCTGCAAAATGTTCCTGAGGGTGCCAAATAGTTTGGTAGCTCTTATGTGGACTGGCAGCCTACAGGAGGCTCTGTTTGGCAGTACAGCTGGTTTTTATGCAACCGAAACTTACCTCCAAGCCAGGAATTTAAAAATAAGCACCTGCTTTTAGGATACTGGGAGCGAGTGGCAATTCCGGGGCTGCTGCCTCTTTCGGAGCGGGTCCAGAGGGTACGACATTGCTAGTGCAGAGAGCACTAATGCACTTTTTGCCTACCTTTAACTTGCCTCATGTCGGGAGCGGCCCTGGGTGGGTGAGCAAAATATTGCTTGGGAGCCGCTGATTGGGGATCTCTGCTCTAATCTAAAGGGTTGGCCTCTGGTGCATTGATCTTTTCTATGGGAAAAAAGGTTCCCCCACTATCTGTCTATAATGCCCTCTAATGTATTTCTACAGAGTAATCATGTCCCCTCACAAGCAGCTTTTTCCCAGAGAAAACAGCCCCAACCCTGACAGTCTAACCTCATAGCTTAAATCTTCCATCCCCTTTACCAGTTTAGTTGCAGTCTCTGCACTCTCTCCAGCTCATTAATATCCTTCTAAAGGACTGGAGCCCAAAACTGCACTGCATACTCAAGGTGGCAATGGGAAGCAATACGGCAGCCCTGTGTCCTAGTACAAACCAAGGTAGTATATATAGTAACTTTGTAGCCGACTATAGTTGATCACATTTAAATCTTTGGCAAATCTATGTATCAGATTTGTTGTAAGGCAAATCCAGCTGATCTAGATCAGGGCACTGGCATATATGGGAACTGCATAAGTGGAGGTGTATACCCCAAACAAATAAGAAGTTGGATTCTATATCGGTAGAGTTGAGCTGATGGCTGGAACCAGCAGCTGGTTAAACCTCAGATATTCAGTAACACCTTGGCATTAGTTTAGATTTGTACTCCCGTCTGTGCAGCATTTTTGTTTTATAGCTAAAGTAAGAAATGTGTAATTGCTAATATACAATATAGCATTATACAGAAATCCTTATGAATATGACTCATGTTACATAACAGGCTTTATGGCCAGCAGTTCAAGGGCACAATAGATCTCTCTGGTTCTTATATAATACATATGCTTGGTAATGCACAGCAACTCTATTCCAGTTTTTGACTGGCAACTAGGTTTTTTTCCTTCACTTTACAACAACATAATACAGGTATCGGACCCCTTATCCGGAAACCTATTATCCAGAAAGCTTCGAATTACGGAAAGCCTGTCTCCCATAGACTCTATTTTAATCAAATTATTCCGATTTTTAAAATTGATTTCCTTTTTCTCTGTAAATATAAAACAGTACCTGTAATTGATCCCAACTAAGATATAATTACCCCTTATTGGGGGCAGAACAGCCCTATTGGGTTTATTTCATGGTTAAATGATTCCCTTTTCTCTGTAATAATAAAACAGTACCTGTACTTGATCCCAACTAAGATATAATTACCCCTTATTGGGGGCAGAACAGCCCTATTGGGTTTATTTCATGGTTAAATGATTCCCTTTTCTCTGTAATAATAAAACAGTACCTGTACTTGATCCCAACTAAGATATAATTACCCCTTATTGGGGGCAGAACAATCATATTGGATTTAATTAATTTTTTATTGGTTTTTTAGTAGACTTAAGGTATGAAGATCCAAATTATGGAAAGACCCCTTATCCCCTTGGTCCCAAGCATTCTGGATAATGGGTCCTATACCTGTAGTTTAAAACTTGGCTCTGGACCTGGCACTGTTTTTAATACTTTTCTCTTGACCTAAGACAGTTTGTAATACAGGGGTCTCAAACTCGCGGCCCGCGGGCCATTTGCGGCCCTCGGTACAATATTTTGTGGCCCACACCAACGCCTTCTCAAAAGCAATGAATGGATCGCGATTTTTATTGCGATTCAAGGGATAATGCAAGGCATGGCGGGCGGGAGCTGCTGATTGCGGAAATGACGTTATGCCATCATAACAGTTATTATGGGAAGACGTTCTGTGTGCACAATTAGCTGCTAAGGAGCTAATTGTGCACACAGAACGTCTTCCCATAATAACTGTTATGATGGCATAACGTCATTTCCGCAATCAGCAGCTCCCGCCCACCATGCCTTGCATTATCCCTTGAAAGCCAATTTTTTGTGAAATCCCTTATGCGGCCCAGCCTCATCCTGACTTTGCCTCCTGCGGCCCCCAGGTAAATTGAGTTTGAGCCCCCTGGTGTAATACTTGTCTCTGAACCTGGGACTGTCTATATTACTTGTCTCTGGACTCGGGACAGTCTCTAATTCTTGTCACTGGACCTGCAACTCTTTTTAGTACTTGTCTCTGGACTTGGGACTGTCTATATTACTTGTCTCTGAACCTGGGACTGTCTATAGTACTTGTCTCTGAACCTGGGACTGTCTATATTACTTGTCTCTGGACCTGGGACAGTCTCTAATTCTTGTCACTGGACCTGCAACTCTTTTTAGTACTTGTCTCTGGACTTAGGACTGTCTATATTACTTGTCTCTGAACCTGGGACTGTCTATAGTTCTTGTCTCTGGACTTGGGACTGTCTATAGTAATTATCTCTGGACCTAGGGCAGTTCCTAATACAGGTATCGGACCCCTTATCCGGAAACCCGTTATCCAGAAAGCTCCGAATTACGGAAAGCCCGTCTCCCATAGACTGCATTTTAATCAAATAATTCAGATTTTTAAAACTGATTTCCTTTTTCTATGTAGAAATAAAACGGTACCTTGTAATTGATCCCAACTAAGATATAAATAATCCTTACTGGATGCAAAACAATCCTATGGGGTTTAATTAATGTTTTATTGATTTTTTAGTAGACATAAGGTATTGAGATCCAAATTACGGAAAGACCCCTTATCCGGAATACCCTTGGTCCCGAGCATTCTGGATAATGGGTCCTATACCTGTACTTGTCTCTAGACCTGCAATTGTCTTTAGTAGTTGGCTGTGAACCTGAGACTGTCTATAATACTTGTCTCTGGACCTGGGACTGTCTATAATATTTGTCTAGGTAACTGTCTATAATACTTGTCTCTGGACCTGGGACTCTCTATAGTACTTGTCTCTGGTCCTAGGGCAGTTTCTAATACTTGTCTCTAGACCTGCGACTGTCTGTAGTAGTTGACTGTGAACCTGGGACGGTCTATAGTACTTGTCTCTGGACCTGGAACTATCTATAAAACTTGTCACCGAACCTGAGGCGGTATACCCTCTGTTCAACATGACTTCAAAGAATCGGGCTTGTGCTAAACTTTTTGCCTGTTTAGCTCAAGAAATAATTGTGTGTTTTTTATTTTATTAGTCAGTGTAACAAAAACAGCCATTCTAGCTGCTCAATGGGATGCAGATTCAACGTGAATCGATGTGGAAGTTCTGCAGACACCCCAAGTTACAAGTTGCAAATTTTCCCCTTTAAATAATAAACAGTTGCCCTGTTGCCAGTATGAGTTCTTTTTTTAGTTGTTGTGTTTGTGAGCCGAGTGAAGGTTACACCGTGCCACCTATATTTAATCCCTCCGGCCATACAATATTGTGTAACACAGAGGTTCCACGGAATTCTGACACTCAATCGTTTCAGCTTATTCGGAAAGTATTCATAGACCGACCAACTGCGGAGCTAAACCTCCCTGCTGCCTGCGCCTTCTTCTCTTTCAGTATATCTTGGTAACCAGAGCAACATTTGTTTTTTAATCTTCCTATCAAATACCTGGCACTATCCGTACCTGCCTCTCTATTATCTGGCGTAACCCAATCTGTAATATTGTTCAAACATATTGCTTTTCCACCATTCTAGGAATGCTGTAACTTACGTGTAGTACACAGAATAAGCCTGGGGTGGGATAACCTGCTCTTATAGTCGGCATGTATTTCTGTCATTAATGGTTGCATTTGCTGTAAGGTGTAAGGTTTGCTGTAAGCAAAACCCCTGAGCATTCTGGATAATTGGTCCTATACAGGTATGGGACCCATTATCCAGAATGCTCGGGACCTGGCGTTTTCCGGATAAGGGGTCTTTCCGTAATTCGGATCTCCTACCTTAAGTCTGCTAAAAAAAAAATTTAAACATTAATTAAACCCAAAAGGATTGTTTTGGCTCCAATAAGGATTAATTATATCTTAGTTGGGATCAAGTACGAGGTACTGTTTTATTATTACAGAGAAAAGGGAATCATTTAACCATTAATTAAACCCAATAGGGCTGTTCTGCCCCCAATAAGGGGTAATTATATCTTAGTTGGGATCAAGTACAAGGCACTGTTTTATTATTACAGAGAAAAGGGAATCATTTAACCATTAAATAAACCCAATAGGGCTGTTCTGCCCCCAATAAGGGGAAATTATATCTTAGTTGGGATCAAGTACAGGTACTGTTTTATTATTACAGAGAAAAGGGAGTAATTTAACCATGAAATAAACCCAATAGGGCTGTTCTGCCCCCAATAAGGGGTAATTATATCTTAGTTGGGATCAAGTACAGGTACTGTTTTATTATTACAGAGAAAAGGGAGTAATTTAACCATGAAATAAACCCAATAGGACTGTTCTGCCCCCAATAAGGGGTAATTATATCTTAGTTGGGATCAAGTACAGGTACTGTTTTATTATTACAGAGAAAAGGGAATCATTTAACCATGAAATAAACCCAATAGGGCTGTTCTTCCCCCAATAAGGGGTAATTATATCTTAGTTGGGATCAAGTACAGGTACTGTTTTATTATTACAGAGAAAAGGGAATCATTTAACCATGAAATAAACCCAATAGGGCTGTTCTGCCCCCAATAAGGGGTAATTATATCTTAGTTGGGATCAAGTACAGGTACTGTTTTATTATTACAGAGAAAAGGGAATCATTTAACCATTAAATAAACCCAATAGGGCTGTTCTGCCCCCAATAAGGGGTAATTATATCTTAGTTGGGATCAAGTACAGGTACTGTTTTATTATTACAGAGAAAAGGGAATCTTTGAAAAATGTGAATTATTTGATTAAAATAGAGTCTAAGGAGATGGCCTTTGCGTAATTTGGAACTTTCTGTATAATGGGTTTCCAGATAGCAGATCCTATACCTGTATACCCCTCTAGTTATTATTATTTTACCCTGAATATATATCATATTGGGCCAGTTTCACTTGACTGACATGGTTTATCATGTGAAAACTTATGGTTGGAGTTTTTAGACGATAAACCCTGTGATTATATTTTTTTTAATTAAAATGCATCTCAGATTAAATCTCGTCCATCAGTTTTCATGAGATAAATCTATGCTGATCTGGTCCATTATGTAAGTACACAGTACCTATAATGCATATTAAATTGTAAATATACAAAGTATAAAAGTGTACAGTAGAAATATACCTTACATGTTCCTTTGCATACGTTCGATTCTAAATATTTTTTAGCTATTAATACAGGTATGGGATCCCTTATCCGGAAACCCATTATCCAGAAAGCTCTGAATTACGGAAAGCCCATCTCCCATAGACTCCATTTTAATCAAATAATTCAGAATTTTAAAAATGATTCCTTTTTCTCTGTAATAATAAAACAGTACCTGTACTTGATCCCAACTAAGATATAATTACCCCTTATTGGGGCAGAACAGCCCTATTGGGTTTATTTAATGGTTAAATGATTCCCTTTTCTCTGTAATAATAAAACAGTACCTGTACTTGATCCCAACTAAGATATAATTACCCCTTATTGGGGGCAGAACAGCCCTATTGGGTTTTTTTAATGGTTAAATGATTCCCTTTTCTCTGTAATAATAAAACAGTACCTGTACTTGATCCCAACTAAGATATAATTACCCCTTATTGGGGCAGAACAGCCCTATTGGGTTTATTTAATGGTTAAATGATTCCCTTTTCTCTGTAATAATAAAACAGTACCTGTACTTGATCCCAACTAAGATATAATTACCCCTTATTGGGGGCAGAACAGCCCTATTGGGTTTTTTTAATGGTTAAATGATTCCCTTTTCTCTGTAATAATAAAACAGTACCTGTACTTGATCCCAACTAAGATATAATTACCCCTTATTGGGGCAGAACAGCCCTATTGGGTTTATTTAATGGTTAAATGATTCCTTTTTCTCTGTTATAATAAAACAGTACCTGTACTTGATCCCAACTAAGATATAATTACCCCTTATTGGGGGCAGAACAGCCCTATTGGGTTTTTTTAATGGTTAAATGATTCCCTTTTCTCTGTAATAATAAAACAGTACCTGTACTTGATCCCAACTAAGATATATATAATCCTTATTGGACCCAAAACAATCCTATTGGGTTTAATTAATGTTTTATTGATTTTTTAGTAGACTTAAGGTATGGAGACCCAAATTACGGAAAGGCCACTTATCCGGAATACCATTGGGCCCGAGCATTCTGGATAACAGTAACATATGCTGTACCAGCATATGCTACTGTTCATATATAGAGGTGTAGGATCTGTTATATGGAATGCCTGGGGTTTCAGGATAAGGGGTTTTTCCATTATTTGGATCACCACAAAGTCTGCTTAAAATCATCTAAACATTAAATATTGGATTGTTTACAAATATGGATTCATGCAGCTTAGTTACCATCCAGTACAAGCTACTGTTTTATTAATACAGTGAAAAAAGAAAACAATTTACATCAAGTAGAATTATTTGCTTATAATGGTACCTATGGGAGAAGGCCTTCTCATTTCAGTTTTCTTTATTTGATAAAAGGTATTCTAAACCTATATTTCATATTATTATTCCTTAGACATACAGCATATTATTATAACTCTAACCTATATGCTACTTATATAATGGAAACTCATTCTCCAGAAATCTGTGGAATACAACTCAGCAATTCCCTGTAGTTTCCCATTATGCAGAACACGTAAGGTCCCAGGCATTTCAGATAAATGATTTCATTGCAGTGCTTTTATTACTTTCATTATTATCGTCACTACACTTGAAATGACTCCATTGTTTATACCTATGAATATGCCACATTTTATTATACCCCAGATATACCCTTATGGTGCTATGGTGCTGGTGTGTAGGGTTCTTGGTCATAGCGAATGGATCAACAACACAAGTTTTATGGGGTTTTTGTTGCTTTTTGCTACTTTCTTATTCGGCAGTGGAATTCCAATGAACCTTCCTAGACATCTGTGCTGCCCTGTATAAGAAGTAATCAGGGGATCCTTTATGGGACATTGTCGGTTGCCCCAAATTCCTGACTTTGAGAATTAACCCTATCAACACCTTAGATGACCCAAGGGAGGCTGATTACTTTTTATTTCTGTGCCAGCACTGCCTCCAATTATACTGCTTGGAACGTGACCTTTCCACAAAAATGTAATGCGAGCCCTTGTCAGCCCTGATATTTATTGCCCTGAAAATATTCTGCTGAGCTGGTAAAGCGTATACGAAACAATTGTTTTGCCTAATGCGCCAATACATTAAAAAGGCACTAACTGCATTCTGTATTTTCTGTACAAAAGTTGCTTGTCTCTATTAGGGAATTTCAATCCTGTTGTGTTCAATGCTCCTGGTGTGTGCGGCTCACTGTCTTGCTATATATATATATATATATATATATATATATATATATATATATATATATATATATATATATATATATATATACAGTATATAAATATATGTAATATCAAGTGCAAGTGACTTAAAAATGCTTAAACAAGTTAGCACTGTTTATTTGTATATAATATATAATACACAAGAGCCATGAATATCCTGTAAATGATATAAACGGTGCTTAGTGATGTCATCAGTTATTATCAGTGATTAGTGATGTAATTTCTGTCACATGACTCACTGAAACTTTTGTGTTATAATAAATAATGTACCCCCTGTTGTAAAATAATAGGATATTAGAAGTCACCTTGGAGTTCCCTAACCTGTATAAAAACATATTTGTAGATTGTAAGCTCTTTTGGGCAGGGCCCTCTTCGCCTCTTGTATTGGTTATTGATTGCTTTACATGTTACTCTGTATGTCCAATGTATGTAACCCACTTATTGTACAGCGCTGCGGGATATGTTGGCGCTTTATAAATAAATGTTAATAATATTGGTGACTTATAATATCCTTATCTTTTACAATAGGGGGTACATTATTCACTATATATTGTACAGGCTAGTCATGGCTCTTGTTTGTAATTTGTAAATCACACACATATGCACACTGATATGTGATATGTATGTCACCCTTCTATGATTCGCATCCTCTCTCAGCAGTATATGATAGGAAATATATTCACATCATTATGTAAGACCCATGCATACACTGGTATTTAGACTTTCTAGGCCCCATTTACTAAAAATAGGAAAATGTGCAAAGTGCAAACAGAAGTACCAAGCTCCCTGTTATGTTGCATCTGACTTAGGACCCTGGGGCACAGCATTTTCTTCCTTTGCTAGAATGGAGCCTGAACTCAGTGTTGCTACATTCAGTGGGGACCATTCCCCTAGCTTGTCTCTCTGAATGCACATCAGGGAACGCTGGGAGTGCTACACTGTATTGCTGTCTGTGTTATATACATGGCTCCCTGTGCCCAACAGAGCTGCAGCTTTTTGCTATACATATACACCCATTATTCAGAATGCTTGGGACCTAGCGTATTCCGGATATCGAACCTTTCCATAAAATGAATCTGCATACCTTAAGTCTACCAAAAAATCAATAAAACATTGATTAAACCCAATAGGATTGTTCTGCCCCCAATAAGGGGTAATTATATCTTAGTTGGGATCAAGTACAGGTACTGTTTTATTATTACAGAGAAAAGGGAATAATTTAACCATTAAATAAACCCAATAGGGCTGTTCTGCCCCCAATAAGGGGTAATTATATCTTAGTTGGGATCAAGTACATGTACTGTTTTATTATTACAGAGAAAAGGGAATCATTTAACCATGAAATAAACCCAATAGGGCTGTTCTGCCCCCAATAAGGGGTAATTATATCTTAGTTGGGATCAAGTACAGGTACTGTTTTATTATTACAGAGAAAAAGGAAATCACTTTTTGAAAATCTGAATATGGGAGATGGCGTTTCCATAATTCAAAGCTTTCTGGATAACAGATCCCATCCTATTACAATGAAAACGATGCCTACTTAAAAATCCCTCCATTTGTGTAGATAAAAGCAGAACGCATACAGTATTTGTGTCACAAAAATAAACCATATTTTTAATATTTTCAGGCTGTGGATTTCTTTGTAGTGAAAGAAAGAGCAGTAACGGGCACAGGCACCTGAGTACATGGGAGTTAGGGAAACTCTCTGAGCAAAATCACACCACAATATTGCAAAAAGCACAGCTCGCCACTTGGCACGACCGTCCCCTTAAATACGTGCGGAGACAATGCAGGAGCCAAGATCAAGCGCTTCTGTGACTTTGTGTATTTTCTTTAAGCCTGTCTCACCGAGCCCTAATCCCCTTGTCCTGCCCTCTTCTGAACTCACCTCTGCATAACTGTCTGGGGCACCAAGCAAGAAATGTTTTTTTTATCATACCAGCTATAGGACCTGTTATCCGGAAAGTTCAGAATTACATGAAAGCCATCTTCCCTAGACTCCGTTATAATCAAATGATTTCCTTTTTCTCTGTAATAATAAAACACTACCTTATACAGGTATAGGACCCATTATCCAGAATGCTGGGGTCCAAGGGTATTCCAGATAAGGGGTCTTTCTGTAATTTGAATCTCCATACCTTAAGTCTACTAAAAATCAATAAAACATTAATTAAACCCATTAGGATTGTTTTGTATCCAATAAGGATTATTTATATCATAGTTGGGATCAAGTACAGGTACTGTTTTATTATTACAGAGAAAAGGGAATCATTTAACCATTAAATAAACCCAATAGGGCTGTTCTGCCCCCAATAAGGGGTAATTATATCTTAGTTGGGATCAAGTACAGGTACTGTTTTATTATTACAGAGAAAAGGGAATCATTTAACCATGAAATAAACCCAATAGGGCTGTTCTGCCCCAATAAGGGGTAATTATATCTTAGTTGGGATCAAGTACAGGTACTGTTTTATTATTACAGAGAAAAGGGAATCATTTAACCATGAAATAAACCCAATAGGGCTGTTCTGCCCCCAATAAGGGGTAATTATATCTTAGTTGGGATCAAGTACAGGTACTGTTTTATTGTTACAGAGAAAAAGAAAATCAGTTTTAAAATTTTAAATTATTTGATTAAAATGGAGTCTATGGAAGACAGGCTTTCCGTAATTCGGAACTTTCTGGATAATGGGTTTCCGGATAAGGGATCCCATACCTGTTCTTGATCCCAGCTAAGATATAATTAATCCTTATTGGGGGCAGAACAGCCCTATTGGGTTTAATATTTAAATGATTTTTAAGTAGAATTGTGAATGTAAAGTTCCAAACTACCCGGAAAACCCCAGGTCCCGAGCATTCTGTATAACAGGTCCCATACCTGTACTCCAGTTCTTAAAAGGCAAATGTGCTTTCCCTAAGGTCTCCCTAAGCACAAAGCAAAAGCCATTCTTACCTTTCATGTCGGCGTGTCTCAGCAACATAGTCACTTCTCTTCTTAATGCAATAATTGCTGCCAGTAATCACATAAACTGCCTTTCCTGTTTTCCTCCTTCATAAGGTGTTGTTTTTAAAAATCCCTCCTTTGCTCTGCCAAATGCACAAAGTGAGTAGTCTCGGAGTTGTTCCTTCCTTGCTGTATATGTGTGTGCCGGGCAATCCTCTCTCAGTGTCCTTGCTTCATTCTGCCAGGGCTACATGTGGGCATCTCGGAGAATAAAATTAAATCACCACTGAGGTGGCTCAATCCTTTGATCCAATCACTGCCCTATCCTAGGCCTTCAGCCAATCACCTCTAAACCCTAGTCCCCTTTAGGATGAGCCCTGATTAAGCAGGCTTGGCACTGACAGGAGGAGGGACCCATCCCACACAGTCCTTTTGCACCAGTACAAGTGACAAGCATACAGGCAGTAGTGACATTACAATACATAGACTGTTATTTGGCCTGGGGTGGGGCTAATATTTGTCCATGCACACTTATATATTCACTTATCCAGTACATTAGACTTCTTTACTCAGGTATTTCATTTATTTGCTTTGCAAAACCTACAAATAACTTTATGTGACTAAAGGGTCACTAAATATATTGATTAGCAATGTAATTACGACGGATAAAGAGCTTGTCATTATCGATTTAGCCTGAAAGGGCAGTACACTGGGGGCCAAAGCTGCAGGCACACAGGGATCAGATCAGCCCAGTTTTGGCCCAGCACATGTGTGGTCGAATGAGGCAAAGATGCTTGTTTGAATACGTGAATAAGTGCTCCAAACGGCCTATGAATAAGTGCTCCAAACGCAAGAAACGCGTCAGGCACTCTTTGTTTTTAAACATGATGAAATAAAGTTCGGATTTTAACAGATTCCTAGCGTCCGAGGTGCTCGACGTCCTTCTTTCAACTTTGGAGTTAATTCCCTTCAGCTGCGGGTTCGGGGCCTTGAGAACCTGGACCACTGCCGGACTTTGGTGAGCATGCTGATTTCTCAGATTCTAGACCACTCGAGTGATTAACTTGTCTGAATTTCAAGCGGCGGGCTCGGGGTTTGAACACCCGAGCCTTATTTGATTATTTGGTATATATATAACCTGTTCTATTTATTTACTTATTTTTCGTTCTATTTTGTTGTCTGAGAAATTTGTTTGAGGTCTGCTCGTTGAGCGATCTCCCTTTCCCCCCTTTTTCAAAGATGCTTGTTTGGCAACCTCGCCGTATAGGCGGATATTTCCAGCTATTAATTTTTATAGACAATGTGTATATTCTATAACACCATACTGTGCCCTGTTTTCTATTCTCTTCATTCTAATTTGCTGTTTCCTAACTAATGCACCTTATGTTTTGCTCCTGAGATATCTTTTTGGGAATACCCTACAGGCTAAAGCTCACCCACTAGGTTTTAGAGCAGAAACGGAGTAGCTACTGATCAGATCCCAACTACAGACCAGTTTTGGTCCTTATTGGGGCTCATCGGTGGAGGCCAGATTTTTCCGATCAGCACATTCCCTGATTCTCGAATCAGGGAAGTGGTTTCACATGGACAGCGCAGTTGGGATGGGTGAGCCAATCAGAGCATTGAAACCAAGGTTCATGCCTAAAAGTTCCATCTTTATGAAATACCTTATAGGCTGTACCACTGGGTTGTGCTTTAAAACTCAGTGAGGAATCTGCATCTGGTAAGGTATTCAATGAAGATGTATGTTTTTATCTAGTATAAATAAATCTAAAGCAACTGGACTTGTTAAGAAATCATTGAAGACGTTTCACTACTCATCCGAGCAGCTTCTTCAGCTTTAGATTTATTAATACTAGATATACCATGACCTGGATGAATGAAAATCTTCATAGACATGTATGTTTTTAGTTTTATTTCTTAGATTCGTACACTTTTGCCTACAAATTGGGCAGAGACAGCCAAAGTTTTAGGTTCCGGGGTTGGACTGGGTTGGCGCCGCACCAGAAAAAAACCCAGAGTGTCCCCTCAACCCAGGTCTGTCCCCTCCACTACCAGCGCATCTCCCCCTATCATGGCTGTAAGGATGATGTATGGTAGGCGGTGGGGGGATAGGGGTTGACATCAAGACTGCAGTATTGGTGGGCCCCGGACACACCAGTCCAACCATGTCAGGCGCGGGTTGTGCATTGGCCATGCCTGCTATGCCATTGGCAATTCCCTCCCAATGATGCTGATGCATGTCTCTGAGGATTTTGAGTACATTTGATATATATGTCCTAATTAAAGCTATATTCTTTTTACAACGCCACATATTCTTTTTTAATTAGTGTGCATTTGTTGTGGTTTGACTGTATACCCTCTAAAGCTATAAGAATAATCAGCTTAATTTCACCTGTTTTCCCTTGTATGTCCCATTTTCCATTTCTTTGGTTTTTCCGGTTGCCTTTATATAGATTTTGTTTCTGGTTGTTTTGTGCCTGTTTGTAGAGGGTTTGCCTTGTGCTTCTGATTCTGCCCATTGCTACGTATACCCCCCATCTTTCCTGCTGATTCCCAGCCCTGGGCTGCAGTCAGTTCCCTGAGCTTAGGGACCAACTCACAATATGCAATGAATAGAATTGACGATACATGGCTGATTAATAATGAATTGCAGGCAGCACAGAAACCAATGATTTCAGCATTTAGCATCAATATGGATTAATCCTCAGCCTCATGGCATCAGCTCCTGTTACAGATGTAACCTCACTTTCTGCTAATCCTCTGATGATTTCTCAGCTTAGCAGCCCAGAGAATACTGACAGCTCTATAAATGTCCCTTTCCTTATTGACATCACGTGTGCAGGGGATTGTGGGATTGGGAGGATGCAGGCTGAAGGCAGACTCAGGACAGGCGACTACTGTTACATTTTATTTGAATCACAAAGTAGCCAGCCAGATCAGCAGGGGAACAGGGGGCGGGGCTTAGGGAACTGTTCCAAACCATATTATTACATTAAATATCACGAAAAGGCTGCATATTGTTTAATATATGTATATTGCAAAGTTTGTTAAAATTATGTGTATTTTTAAAAAAGCTTAAGTTGTGTTTGGGTGGAGTTCCCCTTTAAACATGGCTTCTGTAAATACTGTATCTATCCAACCTTGTTCCTGTATGTCATACCTTATGCTGGAAATCTCTCCCTTTCCCATGCAATATGGTGCAAGAGAAACAAGAGAAAGTCAAATCAATGAATGGAAAATTCCCTCCGGCATGACTGGCCAACCCTCCCATCAGGAGTCGGCTTCTGCTAATGGTCCCAGACACATGCTGCACTGATAAAGGGAACAGCATTTTCCTATCTGCCTCTGCCCATCACACACCCTCCATACACAGCTGACACTTTATATAGCGTGGGACATGCTGACTGCCTGTACATGTAATTTTGGGGGAATTAGCTATGGTAGGCAGGTAGCAGAGGGTCAGGAGCATAAGGACAGGGACACCACATGTGACATTATGTTTTTCTCTCAAAAACACAAGTTTATTTGGGGTAAACTCCTCCCAACGTAAACATAACAGTTCCCAGTTCATCAGCAAACAGTTTATCAAACGTGGTTATGATTTGTCCCTGCCTCAGGGCTTTCACCTTCCAGGGTAAGTCTCACACTCTGGAACGTTTTCCTAGGGCTTCTCACTATCCCCAATGACTTGTACACAGCCACGGTGACTCTCACACTCGTGAACACACAGGCTCCTAACTCAGCCCTGCTTTCTCTCCCCTCCTGGGATACCAGCTCACCTGCTTCTGGCACACTTTGGCTTCTCATCAATCCTCAACGTTCCGCCACTCATACATGTGGTCACGGCTCCCTCTGCTCCTTGCAGTGGCAGGCAGCACCCCAAACCCCTCTGGGAGTTCCTAATACAGGCAGGCAGCACCCCCAGCCCCTCTGGGAGTTCCTAACACAGGCAGGCAGCACCCCCAGCCCCTCTGGGAGTTCCTAACACAGGCAGGCAGCACCCCCAGTCCCTCTGGGAGTTCCTAACACAGGCAGGCAGCACCCCCAGTCCCTCTGGGAGTTCCTAACACTGGCAGGCAGCACCCCCAGCCCCTCTGGGAGTTCCTAACACAGGCAGGCAGCACCCTCAGCCCCTCTGGGAGTTCTAACACAGGCAGGCAGCACCCCCAGCCCCTCTGGGAGTTCCTAACACAGGCAGCACCCCAGCCCCTCTGGGAGTTCCTAACACAGACAGGCAACACCCCCAGCCCTTCTGGGAGTTCCTCACACAGGCAGGCAGCACCCCCAGGCCCTCTGGGAGTTCCTAACACAGGCAGCACCCCCAGCCCCTCTGGGAGTTCCTAACACAGGCAGCACCCCCAGCCCCTCTGGGAGTTCCTAACACAGGCAGCACCCCCAGCCCCTCTGGGAGTTCCTAACACAGGCAGCACCCCCAGCCCCTCTGGGAGTTCCTAACACAGGCAGGCAGCACCCCCAGCCCCTCTGGGAGTTCCTAGCACAGGCAGGCAGCACCCCCAGCCCCTCTGGGAGTTCCTAACACAGGCAGGCAGCACCCCCAGCCCCTCTGGGAGTTCCTGGCACAGGCAGGCAGCACCCCAGCCCCTCTGGGAGTTCCTAACACAGGCAGCACCCCCAGCCCCTCTGGGAGTTCCTAACACAGACAGGCAGCACCCCCAGTCCCTCTGGGAGTTCCTAACACAGGCAGGCAGCACCCCAGCCCCTCTGGGAGTTCCTAACACAGGCAGGCAGCACCCCCAGCCCCTCTGGGAGTTCCTAACACAGACAGGCAGCACCCCCAGCCCCTCTGGGAGTTCCTAACACAGGCAGGCAGCACCCCAGCCCCTCTGGGAGTTCCTAACACAGGCAGGCAGCACCCCCAGCCCCTCTCGAAGCTCCTAACAGTTCGGCAACCTTCCTGCCCTGTGCCCCGCTCTGAGAGTGAACCCCTCTCTTTGAGTCTACACCAACCCCCAATTAACTCAACTCATCGCCCTCTACTGTGTAACCCAACAGCAACATGAAAACAGCACTATTTGCTGCAAAACCAGGCATTTACCCTGCTGCTACGTGTATCCCACCTTTAATACTGAGGGAAAATACACCAAACAGTAATCGTATTTACTGTCTCTCACAAGAAATAGATAGGGCAGTAGCCAGTGAGATGAAGAAGAGAAAACCTATAGATCCCAGCTTTACATTAGCATTGTGTGGAAATTCTGAAATACTGGGTAGGATCTGGAAACCCCAGGGCAGAGAATAACGCTTGCTTAACCTGTAAAGCACCAGTGGGGGGCAGCACAGCATTGCTAGCAAGCAAGGACATCACTCTGAGCTTAACCCTTGTAAAGGGCAGTTGGCTTTTGGATTACTAGACTGACCTTTGCTTGCCTTGTCTGCTGTCTGGCCTGGTCTTTTGCTTAATGACTCCCCCCTCCCTGCCCTATTATTGACTCGTCTCCTGACCTTGATGCCTTTGTAATCCTCTAGTATAACTATAGTCCTGTCTGCAGGCTTCCTCTTGGTCCTACCTCTAACCCCCCCTAGCATTTGGCAGATTACTGGCTCCAAGGATAACACTGTATTCTTTACTTCTTTAAGTATATTTATAAGACGTCGTCTGTACACCCCCTGCTCCTTATCTAGACCCCCTATACATCAGCTTAAGGTGGCCATACACGAGCAGATCCGCTCGCTTGGCGATGTCGTCAAGCGAGCGGATCTTCCCCCGATATCCCCACCTACGGGTGTGCGATATCGGGGAGCATTTAGGTAAAAAAAATAATAATCCGATCGTTTGGCCCTGGGGTCAGTCGGATCGGGGACCGCATCAACGAGCCGATGCGGTCCCCGATCCGACCAGATTTTCTAACCTGGCCGATCGAGATCTGGGCAATTTCAGGCCAGATATCGGTCGGCCAGGCCGCTCTGCTCTCCCCATACACGGGCCGATTAGCTGCCGAATCGGTCCAAGGGACCGATATCGGCAGCTATAGTCGGCCCGTGTATGGCCACCTTTAGTGGTGAGTGGGTATGGGGGTTTTAAGCAGGGGTGCTACAACAGGGTTGCTGGGGGCCCCTGGAATGTAGAGGGCCCAGTAATTAATAAGCAATTAGGTCAACTTACTGTTTTGGGGCCCTAAATTTGCTGTGGGGCAAATGTATCTAATTACATCATCTAGTTAGGGCTGTGACGGGGAGATTAGTCGCGGGTGACTAATCCCCCCCAAAATGCCATCCCACCGGCTAGAATGTAAATCGCAGTTGGGATGGCATACGCGGCGCCCCAATTTGTCGAAGTCACAGAAGTTTCCTCTCAAGGCAACTTTGGCAAATCGCGGTTCCGCATATGCCATCCCACTGGCGATTTACATTCTAGCCGGTGGGATGGCATTTCAGGGAGATTAGTTGCCTGCGACAAGGGAGATTTGTTGTGCGGCGACTATTCTCCCCGTGTGTCACAGCCCTTACACCACTGGTTCTCAGATCTGGACTGGGATTCAGAACAGACCCTGGCATTTTAGGTAAATAGCCCAATAAATAGTGAGTGTCTATGGTATCTTACAGCAGCCCCTCTGGCATTTGCCTGAATCCACCAGCCTGGGCCTGCTGGTCCTAAAAATTGCAGTGACACCCCAAGCAGCCTATGTTAGGCACCCCCAAGTGACTTAGCCTTTCCTTCTCCTTTAACCAGACTCTACTAGCCAGATGTGGTCCTTGGTCCAACAACGCCTATTCCCACTGTTGTAGGGCCAAACGATGGAATTAGCCCAGTATTGTGCACGTTAGGTGGCCGTAAAGGGAGAAGATTCGCTCATTCGGTGACCTCTCCAAACAAGTGGATCTTACCGTTGTATGGCCAGCTGTACAGGAGCATGTAGGGGGACAGATAGGCTTCCTCCCCCAAATCTCAAGCTAACTGGCCTACAGTCACCATAAAAATCATGACAAAATCTGACAGAAACCTAAAAATAACTGCTTTGAAGCTTTACTCTGCAGAACCTGCTAAGGATTTTATACTATTTTAAAGACTGTTTTATCATTTCAGAAAGAGAGTCAAAGGATAATTCAGTCTGTTTCAGATTTCCTGAAGCTAACACAGTTTTTACACTTCTGTATTTGATTTGTGGTTAGAACTTGGGGTGAAGGGACCTGCAGGATTCATTGGTTGCCAGTTGCTCACGTTTCTGTACAAAGCTGAGGCAGTGTCCGTGACTGAACTCCTCGGAATCCTGTTATGCTGGTTTTATGGATTTTCAAGGACCTAACATGGATAAATGAGATGTTTTTAATGGCATCCTTCTCCTTATGTACCGTTTCACCTACAGATACCCACACATATTTGGTATTTTTGTCTAGAGAAAGTGGCCATACAGAACAGTATCACATTTTTGGGGGGCAATGATTAGGTCCTTTTACAGGTATATCTCCTCTACCCCTCGATGGAAGCCCTAATGATAAGGATAGAGGCAGTGTCGGACTGGCCCACCAGGATACCAGGAAAACTCCCAGTGGGCCCAGGTGTCAGTGGGCCATCCTGCTCCTCAACATTTGGCCTGTTTCATGGTCATTCCCTATTTGTGAATGGGAAGAAAGAGGAGAAATAGATGGAAGAATAGATGCTAGCATGTAAATAAAAGAGACTAGGAGAATAAAGAGGTTGGGTGAGGAAAGGAAGAAATATAGTTTGGGGAGTGGGCCTGGGGTCTAAGGTTTTCTGGTGGGCCCCTGGGGTCCCAGTCCGACACTGGATAGAGGTTCTCTTCTTCTGGAATCCACAAAACACTCATTCCTCAGTATCACATATATGATCTTTGATGTACATATGTTTTTCAGCCACTTGGGCAAAGTCTGGTCCCTATGAAACCTGAAAAATAATTTGTATACCTCCTGTGAATCATTTTATGGGTAAAAAACTAGCTAGAAAGACCTTTTAGAGGGCCCCCAAATATTGCTTTACTACAACTCCCAGGATTCCTCAATGTATAATCAAGGCTTAATGCTTGCTGGGACCAATAGTGGTTAGGAACCCTGGATTGTGGTTGGCCTTCCTCAGGTGAATCTATCTTTCCGGTGAGATAAAATGACAGCAGAATAATCCTTATTATATTAATGGGATTGTGTCCAAGTGCCAGAGTTTCCAGAGCATCTGGGTTAAGTGACAGGCTGCAGGAATGTCAGACCCCCGGTGCTGGGGCTGCTGTATGCTACTGTATGTAATGCACAACAGCCGGAGGGTTGCAAGAGTAATAGCCATCCTGTCAATATGTCTCAAATGTATCCTGCGCCCTTGTTTGCCTTCAGAGCCGAGCATTCTTCCCTTCTTCTGCCAACAACTGGCACAGTGTTCTTCCAGCCCCAGCTGTGGGGCGCTCCGGCTCGGACTGCAGAAATGTTTAGCGTTCCACTAGAATAAAGCCAACGACTGGCCGATGAGTCTTTTATGAGCGCAGTTTTATGACCCCTAACATAATGGCTATTCAGAGCCACATTCCATGACGGAGGAATAAAGTTAAATGAGCACCCCCCGTCCCATTTACTGTACAGTTACTGTAGATTGTTTTGTGAGGCGCCGGGATTAAAAATAATGCGGCCCTGAAAACTATACCCGTCACTCCTTCGGGGAATGAGATTTCTATTATTAGTGCATGGCCTTCTGCCTGGTGTTAGGCCAAAAATAAGAGCAAAACGACCATTTGTGCTATTCCCCCCCCCCCCAACCCGCGCCCCTTGGATCTGCCTAACGCAGGCTGCGCTCGATTTGAGGTGCATTTAAAAAAAAACACAGAGGCCTGAAGCTATAAAAAATACTTTATCCACACCTACGGTAAATAAAGGGTGCTCTCTGCATGGGCTCATTTACAATGCTCCACATATTGGCAAAGTGCAAAGAAAAGGGTGATAGCAGCCTTTTTTTTTTGCACTTTTCACATTGCATTCGGCATTGTAAATGAGACCTATAAACTCCTTGCTTTAAAAACGTAGGATATAGTACAGGTATGGGATCAGTTATCCGGAAACCCATTATCCAGAAAGTTCCAAATTACAGAATGGTCGTCTCCCATAGACTTCATTATAAGCAAATAATTCTAATTTTTGAAAATGGTTTCCCTTTTCTCTGTAATAATAAAACAGTACCTGTACTTGATCCCAACTAAGATATAATTACCCCTTATTGGGGGCAGAACAGCCCTATTGGGTTTATTTCATGGTTAAATGATTCCCTTTTCTCTGTAATAATAAAACAGTACCTGTGCTTGATCCCAACTAAGATATAATTACCCCTTATTGGGGCAGAACAGTCCTATTGGGTTTATTTCATGGTTAAATGATTCCCTTTTCTCTGTAATAATAAAACAGTATATGTACTTGATCCCAACTAAGATATAATTACCCCTTATTGGAGGCAAAACAATCCTATTTGGTTTATTCAATATCTAAATGATTCTTAAGCAGACTTAAGGTATGGAAAGATCTCTTATCCAGAAAACCCCAGGTCCCAAGCATTCTGGATAATAGGTCCCATACCTGTACAGGTATGGGATCCTTTATCCAGAAAGCTCCGAATTACAGGAAGGCCTTCTCCCATAGACTCCATTTTGATCAAATAATTAAATTTTTTTTTAAAAATAGGATCGCATACCTGTATTTATTTAATTTTTCCATTTATTTTCATTTCGTTTTCTCATTAAACAAGCGCTAAACCCATTAAGCCCTTGCCTAGCCCCCCCTCCCCCCAACTCTTTGCAGCCTCACCCCCCAAAAAAGCCCTGCAATGCAGTGGGGTGGGTGGGCAAAATTTCCCACATCTCATTTCACACTAGCAACTATTTTGCTACTCTTGGTTAGATATGTAAAAAAAACATTACACAGCTTTATGAATATGTGGCTTATTACACACTGTGGGGTGCTGTAGTCTATTATACACCATTATAAATATGTCAGTAAGTATATCTGCATTGTGTTATACATCTGTGTTGTTTTGAGGTAGAAATTTTCTCATATTGGTCTTGGTTTTGCCATAACTAAAATCATTGGACAGACCGTGCTGTGCAAAGTATTATATTGGGCACAAGATGGCGCCGGCATGCAATGAAAGAGCTTTCTTAGTATGGTCTGAAAGTTTGGAATCTCCCCTTCAGAGAGAGAAAGCATTTTTTTTAGGCTTTACTCTTGAATGGCGTTATAGTATGGTCTGCTTTGATTTGGTGATGCCTCTTCTTGGTGCATAGATGGGGCATATGCAGATCAAACCAATGAGGGTCCGAAACCTACGCAACCCTATGCAAGTCCTATTCACAAGTCTGTGGCTCCTACTGAGCAACCTTGTTGTATGAACCTTGGAATGACCAACATGTCCAGAGCAAAAAAGCTGCCCCTGGTAAATTTTGTGCTGAAATTCTGTTTTTTTAAGTTGTAAATGTGTCTCTTTTACTGCAGAGAGGGAAATTACAGTCTCTGCACTAGCGCCATGGCCACCCCTGTAGAAGTGCAAAAAAATCAAGTACAGGGGGTGAGGCTTGCCTCTCAACTGTCCCGGTTTTAATAGCTCAGCCCGCAATCCCGGAATCTTACTGAAAAGTCCCTCATTTCCCTTTGATCTCCTGCAGTAAACCTGCACTGAACTCCAAATGATACAAAGTTTTGCAAACTTAATTAAATAAGTAGCTTTAGGCAAAGAGCCCAGAAACCTTAAAAAGCTACACCTGCACTGAGATACAATTGTAACTAATAAGCTAAACTTTACATAACCTGGCAAATTTTGTAATATGGGAGTGGTATTTAGGGGGTGTGGTCACAAAAAATGTGTGTCCAACTTTAAGAGCCCTCTGTGTGAACTGAATGACTCTGCCCTGGCACCCAAACACCATTCCACCCCCCCCCCCCCCTGCATATGCAAGACTGGTGGCGCCTATTTCCCTCCCGCTAAATTATGCGCTGTGATTGGGTTGGTCCAGTGTCCTGCCGGCCCAGTCCGACACTGTTCTCATTCTATAGACATGAGCCCTAATAGGAGTGGCTGCTTTCTGTCCATTAAGGATCTGGCTTTGTGGGAACCTGCCAGGGTGCCGACTTCTCTCTCTCTGCGTGTAGAATAGGAATGGAAGCCGTTGTTTATGGAGTGACGTCAGATTTCCCTGCCAAATGTCGCTCCAGAGAGGAAAAGCTATTCACTTTGGTGTTTCCTGAGTACATGGCTAAAAGTAGCTCAGAAATGCACAAAGCGCATGTCCGTCTGTAGGAACCTCGCAGGAAATGCGCAGAGCCTTGGGAGAGCCCAGAAGAACATCAGCCCAGCCCTCTTTCTCTCTCCTGACAACTTCCTCAACTGGATCATGGGCAGAAACTGACCAGCAGGTGGCGCTGTTGTTGCAAAATGCATTCATATTAACAGTACTTTTAACCCTTAATAGCTTGGAATACAAAAAATTTAAAAATGAATGTAAATTGCACTTTTATCAATTTGACAACTTATTTTAAAGGTTTACTTGTCCTTTAAATCCTGCCTCCCACGCAGTGACTTTTGATGCATTGTATCCTGAAATGCCATGCCACAGTAAGGGCCCTAAGATGCAAAAGCAGAAACATCTTCATTGTTGTAAAATGCAAAAAGAGTTCTTCCCATAACTTCTTTGATCAAGGTCAAGTTGGCAGTTGATTAAATGCCCCAATCAGAGAGGCTGTGAGGGATTAATGACATAATCAGCCCCAATCCTGCAGGGATCTGTCACGTGTGGCTCTCCAGCTGTTCCACATCTTGTAGCATGTACCAATATCCAATCGCTGGAATTTATGCATATTCCTTGTCATTATTGCTCTGTCGCCATAGTAATAGCCCCCCGTGTGTTACGGGCTTATGTGCTAATGTGCAAAGTGCAATTTTAAACACAAATCAACATGTTTTTTGCTCATGATGTAGAGTTTTTCCCCTACATCACTGAGGCCGTGCATGGATTTATGCTCAGCACAATCGTGCCCCATGAGTTAATATGCACACAACTGCACTTGTGCATTTTTACAAATAAGACACAATTACAATCAAAAATGGCTTCATTTCCAGCATGAAAATTACATTTGGGGATTAGTCATTTGACACAAGTGTATGCTGTGTGTATTGACCCAGCGCACTGTTGGAACCAGGGTCGGACCGGGCTGGCGGGACACCGGAAAAAAACCCATTTGGCCCCTGGCCGTCAAGGGCCCCTCCAACCAAGACCCAATCCCTGCTGGGAAACATCAGTGCTTCCCTGCTGACCTCCCTCCCCTGACCGTGACTAGGTACGTATGAGGTATGCACACTCGGGGAGAGGGGCCCCTTGGGGTGGCAGCCTGGGCCCCATAGCAAATTCAATTTAGGGCCCCAAAATATTGGTACATTGACATTTTTGCAATATATTAAATTGCTCATTAATTAGGGCCTGGCTGGGCCCCCCTGCAACCACAGGGTCTCCTCTCTAGTTACACCCCTGATACTTGGCACAATCTGGAACGTTTTTTGCCATATTCTCACATTTCCATCCTAAATTCTCTCCTTGCTATGGGTTTCCAGCAGTGGAGGCTGCACCATCGAGATGTTTTAATCAGACTATGTAACTAAAGCCACTTTAGAGTGCTACTTTACCTTATTGTACATAAAGAGTTAACACTTGTTTCAATGAACCCCTGGTGCCAAATTGATTTAATCAATGTGAGAGTTATAGTTAAGCAACACCCTTACTCCACTAACTCCTTAATGCCCCATTCCCAGAGAATAAGAGTCACATGTTTATTGTATGGTGAGCAGAGAGTTTCTGGAGCACGCAGCACCTCTATTTTACTATAGGCTTACTGGTTAATACTCATCATTTATATATAATATCCAATTTGGTCATATCCCTATGGAACCAAACTATAAATGATATCCTTATAAACGGTGCTTTAGTGATGTCATCAGTTATAATTGGAGCTTAGTGATATCATTTCTGCCACACGACTCACTAAAACTTGTATATTATAATAAATATATACCTTAAAGTGGATGATGGCAGAGCTTTCACTATGGAGGCCATTTTACAATAACACATACGGGGAATGTGGGGCTGGGTCAGGTTCATAGTTTGCTTTGCACTGATACTTTGTGGCAATATATGGTATGTAACTGTATCATCAAAACAATGAAATATGGGTCTGTATTAATTAGACAGTCAGCTATTCTAATCCCTGATTCATTCTCAGATGATGGGGGATCAGACAGGATGATAGCTCCATGGATATCAGTGCTTGTAGTGTCCTCTGGTAGCGGTTCCCATGTTCCTTCATCAGCGAAAAAATCCACTGGTTAGAGCTAATAACAGCTGTATTTTTAAAGTGCCTAGCACCTAGTAAACATACTGATACAGGTCAATAGAACCCTGCTTACAGTTCCATTTCTTCCATTTATTTAAACTTTTCATTTTTATGTTACTTTTGATATATCATTAGGGGCTGCCAATAAGGGTAACTTCTGTTGTCCACGCACATAATGAGGCTATGCGGAGCTGCAGTAGCAGGTAGGAAGTGGGTCAGGCCCAGACAGACAATCTGTAGATTCAGCCAAATGCCAGAGGGGCTGCTGTAAGTTGCCATAGACAGTCACTATTTATTGGGCTGTTGGAGGCTGTTTGGGCCTCTTGGTACGTGGAATGCCAGGGCCTGCTTTGGGTCTCAGGCCGGACATGAAGGGGGTTGGATAGCAGGTTTAGTAGAGCGAGATGGAGGCGATACAATCTCCCTCATAGGGAAACTGTAGAGACCTGAGGGCATTCAGGTATAATTCCCAAACAGCCCCCCACCAGCCAAATAAATTACAGCAGCCCCTCTGGCATTTGTCAGAATCGGTAGATTGCCAGTCCAGGCGGTGAGGTGAGGGGTGCTACATACAGTGCATCATTTCAAAATTCTGTTCATAATTTTGTCGTTTCCACATTTGGTCTCATCACTTAATGCAAACACTGGAGGGTTTATCACTCAAACTTGAACACCCGCTTCCCACTGGCACATCAGCCAATATGGAAAAGAACAGGTTGGCACTTTCAATAATTTTGTCTGTTACCCCCCTCGGAGAGATTTATTTCATATGGCACATACATACATAAAGTCCTCTCAGCGATGCTATATTGTATACATGTTAGCAAATAATTAGTGCAATATATAGCCATGTGCAGCTGTGCCGCCAGTAACCCAACATTTGGTATTGGACAAATGTGACCGTTGCATGAATTCCCAAGAGCAGTTCATTGAATTCATTAATGCAAAGGAACATAGCACTCATAAAATTAATCTGGTAGCCCAACCCAGCCCATATTAATTCTATCCCTCTCCATCTGAAGCAGACATAGAAACAATAAATATTTACTTAATGAAAAATAACAGGGAAATTTTTAATTTAGACCATTTGTCTGAGCTGCGTCCAATCCAACATGTCGCTTTTTTCCTCAGTTTCTGTTCCATGTTCCTCGTTCATGTTTCTCCTTCAAGTGTCTGCTCTCTGATCTATTCTTATAAACATAAGGGTTAGGAATAAACTCAGTTCTTCATACCATTTATATTTTATGCTGTGCTTTCTCTGTCATGGAAAAACATCTTAACACAATCGGAAGTGGTCTTAAGAGCAGTTGGAGTTGGGGTTGGATTGGAGTCCAGATGGTGCCCCTTCTACCCAACATACAAAAGCTGTATATTTATCTCAGTATGTAGACCATGCAAACCAAGAAATGTTTTCAGGGGGCAGAGCTAGCTGTGAACCAAGATGGAGGCAAATTAAACTAGCGCCAAGAGACATGGGGAGAAATACTGCTTCTACTCACGCTACACCACTTTAAAACCCGGCAATGTGAGAGTCAATGGCGCAGCCAAGAAAGAGGAAGAAAATAATGCCACCAAAACTTAAAAAAAACATCTCCACTGACCTCCACCACCTCTTCCAGCACAGCCAGAAAGAACAAAATGGCATCCAATCGGCAGAACAAGTGGAAGGCGAAGACACTGACAAAAAATAAATACAAAATAACTGATGGGAAAAAAATAAATACAAAATAACTGACCCTATTTCTGGCCATACAGTAACAAGGCCCTGGTACATAACAACTACTCCCTGGGCCTAGACATGGAACACCCCTTACACTAATCTTAATTTGTCAAAAAGAACCAAATTGCAAATTAAAGGGCGCTACTCAGCCAATGACAGACGCATTCTGCTTTTAAATGGCTTTCAGATAAATTCAGAAATAACTCTAGTTGCTATATATGCGCTAATGACAAACAAACAAACAAACAAACTCTGTGCTGTTCCCAAGCTCAGATAAATCTAGACACCCCAAGACATTCTCTGTACCAGCAGCAACCAGGAGTTGGTGAACGTTGATTAAATCCCAAACTCTCTTGGACACATGGAGATCTCTTAACCCTCACAGCAAAGATTATACGTTTTATTCCACTCCCCACAACATGCACAGTGGAATTGATCTTATTTAAGTGGAAACTAAACAAATATCTACTAATTTTTGATCCAGTTATCCAAGAGATAACTCAAACTGCCCCCCAATACTTCTCTGAAAAATTCTGGCATACAGACTAGGTAGAGTAATGCCACAACTTCCTAAAATTTGGCACTGCCCTGTGATTTTTACCTTTCCTTCGCCTTTAAAGGAGAAGGAAAGGGATAGTCATTTGGGGGTGCCAAAATGTTAGGCACACCCAACTGACTTTAATCGCATACCTTGTACCCCGGGCTGGTGCCCCTGTTAGGAGAAAACTGCACCAGCCCGGGGTACCTGCAGCGATCGCTTTCTTCTTCCGCGTTTCTTCTGCCGGCAAATTCCCTGGGCCGGCATATGCGCAGTAGAGTGAAAAGCCGACTTTCTTGTTAAAGTTCCACTATTCACTCTACTGTGCATGTGCAAGAACGCCAACAAGGAAGCGCTCGCTGCTACCCCGGGGCTGGTGCAGTTCTCTCCTAACAGGGGCACCAGCCCGGGGTTCAAGGTAAGCAATTAAAGTCAGTTGGGTGTGCCTAACATTTTGGCACCCCCAAGTGACTTAGGCTTTCCTTCTCCTTTAACACCATCAAAACTAAACAAAACTTATGGTTCTGACATTACAGGCTACATAGGCTGTGGGGCGAAAGGCAAAGAATTACATATACGGTGGTCATGTCCCTTAATATTTGGACTTTGGAAAGACACTTTTGGACTCAAATACTACAAAAGGAGGTCCAGCTACACCCATGGCTTGCATTATTATTCTGCAAACTGGAATTCTCACTAAAACTAATTCAAGTTATACTCACACATCTGCCTAGCCACCATGTGGTATAGTAGAAAGCTATAGTGGAAAACAGCCCCTCCTCAGTTCTCTGAAATCAAAACCAAAATCTGGTGGATATCCTCTGTGGAAAAACTGTTTGCATTGATGCACCACAAACTGGAAAAATATCTGGGGGACCCTATGGACTGAAAACCAACATGCCTAGATGATACCTGACTCCACCACAACTGAACCAACATCCATATATGCACATAATTGGACAGATACAGGTTATGCTCGTAAAATAAGGGAACCTAACAAATGATGGAAAAATCAGGTGAGAGTCCACTCCCCTTCCTCTCCCATCCCCTTACCCCCACCATCCTCCCTCTCTTTCCTAGTATTTGGTTCTAACTCCACTCTCCTTTCTTCTACATTATGTACAATTTAAACTGTTGGAAAATAATATATAAAAAGTTAAAAAAATAAATGCTTTGGATGGTGTAGTACAGGGTCTAATCCAGGGGTGCCCAGACTTTGTCCCCCTGAGATCTACTTCTCATTCCCATTAGAAGCGCCACACTTCCGCATCCCCCGGCTTAGACGCGGCCTACTAGAAATTCGCGGGGATCGACTGGTAGACCATGATCGTCGCATTGGCCACCCCTGGTCTAATCCTTTGACTTCTACTGAAGGCTTCTATACTGTACGCCAAAGACTGAACCAAAGATGCCCCAAGCCTCTTGGCCCAGTTACATTTGCAAACCTTTTGCCCTACAGTAATGCCGATTCATGTTGAAATATCAGTTTATTATAGGGCATTTGCTGGTTTCTACAATTTCTAAAAATTTCTGCAGTCAAATATGACTTGCAAGAATGGTTCCTCCTACTTTAGGGGGGGTGATTGATGGATTGGGCTGTACCAATAATAGTCTTGGCACTTCTGTGACTGATAGACCCTAAACTAAGCACCAACTAGTTCAGCTCTTTAAAAACCTCATAGATCATTTGAGTGATCTTCAGATGTTCCATAAACATGCTGGTGATTAGTGCAGAAAATAATATGAAGCGGCTGGAATCGCTCAAAAAAAGTGATTTTTTTTTGCTTAGTGTTTCCATTAAAAAAAAACCCTTTCCTGTCTGTACATTATTTAAAATGATATATTGACTCTTGTCCAATGCAGGGACCCTGCAACCGCAAATGTAACTTTATATATTGTGACTGCTCGCAAGGGGCGTATTTATAACTTGTGCTGCCTTGGGCCATTACGGAAGATGGTGCCCCACTAGCCTTTGGGAGATATGGCATCTAAAATATTTCCTCCACATATTCTGGCTCCACAGATGTCTCCCATTCGAGCCCTGCCCTGAATAATGAAGTCCCTGTTAAGTCTGCTGCTCTAGGCCTGGGCCTCTTTGGCGTCTGTAGTAAATACACTTCGTTGATATTACGGGAAAGAAGGGATAGTGAACACCCTATTCTACTAATATAAGGTCGGGGCAAGTCACCATTCAAGGTGGGTCACTCAACTTCAAGGTCCAATCACATTTTATAGATGATTCTAAGGTAAAATCCAGTACACAGAACCTTTTATTACAATTTTATTACATCCGAAACCTGCTTGGTCCGCTGGTCCCTGCAGTACGAGTAGGATATTAGGGGGTCCTATATTATTAGTCCTATATTAGTGTACTGCAGTCCTATATTAGTGTACTACAGTCCTCTATTAGTGTACAGCAGTCCTATATTAGTGTACTACAGTCCTATATTAGTGTACTACAGTCCCATATTAGTGTACTACAGTCTTATATTAGGGTACTATAGTCCTCTATTAGTGTACTGCAGTCCTATATTAGTGTACTACAGTCCTATATTAGTGTACTACAGTCTTATATTAGTGTACTACAGTCCTATATTAGTGTACTACAGTCCTATATTAGTGTACTGCAGTCCTATATTAGTGTACTACAGTCCTCTATTAGTGTACAGCAGTCCTATATTAGTGTACTGCAGTCCTATATTAGTGTACTACAGTCCTATATTAGTGTACTACAGTCCTATATTAGTGTACTATAGTCCTCTATTAGTGTACTGCAGTCCTATATTAGTGTACTGCAGTCCTATATTAGTGTACTACAGTCCTATATTAGTGTACTATAGTCCTCTATTAGTGTACTGCAGTCCTATATTAGTGTACTACAGTCCTATATTAGTGTACTGCAGTCCTATATTAGTGTACTACAGTCCTATATTAGTGTACTATAGTCCTATATTAGTGTACTGCAGTCCTCTATTAGTGTACTGCAGTCCTATATTAGTGTACTGCAGTCCTATATTAGTGTAATACAGTCCTATATTAGTGTACTGCAGTCCTATATTACTGTACTACAGTCCTATATTAGTGTACTACAGTCCTATATTAGTGTACTGCAGTCCTATATTACTGTACTACAGTCCTATATTAGTGTACTACAGTCCTATATTAGTGTACTGCAGTCCTATATTACTGTACTACAGTCCTATATTAGTGTACTGCAGTCCTATATTACTGTACTACAGTCCTATATTAGTGTACTACAGTCCTATATTAGTGTACTACAGTCCTATATTAGTGTACTACAGTCCTATATTAGTGTACTACAGTCCTATATTAGTGTACTGCAGTCCTATATTACTGTACTACAGTCCTATATTAGTGTACTACAGTCCTATATTAGTGTACTACAGTCCTATATTAGTGTACTACAGTCCTATATTAGTGTACTGCAGTCCTATATTACTGTACTACAGTCCTATATTACTGTACTACAGTCCTATATTAGTGTACTGCAGTCCTATATTAGTGTACTATAGTCCTATATTAGTGTACTACAGTCCTATATTAGTGTTCTACAGTCCTATATTAGTGTACTATAGTCCTATATTAGTGTACTATAGTCCTATATTAGTGTACTACAGTCCTATATTAGTGTATTGCGGTCCTATATTAGTGTACTACAGTCCTATATTAGTGTACTGCAGTCCTATATTACTGTACTACAGTCCTATATTAGTGTACTGCAGTCCTATATGACTGTACTACAGTCCTATATTAGTGTACTACAGTCCTATACTAGTGTACTACAGTCCTATATTAGTGTACTGCGGTCCTATATTAGTGTACTACGGTCCTATATTAGTGTACTACAGTCCTATATCAGTGTACTGCGGTCCTATATCAGTGTACTGCAGTCCTATATTAGTGTACTACAGTCCTATATTAGTGTACTACAGTCCTATATTAGTGTACTGCAGTCCTATATTAGTGTACTACAGTCCTATATTAGTGTACTATAGTCCTATATTAGTGTACTATAGTCCTATATTAGTGTACTGCAGTCCTATATTAGTGTACTATAGTCCTATATTAGTGTACTGCAGTCCTATATTAGTGTACTACAGTCCTATATCAGTGTACTGCAGTCCTATATTAGTGTACTGCAGTCCTATATTAGTGTACTACAGTCCTATATTAGTGTACTATAGTCCTATATTAGTGTACTACAGTCCTATATTAGTGTACTACAGTCCTATATCAGTGTACTGCGGTCCTATATCAGTGTACTGCAGTCCTATATTAGTGTACTGCGGTCCTATATTAGTGTACTACAGTCCTATATTAGTGTACTGCAGTCCTATATTAGTGTACTGCAGTCCTATATTAGTGTACTAGAGTATATTGCTATATACGGTTGCTCCCTTTCTACCAAGCCGACAATGAAATAAATCTAGGAGTTGTGTATCTGGTATATTTGTAATACGGGCCCTAGGTGCTGATATGCAGGCCAGTCAACTGCCATGTGGGTGGCACCCTAATAGTCACTATTTATTGGACTGGTGGGGGGATGTTTAGACCTACTTGAAATGCTAGGGCCTATTTTAAATCCCAGTCCAGACCCAATGACCTTTAATACATCCCCAATCTCAGGGCTTACTTGCGAGCGTCACACAGAAACACATTAACAAGGTGCTGATCTCACAGAACAACAGCGCTTTAAGAAGCGAAAACCTTTTTTAAATAAATATATCTTTATGTATTTCTAGAACATTCTGCAGCCTAACACAAACCACTTGTGTATTATTCTGCAGGACACAGCCGAAAATGAATTAAACATTGTGGCAGGATTAAACAGTCTAGTGTATGAAAATAAATAGATTTATCAGAGCCGACTCCTTCCTTTCCAAGGCGGCATTGTGTTGAACTTGTGCTTGTGAGGTCTGTATTAAATTATGTGTTGATGCAGCCCTCCAACGTTTGGAAGGATATCCAAGTAACACAAGCCCTGCCAGGGAAGATAGCAGCACGGGGCTATTTCTCTGAGAGTCACCATGAATTATTGGGTTTAATCAACCTGATGAATATCAAACTATGTACATTCATACAGAAAAAAGGTGACAAACACTACACTGACTTTTCTGATGGCGGGGCCTCTTACAATACAGGTATAGGATCGATTGTTCAGAATGCTTGGGACCTGTGGTTTTCCTGATAAGGGGTCTTTCCGTGTTTTGGACTGCCATACATTAAGTCTGCTAGAAATCATTTAAACGTTTAAATAACCCCAACAGGATCCCACAGCCACAGTCCCTTCCCAGAGGCTATTATCCCACTGCTACTATAGGCACCATCTCTCCCTACTATACCTGCTATCCCACAGCCCCAGTCCCTTCCCAGAGGCTATTATCCCACTGCTACTATAGGCACCATCTCTCCCTACTATACCTGCTATCCCACAGCCACAGTCCCTTCCCAGAGGCTATTATCCCCCACTGCTACTATAGGCACCATCTCTCCCTACTATACCTGCTATCCCACAGCCCCAGTCCCTTCCCAGAGGCTATTATCCCCCCACTGCTACTATAGGCACCATCTCTCCCTACTATACCTGCTATCCCACAGCCCCAGTCCCTTCCCAGAGGCTATTATCCCCCCACTGCTACTATAGGCACCATCTCTCCCTACTATACCTTGCTATCCCACAGCCCCAGTCCCTTCCCAGAGGCTATTATCCCCCCACTGCTACTATAGGCACCATCTCTCCCTACTATACCTGCTATCCCACAGCCCCAGTCCCTTCCCAGAGGCTATTATCCCCCCACTGCTACTATAGGCACCATCTCTCCCTACTATACCTGCTATCCCACAGCCCCAGTCCCTTCCCAGAGGCTATTATCCCCCCACTGCTACTATAGGCACCATCTCTCCCTACTATACCTGCTATCCCACAGCCCCAGTCCCCTCCCAGAGGCTATTATCCCCCCACTGCTACTATAGGCACCATCTCTCCCTACTATACCTGCTATCCCACAGCCACAGTCCCTTCCCAGAGGCTATTATCCCCCCACTGCTACTATAGGCACCATCTCTCCTTACTATACCTGCTATCCCACAGCCACAGTCCCCTCCCAGAGGCTATTATCCCCCACTGCTACTATAGGCACCATCTCTCCCTACTATACCTGCTATCCCACAGCCCCAGTCCCTTCCAGAGGCTATTATCCCCCCACTGCTACTATAGGCACCATCTCTCCCTACTATACCTGCTATCCCACAGCCACAGTCCCTTCCCAGAGGCTATTATCCCCCCCACTGCTACTATAGGCACCATCTCTTCCCTACTATACCTGCTATCCCACAGCCCCAGTCCCTTCCCAGAGGCTATTATCCCCCCACTGCTACTATAGGCACCATCTCTCCCTACTATACCTGCTATCCCACAGCCCCAGTCCCTTCCCAGAGGCTATTATCCCCCCACTGCTACTATAGGCACCATCTCTCCCTACTATACCTGCTATCCCACAGCCCCAGTCCCTTCCCAGAGGCTATTATCCCCCCACTGCTACTATAGGCACCATCTCTCCCTACGTATACCTGCTATCCCACAGCCCACAGTCCCTTCCCAGAGGCTATTATCCCCCCCACTGCCTACTATAGGCACCATCTCTCCCTACTATACCTGCTATCCACAGCCCCAGTCCCTTCCCAGAGGCTATTATCCCCCCACTGCTGACTATAGGCACCATCTCTCCCTACTATACCTGCTATCCCACAGCCCCAGTCCCTTCCCAGAGGCTATTATCCCCCCACTGCTACTATAGGCACCATCTCTCCCTACTATACCTGCTATCCCACAGCCCCAGTCCCTTCCCAGAGGCTATTATCCCCCCACTGCTACTATAGGCACCATCTCTCCCCTACTATACCTGCTATCCCACAGCCCCAGTCCCTTCCCAGAGGCTATTATCCCCCCACTGCTACTATAGGCACCATCTCTCCCTACTATACCTGCTATCCCACAGCCCCAGTCCCTTCCCAGAGGCTATTATCCCCCCACTGCTACTATAGGCACCATCTCTCCCTTACTATACCTGCTATCCCACAGCCCCAGTCCCCTCCCAGAGGCTATTATCCCCCCACTGCTACTATAGGCACCATCTCTCCCTACGATACCTGCTATCCCACAGCCCCAGTCCCCTCCCAGAGCTATTATCCCCCACTGCTACTATAGGCACCATCTCTCCCTACTATACCTGCTATCCCACAGCCCCAGTCCCCTCCCAGAGGCTATTATCCCCCACTGCTTACTATAGGCACCATCTCTCCTTACTATACCTGCTATCCCACAGCCACAGTCCCCTCCCAGAGGGCTATTATCCCCCACTGCTACTATAGGCACCATCCTCTCCCTACTATACCTGCTATCCCACAGCCCAGTCCCTTCCCAGAGGCTATTATCCCCCCACTGCTACTATAGGCACCATCTCTCCCTACTATACCTGCTATCCCACAGCCCCAGTCCCTTCCCAGAGGCTATTATCCTACTGCTACTATAGGCACCATCTCTCCCTACTATACCTGCTATTCCCACAGCCACAGTCCCTTCCCAGAGGCTATTATCCCCCCCCACTGCTACTATAGGCACCATCTCTCCCTACTATACCTGCTATCCCACAGCCACAGTCCCTTCCCAGAGGCTATTATCCCCCCCACTGCTACTATAGGCACCATCTCTCCCTACTATACCTGCTATCCCACAGCTACAGTCCCTTCCCAGAGGCTATTATCCCCCCCACTGCTACTATAGGCACCATCTCTCCCTACTATACCTGCTATCCCACAGCCACAGTCCCTTCCCAGAGGCTATTATCCCACTGCTACTATAGGCACCATCTCTCCCTACTATACCTGCTATCCCACAGCCCCAGTCCCTTCCCAGAGGCTATTATCCCCCCACTGCTACTATAGGCACCATCTCTCCCTACTATACCTGCTATCCCACAGCCACAGTCCCTTCCCAGAGGCTATTATCCCCCCACTGCTACTATAGGCACCATCTCTCCCTACTATACCTGCTATCCCACAGCCACAGTCCCTTCCCAGAGGCTATTATCCCACTGCTACTATAGGCACCATCTCTCCCTACTATACCTGCTATCCCACAGCCCCAGTCCCTTCCCAGAGGCTATTATCCCCCCACTGCTACTATAGGCACCATCTCTCCCTACTATACCTGCTATCCCACAGCCACAGTCCCTTCCCAGAGGCTATTATCCCACTGCTACTATAGGCACCATCTCTCCCTACTATACCTGCTATTACACAGCCACAGTCCCTTCCCAGAGGCTATTATCCCCCCCACTGCTACTATAGGCACCATCTCTCCCTACTATACCTGCTATCCCACAGCCCCAGTCCCTTCCCAGAGGCTATTATCCCCCCACTGCTACTATAGGCACCATCTCTCCCTACTATACCTGCTATCCCACAGCCCCAGTCCCATCCCAGAGGCTATTATCCCCCCACTGCTACTATAGGCACCATCTCTCCCTACTATACCTGCTATCCCACAGCCCCAGTCCCTTCCCAGAGGCTATTATCCCCCCACTGCTACTATAGGCACCATCTCTCCCTACTATACCTGCTATCCCACAGCCCCAGTCCCTTCCCAGAGGCTATTATCCCCCCACTGCTACTATAGGCACCATCTCTCCCTACTATCCCACATCCCCAGTCCCTTCCCAGAGGCTATTATCCCCCCACTGCTACTATAGGCACCATCTCTCCCTACTATTCCTGCTACCCCACAGCCCCAGTCCCTTCCCAGAGGCTATTATCCCACTGCTACTATAGGCACCATCTCTCCCTACTATACCTGCTACCCCACAGCCCCAGTCCCTTCCCAGAGGCTATTATCCCACTGCTACTATAGGCACCATCTCTCCCTACTATTCCTGCTACCCCACAGCCCCAGTCCCTTCCCAGAGGCTATTATCCCCCCACTGCTACTATAGGCACCATCTCTCCCTACTATACCTGCTATCCCACAGCCCCAGTCCCTTCCCAGAGGGTACTGTAATGAGCAAGCTACTTATTAATTAAAGAGAAAGCATTTGGGAAAAAAGAGATGGAAAAGGATTACAGAAAGGGATTAAGAATAATGGCAGATCAGAAGCTCAGTAACATCTGCTTCCTGAGCTAATTAAATCATTGCGTGTGTTAAATACATTGAAGGAAGCAAACATTTTTATGCAAATCCATGGTCACGCCACGGCTTAAACACACTGTAGAATTTTCCTGCCCAGTTGCATTTAGTACAGGTGAAACCTACACTGGGGCAATTCTGGGCTTTTTATGCCCCTCTCGACACTCTCGATTTCCATCTATTGTTTTGGAGTGGGTCGTGGGGGGCCCCGCTACTGCAGAGAGCATAGTTGCACTAAAAGTGATTCGTTTCCTGAGAAATTCAGCTCTTAAAGTTAACAGAGAAGGCTATTTGCCACCCTTGGTAGGATGCCAGCTGGGGCAAGACTCTTACACTGCCTTGTAGCAAAATCTCCCCTGTACCTCTGCTGGTATAGTTCCATGGTACCTCTCCATAGAGACTATGAACAGATTTAGGCAGGGTTGGACTGGGCTGGCGGAGCACCAGGAAACAACTTGGTGGGCCCTGCCAACCCAGACCTGATCCCCACCAGTGCTCCCCCACAGATCTCCCTCCCCCCAGTCGTGCCAAAGATAAGTATAATGTACGATCTCTCAGGGGGGAGGGGTTGGGCAAGCGGCGGTGAGCGCAAAGGGGGTCATCAACTCCGGTTGGGCCTGCGCACGCCAATCCAACACTGGAATTAGGGAGTTGTCCTGACCACTTTGGGGGTGGGTAAAGATAATTCTCATTTGCCTCTTTAGGGTTGTGGCAGATGGGGAGATTAGTCGCTGTGCGTCAAATCTCCCTTGTCGCGGGCGACTAATCTCCCCAAAATGCCATCCCACGGGTGAGAATGTAAATCGGCGGTGGGAAGGCATACGCAGTGCCTTCAGAGGAAACTTCTGCAACTTCGGCAAATCACGGCGCCGCCTATGCCATCCCATCGCCGGTAGGATGGCATATGTGGCGGCGCAATTTCCTCTCAAGGCGACTTCTCTCGCGGCGCCGCGTATGCCATCCCAGCGACGATTTACATTCTAGCTGGTGGGATGGCATTTCGGGGAGATTATTCGCCCGTGACAATGGACATTTGTCGCACGGCGACTAATCTCACCGTGTGTCACAGCCCTAAGACAGACATACATGGCAAAAAAAGGTAATTTGGCTGCAAAAACATCCTATATGCCCAACCTTTTTACTCTGTGAATTGGCAGCTGCAGGGAGTAGGCTACTCCATAATTACAGGCTGCCAACACATCATAATACACTGAGTATCTACATCCACTCAGCATCTACACAATATGCAGTCCCCGGCCTATCATATGATCAGCGTCCATAAATGATTCCTATCTTAATTGTATGATCTTCTATTGCTGTGCTGTCCAACTTCTGCGGTGCCGAGGGCCGGAATTTCTCTAGCATACATAGTGGAGGGCCGCTAATTGAAGCCAGTTTTGACCACTCCCTTTTTTGAAACCACACCCACTTCAAACCACACCTATTTTACCGCAATGGTCGTAGCACAGCAAAATCCCAAATGCTTGGTCCTTAGTGTGGGGATATCAACCATCATTCATATGTGAAAGAATTATATTATGTCATATTAAGATATACCCTTAAATTCCATATGCCTCCTCCTCCCCTGTGGATAGCACAGCAACACCCAGTACATAATTACACACCTTAGGGACCATTTAATTTCCAACTGCTAACAAACTCCCACAACAAACCCCTGCCAGGTTCACCTCCCACAAGCAGCATAGGGCAAGCAGAGTATGGCACACAGGCAGCACTCTGCCTGTCCTATGCTGTCCTATGCTGTCCTATGCTGTCTGTGTGTGTGCCATACTCTGCCTGCCCTACCCTGCCTGTGTGTGCCATACTCTGCCTGTCCTATGCTGCCTGTGTGTGCCATACTCTCTCTGCCCTACCCTGCCTGTGTGTGCCATACTCTGCCTGCCCTACCCTGCCTGTGTGTGCCATACTCTGCCTGCCCTACCCTGCCTGTGTGTGCCATACTCTGCCTGCCCTACCCTGCCTGTGTGTGCCATACTCTGCCTGCCCTACCCTTCTTGTGTGTGCCATACCCTTCCTGCCCTATGCTGCCTGTGTGCCATACTCTATCTGCCCTACCCTGCCTGTGTGTGCCATACTCTGCCTGCCCTACCCTGCCTGTGTGTGCCATACTCTGCCTGCCCTACCCTTCTTGTGTGTGCCATACCCTTCCTGCCCTATGCTGCCTGTGTGCCATACTCTCTCTGCCCTACCCTGCCTGTGTGTGCCATACTCTGCCTGCCCTACCCTGCCTGTGTGTGCCATACTCTGCCTGCCCTACCCTGCCTGTGTGTGCCATACTCTGCCTGCCCTACCCTGCCTGTGTGTGCCATACTCTGCCTGCCCTATGCTACCTGTGTGCCATACTCTGTCTGCCCTATTCTGCCTGTGTGTGCCATACTCTGCCTGCCCTTAGCTGCCTGTGTGTGCCATACTCTGCCTGCCCTCTGCTACCTGTGTGTGCCATACTCTGCCTGCCCTACCCTTCTTGTGTGTGCCATACCCTCCCTGCCCTATGCTGCCTGTGTGCCATACTCTGCCTACCCTATGCTCCCTGTGTGTGCCATACACACAGGCAGCATAGTCCAGGCAGTACCTACATAGGTACCTACAGTACCTGTGTCTGAGGTGTGAACAGGTAAACAATGGGGGTGATTACAGCCTGAGCCTTAGGTGTGAACACTGCAGGGGGTGAACAATGCAGGTATTAAAAGGTGTGAACAACACAGGGGATTACATTTTTAAACAATACAGGAGGATTACAGTTTTAATCTGAGGTGAGAACCATGCAGGGGGGCAGTTAATCTCAGTACTAATACCATTTAAAATTTACACAAAGGTAAGCCATCAAAGCAGCCAGACAGGTGGGGGGCCACACAGAGGGGGGTCGCGGGCCGCCAGTTGGACAGCACTGTTCTATTGAACCAGTGTTTGGTGGAAGGATCTTGGTGCTTTTTATTTACATGGGGGACTACAAAGAACCAAATAAATACTTTATAGTCAGGTTTTGTAAGCAATCAGTTCCTTAACTCTGGTGTTTATAGGATTAGTTCTGGTCAGCATGTTGTCTTGGGAAGTCAGAGGTAAAACATCAGGTAGCCCCCAGTCACTGTGTCCCATTGAATTAGCAGGAGTGTGTCGCTTTATTTGTTCTGCCCAGCAGTAGTTACAGGGCCCCATTATGTGTGCAGAGCAATAATACCAAAGGGAACTGATAACACCAACAATGAGAAAAGAAAATACTAGGAGATGGGTCTTGACTGCTGCTGAAGGTTCATAAACTCAGTACTGATGCCTCACAATAGAGCAATAAAGAGCAATAATGGTGTATTTACTATATCAACTAAAGGAGCCAAGGCCAAGAGCAGCAGCCTAAAGGTGGCCATACACGCACCGATATTATCGTACGAAACCTCGTTTCGTACGATAATCGGTGCGTGTATGGTATGTCAGCGAGCCGACCGATGTCGCAGGAAGCTGCTTAAATTGGTCGGCTCGTCGATCGGCCAGGTTAGAAAATTTTGATCGGGCGCCATAGAAGGCGCCTGACCAAAATTCTCCCTTCAGAGCTGAATCGGCAGAAGGAGGTAGAAATCCTATTGTTTCTACCTCCTTACCTGCCGATTCAGCCCTGAATGGTGTGTGGCGGATCTGACGATGTTTCGTGCGACCGATGGTCGTACGAAACATCGTCGGATCGCCACGTGTATGGCCAGCTTAAGGCTAATGTCCCATGGAGAGATTAGTCACCCGCGATATAAAACTCTGCTACTGCGGGCAACTAATCTCTCCGAAATGCTTTTCCACTGGCAACAAAGTGAATCGGTGGTGGAAAGGCCTGCACATCACTTTGCCTTTCCAAAGTCACCCAATGTTGCCTGTAGGAGGAAACAACTTCAGAAAACCAAACAATGATCGAGTAGGCCTGTCAGGGGGTCCCATACAAGGGCAGATAAGATGCTGAATTGTTCTTAAAGACTCAAATAGCTTAAATCAGGGCACTACGCCCCAGTCAGCATACCCTTGTAGAGTGTTTCAGTGCCAAAACGAGCGGCTATGGATTTCTCGTTTTTTGGACTGATCTCCACTCATACAGACCCTGTGCCTGTCCGTACAGCTACACTCAGGAGTGTATAGGAGCAGATCGACGTCATTACGCTTGTCTACAAAACACAGGCAGAGCGAAGAAGTCCCTATATTTAGTATAAGGTTTAGCAGGATATAATATATATTGTTTTAATCTGTTCTGAAAGCTGTTGGACACCTGGATAGGATATAAGGAAAAACTGCATTATTGATGGGAAGGCCCATCAAGTAACCTACTGTTGCATAAATTCTCTTTTTTTCCAACTCCCTTTTTAGAATAAAAAGTAATTATACAAAGTTTTGTCCATTCAAGCTGGTCTCTGGTTACTGCCGAATGGTAGTGGTGCCTATGGCAGGCAAACAGCCAGTATAGCCCTTCCTTAAACCACTCCTACCCTCTCCTGCCAGTGCTATCACCTCCAATAATGGATATGATTAGTGTCTCCGTAATTGGGAGCAGTAGTCTTTCTCCGTATGGCAGTAGCAGCAGTGTAACTTGGTTGCTCCGGGCCCCCCTGCAAAAAAAATCTTCGAAGGGGGCCCAGTAATAGTAATTCAGGCCTGGACGGGCAATCTGTGGATTCTGGCAAATGCCAGAGGGGATGCCATAGTCACTATTTATTGGCCTGGTGGGGGCTGTTTGGGCCTCTGAGTACTAGAAATGCCAAGGGCCTATTTTGACTCCTAGTTCAGAGCTGCACTAATTTCAGCAGAGGAGGCTGCTCAGACATCTATACAATGTGGGGAAATGGCTTTAGCTGTATCCTAGGGAGTCTGTTCTCTTGTGTGATTTATATGTATTTAAGACAACTCAAGCACAATCTTGTTTGAAGTCTCATCTTGCGACTGTCACAGCTCCGTTTGTTATAGATCAAGTGTGACTTCACAGTCAGCTGTTTATTGCCTATAAATTGCCTGTGAGGAAATGTGCGCTGTTTCCCCCACATACCAGAAGATGTGACACACTATCCCTGAGTTATCCTCAGCCCACCCCAAGGCCCACCCTTCCAGGCCATGTCAGAAATGATTCCTTGATCCCTGCTTAGTCATCCTAACAGCAATCTGTCCTCTCCGAGCCAAAATTCCTCAAAATATTTCCCCCCACTATATATATATCTATATGTTTGACCCCGCTCTTTTATAGCTTTGGGGGAATGGATTTTCTGGTTAAAAATCTGGAAAAGGTGGTTAAAAAAGCCAAACTTCCCAATTAACTGCTAAGTGACTTACTGTGCTATAGAGAGACAGCATCCCCGATCCAAATGCAGTGACAGCTGCTGCGGTCTCATCCCCCCGCACACTCTTACTCGTTCCTGTTAGTGATCTCACAACCATTTCTAAAATAACAGGGAAAAGCTCTAACGGTTCTTTTTAGTGCCTTTATTTGCCCTTTAACAGGACTGCTATTCAGTCAGCAGATTATTTGGTAAAAAATGACGTGATATCTGGTCAGGGCTCAGGCAGTTACTGATCAGTCTGTCTAGAAAATGACACTGAGTATAATACTGGGCCATGAATGTGGTCTGTACGGGCACCCATGTGTTCTGATAGGCGCCGGGGCCAAACAATCATATTGGCCGGATTAACCTGAGTGGCAGATTTGGCAAAGCTTGATATGTAAACACATTTTTAAACATTTTAAACATAGACTCCTAAGGACTGTGTTTAAAAGCATGTATAATATGTAAATACAAGCTGGGAAAAAAGGCACTTTAATATTGGCCTTTGCTGGAAATAGTTTGGTTCCCTTTAATACAGTTCATGTCATTCCACTGACCCAGGCGGAAGGGGTTCTGTGCCATTTGGACTGGGTCGATGCCTCCGAATGGTACAAGCAAAAGCCCCAGAGCCCAAAAGTACAGAGCCCCAGGGGGTAGGTTTGTGTGTGTCCACTAAGGAGACTCTCTATAGAGGGAATAAATGTGAAACTACGGACACAGTTGAGGACCAATATGTGAGGACTGGCCCTGGATTTTATGGGTTGCTTAGTAATCTGACCGTGCCTTGTGCCATTACTATTGCAAACACACTGCCCTACCAATAGTTAGAGATTAGGATAGGAAATATGGATGGGCAATGGCATAGAAGCCTATCCGTTTAGCCAAGTATAATACATTATACCACAATTACACTCTCTTGACCCCCAAATGAAGTCACAGCCCACAGGTTTAGAACTGCGGAGCACAGTGAAGTATTGAATCCTGTCCCATCCACCCCCTCCCCCCCTTTCTCCTTACTGGACTCCCACCGCCTTTAGCATTTGCACTATGCGGACAGGTTTTTTTGAGGAACACCCCTTGCCCCCCAGTTCTTCTGCCACTAGCTTCTCTTTTCCTTCTTTTATTTATTATTTGGCTTACAATGTGAAATGCATACTCTCATCCTATCCCGACTTGACCACTGTAACCTGCTACTAACCGGCCTCCCTAACTCCCATCTTTCCCCCCTACAGTCTATATTAATCACTGCTGCCAGAATTCTCCTCCTCTCACCCAGGAGAGTTCAGGCCCTTCCCCGGCTAAAGGCCTTATCGTGGCTTCCTATTAAACAAAAAATATCTTACAAACTCCTTCTCTTAACTCTCAAAGCTCTTGATTCCTCTGCTCCTCACTACATGTCTCCGTACGTTCCTGGCCGTTTGGTTGCGCCCCCCATTACCACCGCAGTTTTCCGCCTTAACCCTTTCTGCCCTGCTGCCCCTTACATTGGGAATGCCCTCCCTGATTTCCTCCGGAGAGAATCCTCCCTCAGTCTTTTTAAAACTAAACTTAAAGACTACCTTTTGGAGCACTCACCCAGCACCTGATCTGGGAGCTAGCACTTATATTGTAATGTCACCCACTGTGACCTACAGCACTTATATTTGCCTATTTGTGTCTGTAAGTTCCCCTCCCATATAGATTGTAAGCTCTACGGGGCAGGGACCTCCATCCTCTTGTGTCTTTGAACTCATAACTTATTGCAACTGTATCTTGTATTTATTTGTATTTATTGTTATACTTTGTATTTATCTATTATTATATTATTAACCCCGTTTGTATTAATGTATTCTACTGTACATAAGTAGCACTTTATAAATAAAGAAACACATACATACATAAATGAGTTCCGGCATCCCTACCAATGCTGCTGCTGTATTAGGGGCACCTGCGGCCCCTCGCTAATTAGCAGTGTAGTCAGGGGTCAGATAGACTTGGATCCAATTAGAGCAGGGGTGTTTTTGGCCACTGCTCCTTGTTGGTCACTTCCCCGTGACTTGAATGGGAAGAAACCTGCACAGGCAATAATTAGCCAAATAAAGTGCACTGTTTTCAGCTAATTGCCATACAGGGCACTTCACAGGGATCCACTTTGTCAATAGGAAGTAACCCGTAACTTTGGATATGTACACAGTTTTTAAAGGACATGTAAACCCCACACACAAAAATGTAATCAGTGAACAGCCTCTTTGAAATCTTTCAATACCTGCCACTCTGGTTGTCCAGAGGTTAATAGTAAGGCTGCAACATCTTCTTAATCACTTAGATTTCCTTCTCCTCCTGTAACCCACTCGCCCCCCTTGGGAATTAGCTTTGATTCCTGGCTTGTGGGCATGCTCAGTTGTTCTAAACTCAGATTACTAAACACGCCCCCCAGTCTAGCAGCCAGTGAAGATATGGCATTGCTGTTCCCATAGAAACTCAGCTCTAGCTGTCAGTTTTTTTCTCCTGAGCTCAGCTTTACCATTACAGTGCTCAAACACAGCAGAACTTTTATCTGAGCCTGTATTCTTGATGAAATGTATGCTGAATAAGGGTCTGTGTGTGTATGCTGTTTGCAGATTTAATTGTATCTGATTATGTATCAGAGGAAAAATGGCCCCCGGGTGAAAGCTGCTATTTGCTTTAGGAAAATGTGATGGTGCTGGCAAACGGAGGGGATATATGCAGTACAAATGATGCCATTTGGGAGGGGAGACGTGCCGTATACACGTTAAAAAAAATTGCCATTGTTGCACTGTATTTAATTATTTGTTCATTCCATATGAAAGATGAACTGACAGGAAGAGTTCAGGGGTCTGTGTCAGGGCTCCATACAAGATGCAGAGGTTCATGCCATAGGAAACGTGACGTGAAAAGTAACAAGAAGGGTTCAGGAATTGTCCAGAGGTTCCATACATGATGCAGGAGCTATTCAAAGGGGCCTATTTATTAAAGTATGATCACAATGAGTGCAAAAGTTTCGGATTCATTCAACCTTTGTTATCAGGGGCGGGCCAAGCCGACCGGGCGCCCTAGGCAACCCAGTCGGCCACCCCCCCACCCCCTTGCGTGTGCTTAGACATTCGGCCACTCCCCCTCTCCCCAAACGGCGCATGCGCGCCAAAGCAAAAGCAAGGGGGGGGGGTGCGATCCGATCGGTCATTGCCTCCACCGCTTATTACAAGCGGGGGCAATGACAAGTAACAGGACTAGGGGTAGGCAGGAGAGGCTCCTGCCTGGCGCCCCCCAATCGCTGCGCCCTAGCCAGCTGCCTCTTCTGCCTACCCCTAGTTCCGGCCCTGTTTGTTATCGTGACTTTCCTTGGGCCAGGTTGGAGCTGCAAAGGCTTCCAAAATCATGCACAGAAGGATCAATGTCAGGAAGGTTTCCCCGCCGTTTACGATCGTTCAGATATGAAAATTTTGTGACTTTCAGATCACCAATATTATAGTGACTAATACGATTTTTTCGTAAGCATTTTCGTGATCTTTGCGATCATCAGAAATTATCGTATTTAATCCAAATTTTTCCCATTTCGGGATTCGAACTCATACTTTGATGAATAGGCCCCAAATAGTCAAAATAGAGTTCCCCAGAAGAAATTCACAGCTCTCTCTTCACTTGTACAGAATATTTAGGGGCAAATATACCAAAAAGAGTAAACTACTTGGGATAAATAAACCCCTTACAGTCTTACACAAGTGAAGAGAGAGCTACCGTATATACTCGAGTATAAGCTGACGAATGCCAGCATGTTACATCTTCAAATCCATATACAGTATAAGCCGAGAGGTGAAAAACTCGGCTTACACTCGAGTATAGAAGGTAATCAGTTCCCTTGTGGAGAACTATGTTGAACTTGATAAAAGCGCCCCTAAGTCGCTGATTTTAGAAAGGCATTAGCAAGGGCAGCCAGGGCCACACAATTATAGTAATAAAGAAGCGCACTGGGGCCTTGCCAGGATTCCTCATGCTCAAGTGTCAGTTCAGGGGACAGCCCGAGCTGCCAGTGACTTGGGACAAGTGTTTCCACACTATCTGCTGCTGCTTTGTGAGAGAGGCCTACAGTACATGTAGGGAACCAGCTGTCAATATACACATAGTCGTCTTGCGCACTGCTAAACTACGCCATTCAGTACCGAGCACCCACCCCCTTACGAAATCAGCAGAGGTCTGTACTTGAAAGATGGCGAGGGTCTGGCATGGGATTCACACTCATGAATTGTGCCTAAAGTTGTCACATCTTGGCCAGTTATGGTCACTGCAATACAGTTCTGCCAGTAGTTAAAGTGCCACAAGTCTTCATCACTTATACACACCTTTATGGCACGATTATTCCATATACCTTTTATGAACATATCTAATTATTCATCTAATTATTTGTTTTCTCTGCTTTGATGCTGGTTATGAGTCTCTTTTCTCCAACCAACTTTCCTCTTGGGGGACATTTTCTTGGACAGTGTAATTCTAAACCTGGTGTGTTTAACCCTCAGGCCATGACCTCATTAAGGTTATGGGCAAGTGATCTCAGGGCCAGACATTGTACTTAGCTAAGCTGATATCCTATGCTGCTAATACATTCTAGTAGGGATGCACTAAATCCAGGATTCGGTTTGGGATTCGACCAAGATTTGGCATTTTTCAGCAGATTCAGGCGAATCAATGCCTCTGGACGAACCAAATCCGAATCTTTCAAATCATGTGACCCAGCCAAAACAGAAAAGTTGGGAAAATAACACTGATAGGTTAATTTGGGTTAAGTCTGTATAAAGACATTGTTTTGCCGCACATATTAAAACTACTGCTCCAGAAATCTGCACACTTTATATTCCAAGACCAAACAAAACCTCTTCCAGTAGGTTTACACCAGCAAGCAATACATTTTTGTAAGTACACATTTTCATGTTTGACCCACTGGTTGGTACAAAATAAGTATGGTGTGTCTGTATTATGTGTTGTAAGTTAACTACAGATGTATAAAAACCAACAGTTTGGTCAACAATAATGTCTTTTCCATCCTATTAAATTTGCACAAAAAACACCTCCACTTCCTTTGGAACACCAGCTAAATGCACCAAAACAGCCCTGGGTTAATAACTCAGTGCTGTGTCTGGATATGGAAAGTAGTTTTCCCACTGTATTGCTATGTGTGAAGTCCTTCAACATTCCATCTGAGATTTCTCTGGTAATAATGGGAGGGGCCAGTTAATAAATACAGCACCAGCCAATATGTTGTGGGATAGAATTTGTACTAAGGAAACACTGTGCCATTTACACTTATCAAACCTAACCAGCTACAGACCCCAGTTGTTATTTAATAACTGTAGAAATCTCAGCATCCATTGTTAGCCAGAGGTTCTCAGTGGGAGTTTGGGGTTGAAGTTCAATAACATTTTCAGGTTTGGATCATACAGGCTATTGTGTACCAGGGCCCCAGAACCATTACAGGGAGCCTTGTGTATAAAAACTTTATGTGCTCTGCTCAGTGTCGCCAAATTGTAAAAGTGCCGTAAGTATGACACATTCACTGAAGGTATCTTATTGTTTTATGGATTTGTTGTAATGGCGCCAAATTGTAAGTGTTGTATACATGGTAAACAATTGTTTTTGTGCTTTGACAATGTTGTTTATATAAATATTCCCTATACAGACTTGAGCCAAAATAACCTGTCAACATTTTCCCCCAACATTTTCGTCAGATAGCGGAAAAATTATGGTGTAAAACATGTCTGTTATAATGTCGCGGTTACGGGAAAATTACGGGAAATTGGGCTGTGAATAAGGAGGCAGAAATATGATATTTTTACATCGAATTCCCCCAAGATGTATAAAATAGTTTGTATAATCCGTATAGTTTATCATAGAATAGCATCCAATAAATACAATAGAGACTACAGAAATAAAATAAAAACATCATTTATTGTATTTTTATAGACAAAAACAAAGATTTTTACACTCTTCTGCGATGTCCACAACACAAGTAACGGTTCTGCCCCATTGGCTCCTTGTCCATGAGCGGTGGGACAGGCTCATTTTATAGTTACATTTTATAATCACAGAAATCTTCTTTCAATCTATAGATCTTCTGATCTGTCAGCTCTGAATACACAACAGCAGCGTCTGCTCCCTCTTTATACCCCCAACCCGCCCACCATCCCTCGGTCGCCCTTCCTCACCAACTGAGTGTTAGAATAAGGGGGTATAAAGAGAGAGCGCTGTGTAAGTATTCAGGGCAGAATAGGATCAAGGTTTCTGTGGCATTTAACCTGCGCTGATACACGTAACAGAATGACGTTGGGGTACAGCCATAGAGGAACAGAATATCTGTTGCCCTCAGACATCTGTTTGTGTTGCCTTTTCTCTAGTTACTGGCTTCTCACTATCCATGGAGACCTTTACTTCTTCCAGTACCGTTTGTTTCTTCTGGGCCTGAGCCTCTTCTGCTCTTTTTCTTTCTCTTATATATAAACTGAAACATCAAAAACAGTCGTGTGAGGCTTCTTCCAAGGGGTCTAACCTTATTTCTCACAGTTCCCTATAAAGCTCAATTCTAGTAAGCCTGGAAAGCTTTGGTTTATTCATTTATGCTAAGCCACCATGGTATAAAAACATTCTCTCCTGCCACCCCCCTTTGTGTTGAATAGGAATTGCATGAAAGCACCAGCTTGGCCCTTCTCAGCTGACTGTGAAGATTTCTCATGTGACAATCGCATGTTAAGGGCCACTACTAGTATTCTCAGGCAATACCCATGGAATAAATTGGGATGGGATGATTTTAGAAACTGTATAGGGAGGAGGAATGCTTGAGAGTCATTCCATGTGCCACAGGCTTTAATTCCCAATGTTAATTAAAGTGCACTTACCATATGCAGGTCATTATTGACGCAGTCAGTGCCACGGAGAAAACTGTAGCACATATCACTATGGTCTGGGCCAACTGGTTATCATTAAAGTTAGCAGGAGGTGGAACTGATGAGCCAGGCACGTCCGGAAATTCAGGTTCTGGTGGGCTCACAACTACACATGAGAAACAAAGATGAATATTTGTTATACTGGGTGTTAGATTATGCTTCATAAATAACAATATAAAAAATGATTGGGTCGGTGTTTAATACCCTGAATGCTGTACTTATTCCCATTTTATCTACCCACAGACAGATACACATGGTTGAATCAGTGCTATTTAACAATAAATACTTACCTTTTACTGTAAAATCCACTCTGCTTATCGGAAACATTGCATCTTTGGATTTTGCCGTACAGCTGTAACGGCCTGAAACATCCTTGTTGGCTTTGTGTATAAAGATGTCCGGTTTGTTGGAGGTCTGCATGAGTGAGACGTCCAATTCTTCTCTCTACAAAACAAAAAAATGGTAAAACCATGTTAAATGTTAGTGACAAATATCAGTACAGGTATGGGACCTGTTATCCAGAATTCTCAGGACCTGGGGTTTTCCAGATAAGGGATATTTCTGTAATTTGGATCTCCATAACTTAAGTCTACTAAAAATCATTTAAATATTGAATAAACCCAATAGGGCTGTTCTGCCCCAATAAGGGGTTATTATATCTTAGTTGGGATCAAGTACAGGTACTGTTTTATTATTACAGAGAAAAGGGAATCATTTAACCATTAAATAAACCCAATAGGACTGTTCTGCCCCAAATAAGGGGTAATTATATCTTAGTTGGGATCAAGTACAGGTACTGTTTTATTATTACAGAGAAAAGGGAATCATTTAACCATGAAATAAACCCAATAGGGCTGTTCTGCCCCCAATAAGGGGTAATTATATCTTAGTTGGGATCAAGTACAGGTACTGTTTTATTATTACAGAGAAAAGGGAAACCATTTTCAAAAATTAGAATTATTTGCTTATAATGAAGTCTATGGGAGACGACCATTCTGTAATTTGGAACTTTCTGGATAATGGGTTTCCGGATAACTGATCCCATACCTGTACTATATCCTACGTTTTTAAAGCAAGGAGTTTATAGGTCTCATTTACAATGCCGAATGCAATGTGAAAAGTGTTTTATTATTACAGAGAAAAAGAAAATACATTTTAAATATTAGAATTATTTGCTTATAATGGAGTCTATGGGAGATGGCCTTTCCGTAATTTGGAACTTTCTGGATAATGGGTTTCCGGATAAGGGATCCCATACCTGTATTACCAACATTTTAGCAAACTAAAGACCTTTCAATAACTAACTATACACTTAATTATACCCCTCCTTCTCACTCTTCCTCACCCTCCTATGAAAGAAATGAATTGATTTATTAGTATATAGAGAATTGGGGCAATCTACCTTTTCTAAAACAAATTCAAGCTTTTCATCAATGCTGTTGAGAAAATTCACGTTGCAGTCAAACTTTAGACCTTCGCCTTCTGCAACTCGGAGATCCTGATCTATAAGATACAAATATGGCAATAAAAATGAATGAGCTGCTCTCAAGTGCTGACTGATTATCGGCCCAGCCAGAACCCTACCAAGACCCAAAAGAGAACACAACTCACCTTTACAATGTAACACCTCATTGAGGCACTTCTGGTAGCCTGTGCAAGGTTGGCACGGTTGCTTCGTTGTTCTGTCTGCAGATATAGAAATGAATAGATTCAGATTTACATTCGTAGCAGAGGCTCAGCCACAATAGTTATGCTTGGTAAAGGGTTATGTAATTATAAGTAACTTTCCAATGTACATTTATATTAACTTGAATATTCTTTGTAAATGTAATTGCAATTGAAAGCCATTTGCCTGTCTCTTTTGGAACTGCCGGCTCTGTCTCCTAAAAACCATGTAGGACTCCCTCAATACCCTACATGCTGCTTCATAGATCTGTTAATGGCCTGCTACATTGATGCAATAGCAGCAAATAGCCAGCGGTACTCAGACACTGCTTTCAATTGCAATTACATATAGGAATAACTTTAAAACTAATAGAATTTGTTATGAAAGTATATTGGAAAGTTGCAAGGAATTCTATCTTCTTTCCTTAATAAAGCATTTTCCCCAGGTTTATGTTGGTAACTATGGAATTAAATGATTCATTATTTTAATGCAAGTGCTTTCTGGGGATTCCTGCAGAAACGGGGGAAAGTACAAACAAGTTATATATCATATCCAGTTAAGTTGTGTCTTGGATGGAAAACCAGTGCTAGTAGTATATATTATATTGTAGTCAGACATGAATGTGGAAGCTGTAAGTACTTACGGTGACATACTCCTGCACGACACACACACATCAGGCAGTGGGACACAATTTCTAAAAAATAGAAAAGAAATAATTGAATTAGTAAATTAATTTTTGACCCCCTCATTACTGGATTTTGGACTCGGTTACTAAGTTTTATGGAAGCTGTATGGTATAAAAACCTACCGTTACATTTATTCTCATTGGAGCCTCCGACACACACCAGAGTCTGCTCTTTGCATGTGCCGCACTGAATAATTTTCTGCTCAAGAACTCCTAGAAATATAGAAAATGATTATATATTAGTACTATACTAAATATAGTAACTTTATAATACAAAATAACCAAACTCTGTCACTGAAGCATTAGACTTTACTCACCACATTTAAAGCCACCTTTCAGATTGGGGCATGAACCTAAAAAGGAAAACAGAGAACAATTAGTAAATATTTCAAGTTAATTAAGGCAAACATATCCCATAGAATCAAGTGTTTAGATTAAGCGGATATATTATTACATGTTTCGTATCTGCTTTAGCAGTGGCTTATCCTTTCTATTAGCTGTACAGGTATTTATTGAGGTTAAATTACTTACGTTCTCTCTCAAACGTTTGAACAATAACCTCGGCTTTCCGTTTTAGTTCCTGGAAGTTGGAGCTTATGGCCTTGATAAGTTCGGTTCCTGCATAAACATAAAAAGAGGCAGAAAAAGAGCTGAAGTTGTGTATATTGGGAAGTTGGTTAGAATGACATTCTCTTGCATTAGATACAACTTTATGTTGGGGGCAATTCTCATTCCTAACGGCAGGGTCATTGAATTGTTGAATTAGTAACAGGACAAATCTGACCCAAACAGCTATAAAATAGGATTTTTATGTAGCGCTTTTTAAAAGATGAACCTTTCTATTTTGTCTCTTTCATCTGTTTGGTAAAGTCACTTAAAGTGGCCAGATATCAATTGCACAGGTTTAAACATCCCGTTGGGCAAAGAGTGTATTTAGGGGGCATTAATGTGATCCTCATCCGACAGGCCTCCATAGGCCCCAGTGTATGATCCAATCACTGACCCCGGGGCAAACAATTGGATCAGTCTACTTTGGCCCTGTGCATGGGGGGGTCGAATTGGATCCAGTTCCACTTGTTTGGTGGATCTGGCAGTGTATGGTCTCCTTTATTCCAGCAACTAGAATACTGTTTCATGGTAGTTTTGTGCTCTCTGAATAAACATCACTGTCTAGTAGAATTAAGCTTACCTTTCAATTTAGAATCTTTTAAAGATTTCATTATTTTCCTAAACTCGTTGGCCAATTAATTTATCCCTCGATTATCTGTAGAAGAAACAGATTATAAAATGAATTTCACATACTGGGTTGGTCTGAATGTGCATTAATGGGGCCATAAAGTGTTTATATACTGTAGGCCTGTAACTCGGTTATTTAGTAAAGCACCAAATCCATCATTCTTGCACTGGGACCAATACTGAATCCTCCGCAAAAGATTCCGAGAAAATACCAAATCTGAACCGTATTTGAAATTAAAATGTGAATAAAACTTTACAATGGCAGATTCTGAAAATGTTAAATGTAACTGTGAACATTTTTAAAAACTCTCATAATCTTGACAAAATGCTCCCATCATTGTAATTTGTGGTGGGTTTCATATGTATAATCAACAAGTTAATTATATTTAGGCTTTGTTATGGCAACAAAATCATGGGGAACAGCTAGGCCGTAAGATTTTAGACTTTAAAAATATGTTTAGGATTGTGGGGGTTTTTTGTCAACTGTTTTTTTGCAACAAGATTTTTAGAAACTTTTTGCAAATTACAGTCTTGCCATTTTAGTAAATTGCCCCTCAGACAGATCGGGGTTCGGATTCGGTGCCTCCCTAAATGAAAGACTTTTATACTTTATGGTACTGAGTTTTGTTATCTCTTTAATATGTCAGTAAAATGGAAAGAAATTAAATATCGGCCATGAAAAACACAAAGAAAACATGATATTATGATACATTTGTAACAGACAATATAATTAAATACTAATAGAACAAGCCCAGTGCTGCCAGCAGGGCATATTAGTTACAGAGCTAATACTTACCCAGTCTCCTCTCTTCCATCTTGGCAATAACTCCCTCAAATGCAGCAGTAAATATTTTCTTTATACCCTTCTTAATAAAATCCAGTTTGGGAGATCCAAGCTTGTGTTCCTTGTCAAATATGTGAATAAATTCATCCTTAATTTTATCAAAATCTTTGGCACATTTAAGGCATGATAATGTAGGAACAGAAGCAGTATCAGTGAATATAAAAAAGAATAATAAAAGTAGAATAATAAAAATAATATAAAAATGCTGGAATAGCATCTCGCTTGTTACTCGTAAGAATCAACAAGCGAAATGAGACTCAGCTCACAGATGGTGATGTCACAGTGCCTGACTCTTTGTTTAGACTGATGGTATTAACATAGCTAGAAATAAGATTATTCTGGGAAAAGATTAAACATTTTAACCTCAACCAGTTTGTTTCTGTGTAGGTTTATGTACATTACATGTCAACGGCATAAATTGTGTTTTATGTACATTATCAAATATGTTCTAGTTTTTAATAAACCCAGCAAGAGACACACAGAGAGAAAGCAGCGCACTCTAAAGCACTTGTCATTATGATGCCATGATGGCTGACACTCGCACCCCCCAATACACAATGGGTCGGCTTCACATGCAAATTATGTTTGTTTATGGCCGGACATTACCAACCAGTTGGCTGGCACTTCCAGTGATGTACTACAGGTTCCCATTACCCTCACCCAAACCACTAATGTCCCTAACTGGTACAGGGTTGCCTTGAGATCCTACGCCACACACACAAGCCTTCTTGCTGGGGCCACAGCTGCAATTACTGGCTTTAAAGGAACAGTAACACCAAAAAATGAAAGTGTATAAAAGTAACTAAAATATAATGTGCTGCTGCCCTGCACTGGTAAAAGTTGTGTGTTTACTTCAGAAAGTCTACTATAATTTATATAAATAAGCTGCTGTGTAGCCATGGAGACAGCCATTCAAAGGAGAAAAGGCCCAGGCACATAGCAGATAACAGATAAAACACTATTGTATTCTACAGAACTTATCTGTTATCTGCTATGTAACCTGTGCCTTTTCTCCTTTTTTCCAGCTTGAATGGCTGCCCCCGTGGCTACACAGCAGCTTATTATATAAATTATAGTAGTGTTACTGTAGCAAACACACCAGTTTTACCAGTGCAGGGCAACAGTGCATTATATTTTTATTTTTATAACATTTTTTGGTGTTACTGTTCCTTTAAGTGGCAGTTTCCAGGGGAAAGGCTGTTGGAGGTGGGTTATTGGTGCAGGGTGAGGGGGGGGCAACAAATCTGAATGTGTCTGTTATTGGAGTCAGACATATGTGCACTGTATTATGCAGTCAATGGCACCACTTCACATCTAGTTAGAATGAAATGGTGCCAGTGAGGGGCGCCTCTTGTTATGTATGTGGCCCCCAACTAGTCCTACATGTGTGAATTCCTTCAGCACAAACACTTGTGCTTCTAATGTCATTTAGCTGGGGCACTTTGTGGCAACCAAGGCAACTGGTCTGTAAAATGTACATCTTGACTAACAGAACTACAGCAATAAATATTTAGCAGAACCCTGATAAGAGTCTCAGTGCATATATATTTAACCCTTAATCTTTAAGAGGGGCCTGGATGAGTTCTTGAACAAGCGCAGTATCCAAGGCTATTGTGATACTAATATCTACAGTTAGTGTTAGTGGTTGTATATATAGTTTATGTATGTGAGTGTATAGATAGGTAAGTATAGGTTGTGGGTGCTGGGTTTACTTGGAAGGGTTGAACTTGATGGACTCTGGTCATTTTTCAACCCTATGTAACTATGTAACTATGTAAGCTTTAACAGGAACTGCAGTCGCACATTTATGGGAAAAATTCCACCTCATGTGAGCGCTGATGGGCATACGGGTTCCTGCTAACGCTCACATAACACAAGGCACGAGGCACATCAACACTGATTGTGATTTTCAGGCCTACACTTACCCTTTCTCAGGCTTGAATAAAGGGCAGGAATAGGCCTGAAATGTTGCCTTTTTTGATTTAAAGGAGACATATCCTATAAAAATTATGTATGTACCAGTGAATTATACTCCTCTAGATATAGAAGGATTGTGCTTAAAAAAAGTTGTGTTTCGCACTGATTTATTGAGAAATTCCACCAAAACCCCAGTAGTCCCGCCCATCTGTTCCACTTCCTGCTGGCTGAATTTTCTGGATGTGCAGGGGGGCCGGCGGCTCTCAGTCACTGGCACTGTAGGACAGGAACCAATCAGCAGCTAGGCTGACCTGATATGGAACTCAAGCCTGTCCCTGTGATTGGCTACCCCCCTCCTACTCTGCTTCTGCTGGGGCTGTTAGGACATCCACCCCTCATTTGAAACAGGGACAGAGAACTGATAGGATCTATAGGGGGAGCTCCCATAAAGGGGCCATTTTTGCAGCCAGTATTCAATTTTAGCCCAAAGTTAAACCAGCACCATATATTATTCATATGATTCATAACTGCCTACAAAATAAGGGTTTTTCCCATTTATCCAATATGTCTCCTTTTATAAATACACTTTATTCAGTGCAACAAGGCAGTGCTGCCTTCCTACAGCCAGCATTAGCAGGGAGTGTGGGTTGGGTGCTGCTGTATACTGTATGCAGAGTTTGAAACTGAATGAATTGCTGAATATGGCAGTGTACACTATAGAATGCCTTTCTCTGCCACCAATCAGGGGCTGCGGCCTACTCTGGGGCAGTGATACATCTGGGCCGCACTCCTTGCATTAGGAGCTACAGGACAGATTGTGCACATCCTACCCTTCCTCCTCTGCATGTTAATCACTAACAACTTCACCTAAAAGTTGCAGCCATTTTTTTTATGATGGCACCATCATGGTGGTATGGTATGATAGTACGGTAGAAGGGACCTTAAAGCAAATTTAGTTTCAGGATCTCACTATTTGTATGTTGTGGAGGCAAAATGGCAATGGGGCAGATGGGCCTTAGACAGTCAACAGACAAGGAGCCATACAGCAGGCCCTGCAAATGCCCAGGCCCTATTCTCTCTCAGCTCCATCCCACCTCTCACCTGAGCATGTGCATAGTCATTTCCCCGATCCCCTTCCCAAGCCCACCTAATTATACCCAAGCCCTGCCCAACAAATTTGTCTTCCATCCCAAAAGCACCACCCCCTTTTGTGACCAGCAAATTGTACCTTCTTGTCTCATGTTGTCCCCTCTGCCATGGGGCCCCTAATTGGAGTACCCCCTGCCAGCAGGGAGAAACAGAGACAGTGCTGCCCTAGAGTGCACAACAGCAGGAGTAGGAGTGGAGCAGAGAGTGAGACAGTGCTGCCCTAGAGAGCGCACAACAGCAGGAGTAGGAGTGGAGCAGAGAGTGAGACAGTGCTGCCCTAGAGAGCGCACAACAGCAGGAGTAGGAGTGGAGCAGAGAGTGAGACAGTGCTGCCCTAGAGAGCGCACAACAGCAGGAGTAGGAGTGGAGCAGAGAGTGAGACAGTGCTGCCCTAGAGAGCGCACAACAGCAGGAGTAGGAGTGGAGCAGAGAGTGAGACAGTGCTGCCCTAGAGAGTGCACAACAGCAGGAGTAGGAGTGGAGCAGAGAGTGAGACAGTGCTGCCCTAGAGAGCGCACAACAGCAGGAGTAGGAGTGGAGCAGAGAGTGAGACAGTGCTGCCCTAGAGAGCGCACAACAGCAGGAGTAGGAGTGGAGCAGAGAGTGAGACAGTGCTGCCCTAGAGAGTGCACAACAGCAGGAGTAGGAGTGGAGCAGAGAGAGAGACAGTGCTGCCCTAGAGAGCGCACAACAGCAGGAGTAGGAGTGGAGCAGAGAGTGAGACAGTGCTGCCCTAGAGAGTGCACAACAGCAGGAGTAGGAGTGGAGCAGAGAGAGAGACAGTGCTGCCCTAGAGAGTGCACAACAGCAGGAGTAGGAGTGGAGCAGAGAGAGAGACAGTGCTGCCATAGAGAGTGCACAACGGCAGAGTAGGAGTGGAGCAGAGAGTGAGACAGTGCTGCCCTAGAGAGCGCACAACAGCAGGAGTAGGAGTGGAGCAGAGAGTGAGACAGTGCTGCCCTAGAGAGCGCACAACAGCAGGAGTAGGAGTGGAGCAGAGAGAGAGACAGTGCTGCCCTAGAGAGTGCACAACGGCAGAGTAGGAGTGGAGCAGAGAGTGAGACAGTGCTGCCCTAGAGAGCGCACAACAGCAGGAGTAGGAGTGGAGCAGAGAGTGAGACAGTGCTGCCCTAGAGAGTGCACAACAGCAGGAGTAGGAGTGGAGCAGAGAGAGAGACAGTGCTGCCCTAGAGAGTGCACAACAGCAGGAGTAGGAGTGGAGCAGAGAGAGAGACAGTGCTGCCCTAGAGAGTGCACAACAGCAGGAGTAGGAGTGGAGCAGAGAGAGAGACAGTGCTGCCCTAGAGAGTGCACAACAGCAGGAGTAGGAGTGGAGCAGAGAGAGAGACAGTGCTGCCCTAGAGAGTGCACAACAGCAGGAGTAGGAGTGGAGCAGAGAGAGAGACAGTGCTGCCCTAGAGAGTGCACAACGGCAGAGTAGGAGTGGAGCAAAGAGAGAGACAGTGCTGCCCTAGAGAGTGCACAACAGCAGGAGTAGGAGTGGAGCAGAGAGTGAGACAGTGCTGCCCTAGAGAGCGCACAACAGCAGGAGTAGGAGTGGAGCAGAGAGTGAGACAGTGCTGCCCTAGAGAGTGCACAACGGCAGAGTAGGAGTGGAGCAAAGAGAGAGACAGTGCTGCCCTAGAGAGTGCACAACGGCAGGAGTAGGAGTGGAGCAGAGAGAGAGACAGTGCTGCCCTAGAGAGTGCACAACAGCAGGAGTAGGAGTGGAGCAGAGAGAGAGACAGTGCTGCCCTAGAGAGTGCACAACAGCAGGAGTAGGAGTGGAGCAGAGAGAGAGACAGTGCTGCCCTAGAGAGTGCACAACAGCAGGAGTAGGAGTGGAGCAGAGAGAGAGACAGTGCTGCCCTAGAGAGTGCACAACAGCAGAGTAGGAGTGGAGCAGAGAGAGAGACAGTGCTGCCCTAGAGAGCGCACAACAGCAGGAGTAGGAGTGGAGCAGAGAGAGAGACAGTGCTGCCCTAGAGAGTGCACAACAGCAGGAGTAGGAGTGGAGCAGAGAGAGAGACAGTGCTGCCCTAGAGAGTGCACAACAGCAGGAGTAGGAGTGGAGCAGAGAGAGAGACAGTGCTGCCCTAGAGAGTGCACAACAGCAGAGTAGGAGTGGAGCAGAGAGAGAGACAGTGCTGCCCTAGAGAGCGCACAACAGCAGGAGTAGGAGTGGAGCAGAGAGAGAGACAGTGCTGCCCTAGAGAGTGCACAACAGCAGGAGTAGGAGTGGAGCAGAGAGAGAGACAGTGCTGCCCTAGAGAGTGCACAACAGCAGGAGTAGGAGTGGAGCAGAGAGTGAGACAGTGCTGCCCTAGAGAGCGCACAACAGCAGGAGTAGGAGTGGAGCAGAGAGTGAGACAGTGCTGCCCTAGAGAGTGCACAACAGCAGGAGTAGGAGTGGAGCAGAGAGAGAGACAGTGCTGCCCTAGAGAGTGCACAACAGCAGGAGTAGGAGTGGAGCAGAGAGAGAGACAGTGCTGCCCTAGAGAGTGCACAACAGCAGGAGTAGGAGTGGAGCAGAGAGAGAGACAGTGCTGCCCTAGAGAGTGCACAACAGTAGGAGTGGAGAAGAGAGAGAGAGAGAGACAGTGCTGCCCTAGAGAGTGCACAATGGCAGAGTAGGAGTGGAGCAGAGAGAGAGACAGTGCTGCCCTAGAGAGCGCACAACTGCAGGAGTAGGAGTGGAGCAGAGAGAGAGAGAGACAGTGCTGCCCTAGAGAGTGCACAACAGCAGGAGTAGGAGTGGAGCAGAGAGAGAGACAGTGCTGCCCTAGAGAGCGCACAACTGCAGGAGTAGGAGTGGAGCAGAGAGAGAGAGAGACAGTGCTGCCCTAGAGAGTGCACAACAGCAGGAGTAGGAGTGGAGCAGAGAGAGAGACAGTGCTGCCCTAGAGAGTGCACAACAGCAGAGTAGGAGTGGAGCAGAGAGAGAGAGACAGTGCTTCCCTAGAGAGTGCACAACATCAGGAGTAGGAGTGGAGCAGAGAGAGAGAGAGAGAGAGACATTCCTGCCCTAGAGAGTGCACAACAGCAGGAGTAGGAGTGGAGCAGAGAGAGAGAGAGAGACATTCCTGCCCTAGAGAGTGCACAACAGCAGGAGTAGGAGTGGAGCAGAGAGAGAGAGAGAGACATTCCTGCCCTAGAGAGTGCACAACAGCAGGAGTAGGAGTGGAGCAGAGAGAGAGAGAGAGACATTCCTGCCCTAGAGAGTGCACAACAGCAGGAGTAGGAGTGGAGCAGAGAGAGAGAGAGAGACATTCCTGCCCTAGAGAGTGCACAACAGCAGGAGTAGGAGTGGAGCAGAGAGAGAGAGAGAGACATTCCTGCCCTAGAGAGTGCACAACAGCAGGAGTAGGAGTGGAGCAGAAAGAGAGAAGCAGCAGAGGGGATATCAAAGCAGAGTGAAAATTGTATTTGGGCACATCGGTGAGTGAGTGAGTGAGTGAGTGAGTGAGTGAGTGAGAGAGTGAGTGAATGTTGCTAAGCCCTTGAGTGGGCAGGATATGGACAAGGCTAGGGTTAAGAGTGGGGCTGACCCATGGAAAGGTGTGTAACATTGTGTAGGTCTGAGTCTTTGTTGCCAGACAATACAGTGGGACTAATCTCTCGCTGTGGGATTAGAGCAGTCTCATTCTGCTGCTGTTTGCACTTCATCCTCTCAGTCTCTATTGTATGTGCAGCTGCTTTCCCCCGAGGACTCTTTTTCCTCCTAGCACTGTGTTCTGCCCTCATGATTGTTTTCAGGGTTGGAAATTGTTTAAATAAATAAGTAGAGGTGTAACCCACGAATAAGAACACAAAACATATGTCGAGCCATATTTCATCCATAATGCAGCCCACGCTCCCCGCAGCTCTTTATCCTGGAACCACACCTCAGTCTTGGCTTCTCGGCACGAGTGGTCAGCGCCGCTTCCAGACTCTGCGCCGAGGGGCCTCATATCCCACAGTGCTGCTGAACAAACTTAACCCATTGCTTCCATGTGGCCACACTGCATTATTATTAACCAGTTCAAGGCTTAGGCCACCCTGAACTCTTTACTAAGCTTATTACTTTTTTACTCAAATTCACATAGTTACTTTTAGTTCCACCAGCTACTCGTCACTAGGGGGCAGTCACCCAGTCCTGCCATATTCTGAATGGCAGGAATGGATCATTATCTCCTTGATGGCATGGAGTTAAGCTGGCCTTAAGGTGGCCATACACATTAAGATCTGCTCGCTTGGCCAGGTTGCTACTGGTGGGCGATATTGGGTGAATTTAGGCTAATTCGGTCGTTTGGCCCTGGGGCCAAACGATCGAATTAGAACGCCAGTAATAGGCGCAGTCAGTTCGGGGACCGCATCAACGATGCCCGTTGGTAGTGCCCCTACACAGGCAGATAAGCTGCCGAATCATTCTAAGGTACCAATAGCAGCTACAATTAGCCCGTGTATGGCAACCTTTACACTTTTTGTAAAATCTGTTTGTTTGGCGAGGGCCAAACGATCAAATAGGAATCGTTCATGGGTTCAGAATAATCCTACTTTATTGGCAATATAAGAATGACACAGCCTGGAACTGGAAGACTTTCATCCTGAGTGGGAAGTACAAACCCTTCCACTAATCTTAACCGACTAATCAGCTAATTGATTTCATTAGTCTAACTGCACAGGATTGATTACTAATTACTCATTGTTCCTGTGAGTCTCCAGACATGGCTGCTCTATGACTTTACAACCTAACCATGTGGCATATTTATATATGTGTGTGTGTGTGTGCTGGGTTTACTTGGAAGGGTTGAACTTATGGGCTTGATGGTGTTTTTTCAACCCTATGTAACTATATATATGGGTACAGTGGGGGCCCACTACACAAATATTAGGCGTATAACTATATATTATATAGGCATTCTGGACCTGGGGTAATTTAAGGGCCCCCACGTAATTTGGACACTAACTAATAATGCGCGTGGGAGGTAAGACCATTCACAAACACCTGTGCATGATTTGCCATAAGGGCCACTAATTTGCATCCGTATTTATACATTGTTCCCAAGTTATGGCAGGCAGTACTTAGCAGGTGCCCAAATTATACTGTAAATCAGAGTAAAATATATTGCATTGTGGGCCATAGAGTGTTGCCTGGTATTTGCCCATGCCCCGCCAATGATCCGAGGGTAAGTAGCAGTCCCCATGCTGTATTTCAGGGTATCATAGCATTTACTCAGAACCCCATTCACTGCCCCGACCCACCCCAGGGGGCCGCCCCACACATTGTAATAACATTATTTGCATTATTACCAGCAATATGTATGAGCCAATCACATTGCCATTTAGAATAATTAGGGTTTGTTTACAAGGTGGCGCAGTTCTGTTGTGCAAGTTACATGGGGCTGAAGGGAGTTGCACCCTGATGTGCATTCAGTTCAAGTAAAACAATTGCAATTGAGCACATTAAAACTCTTAGTGTAAATGTAACCTTTAAATGGAATGAACTTTGTTTTAGTGCTAAAGCATAACAGCAGGGGAGATTCAATTCTTTATCCTGCATAAAACAAGAAACCAGATTCATTTTCAAGTTAAGTTACCCTTTAATCGGTGTAACATGGGTGAAATATAATTAGAGGAGGGTGGGCTGAAGTGTGGTGCCTAAAAGCGCTAGGTAAGGGTTATTTTCCCTTGACCATGATGAGTAGAGATGGGCTTCAGGCAAATCCAATCCACCCTTTCAGGATCAGCAGGAGAGGGGGGTGGAGTGGCCCCAGCCTGGAAACCTAATCCTGCCGTTTGGAATCTGGGCTGTTCCAGTGGGCGGGGCCAGTCATTGTTTTGTGGGAGAGCCTGCCCCTCATACAGTCAGGCGGAGAGGGCAGGGGGGAGAGAGGTGCGCCCAGCAGGCGAGGGAGGCGGGGGGAGGTGTGGCGAGTTGAGCCGGGGCGGAGGAGGGGGGGCGCTAGGTAGCTGAGAAGTTGGAGTCAATGAGAGGAAGGCGATGATGAGGAGCAAAGGAAGCGCATAGGGAGAGCGCAGAGTAGGAGCTGGGGCAGATCAAAAGGCAGAAACGTAAACACAGTATGTGCGGGGCGGGGGACTGGCAGAGCAAACTGAGCAAAGAATAATATTGTCGCACAGCCGTTTGGGGACAGCGGAGGGGCGGCTGCCGGTGTGTCGGATCCCAATGGAAACTCCTCAGCCAGAGTAGCACCCATCCCGCCCTGCGCATCCTCCAGGAACCCGGTAAGTACTCGGCGCTAATTGCACTAAATCCTCAGCCCGCATCGACCTGCCTGTCTGTAGTGCGACAAACTTCTCTATCGCAGGTTGAGGACTCGGAAATGTCGGCGCCCCTTTCAGTTTCTGCGTCCCATGCACATGGGGCTGAACTTGTTCAACTTGCGTTAGCGTTTAGCGCCAGGTGGCTGCAGGGTGCGACTTTCCCGCAGCTTCCGATCGGTACTCAGGGCTACAGCTTATTCTGGTTTTGTTGGTAAGAGGCGAGTATATTTGCCAAATGCACTTTATTCTGTTTATTATAATCCCTTGTAATTAGTCGTTGTGTTAAACCTGACCAACTGCACACATATATCTGCTTTATTATTGGAATTTCCCTCCATTCAGTGCACTTACCTACTGTACAAATGGCTCATAGGGATGCTAACCCTGCCTCTGGGTAGTGCCTTATATATTATACCCTTAGGGCAGAGTAATAGGCAAGTTGTGCCCTAAGAGATCATTGAAAATAGTTGCAACTTTTTGTGTCTGCGCTGCACTGTGCAACTGTATTTGGATCAGTAATGGGAATGGGATGGACTCTATTGTGTGAATGTGGGGCAGGCGCTGGTTCCAGGCCATTGTACCCGGTCCTGCAGGACATTACAATCTGCACAGTGTAACGCAATCCTCCTAACGCCTGTGACGCCAATGAATTGCCAGACACCATTGCGTTTGTCTTGGGGGTGCTTGGTTTCAGCTGACACAGAGCAGGTAGTGGGGTGGGCACTAGGGAGAGCGAGGATTTGGATTGGCTGAATCTTTTCAGGCATCAAGGTTGTATCTGATTTTTAGGGTTCCTCCGATTGCACCTGCTACACAGTAGCCACGTCTCCATCCCCCTGTGCCTCCGCACTGAACTATTCTAATAAACACAGAGAATTAAGTATGAATGGAATAGGCAGTGAATAGCCCCCTCTGTTATAATTACAGCTGCATCAGCAGATTCAACCAATCGGTAATTAGCATGCATCAGTCTAGAGCAGTTTGAATGTTAAAGGCAGGTATCTTATTGGTTGCTGCAGGGATGCACATTAGTGAGTTCTGCTGTGTCTATAGGAGCTGGAATGTTGGGTACAAAGCCCTGACTGCTGGTCTGTTCCGCTCCATTGTATGCAAAGCTATGTGCCACATGGAGGATTAGCTGTCTGGGACACGCTGAAATCCTGCCCGCGGGATGTGCCTATTAACACACCTACCTTGCGCTGCTAATGAAACAGCTTGAATCATAGAACTCGCCCTGTTATTACGTGTTTATAGCTGAGAACATCAGAGAGGATGTGAACTCATCTCCAGCTGATTATTATAGGCATTAAGCACTCAGGGAGACTGGGGGTGTCCTACTGTAACCAGTCGCAACACGAAAGCACCTGGAAGTGTTGCAGTTAGTGACACAATTGCTACGCCCCGCAGGCACGCTTCCTCTAGGACACATTGTAATGGTTGGGAATCTTACTATATATTTAAGAGACATTGACATCCCTGCCAGGCTAGTACTAGAGATTGTGGTGGTGGACAGGGAAGTTCTAGAAATGATGCACGTTATTCCTTATGGTGCAAGGCACACTAGCCCCCTTGGTTTTATAAGGGGCACTAAAACAATAAGGCAGGGGTCTCCAGCCTTTTTTTTACACATGAGCCACATTCAACTGTAAAAAGAGTTGGAGAGCAACACAAGCATGAAACATTTACCTGGTGTGCCAAATAAGGGCTGTGATTGGTTATTTAGTAGCCCCTATGTAAACTGGCAGCTTACAGGAGGCTCTGTTTGCCAATACACCTAATTTTTATGCCTCCAAAACTTGCCTCCAAGCCAGGACTTCAAAAATAAGCACCTATTTTGAGGCAACTGGGAGCAACATAAAAGGGGTTGGGGAGCACTGGTTGGGGATCGCAGGAATAGGGACTTTGGGATGTTTTGGGCTTCAGAGAGACACTTGAAGGTGTTGGTGTGACTTTCTGGGTGCTAGTCATGTGACTTGAGCGGTAGAAGCAGTGCCTATAGGCTGAGTAGCAGCTTGTTCAGCTGAATGTTCTACTGGTTGATCTGGAAATGGACTAGATGGCCCATTTAGATAGCTGGATCTTAAAAGAGATTTCCATGTCTTTGCGGCTCCTAACGAAGCTGAAGGCAGTGTTGTAGGATGGATAATGCCAGTGATTTTCCATCGAGACAGATGCAGTGAGTTGTAGTTCATGAATAACTAGGGCAGACATTCTATGTCTAGTTAATAGGTGTTTCTAGGAATAGCCCAATGCTGTTTCTCTGCTACGACTGCTGCCATTTGTGTCATGGATTTTCTGTGCCAGACAGGTGGTCCCCTGTTCCTTAGGGGGTTTGTTCCTGGGTAGGAGGGGAATGTCATACCCTTGACCCCTCAGCTGTTGCCCGGTTACACATCCCATAATTGTCTATAAATGCTGCCCGAGGATTGTGGAATATGTAGTTCAGCTCCGTTTTGGTGCCTGTGTTCTGTATCAGGAGAAATCTTGTTTCTTTATTTGCCACCTTTTTATCCCCCCACCCTTGGCCTCTTCCTCTGCTTTATTCATCATTGATAAATGGCAGGTTGAACTGTTGACTCCGGTTATCTCTGGCGTGTCTATCTGAGCCAGCAGACACCCAATCAAGCCCGAGACAGACTCCCATACAGGAGTGCGTTACTTTGTTCACTCACAGATACTGTGACTCATGGTATTGTCAGCGCCCTTATCTGCAGACTGCTGAGTCGGTGCAGCAGTGTCAACAATGGGCAGGCTCTGTACCTACCTTCTGATGCACAAGGGTTACAGGGAGTTGTAGTTCTGTAACAGCTGGCTTGCCAAAGGCTGGTCTCAACCAGCACCAGTGGTTGTGGATCAATGTGTGGCTATCAGAATCTTTTCAGAATTTATATCAGAATCCTTTACTAACCCTGGCAACCAACTGGAGGTTAACTTTCATTATTCCACCTGCAGCAGGCATTTAAAGCTAACTGCCGACAGGTTTTTGTGAGTTTGGCACTGAGCACTGGTAAATGAGCCCCAAGTTCTCTTATGATGATAAAACGCCTTGGTCCTGGGTTAAGGTGTCCATACATGTTAAGATTCGCTCACCTGGCGAGATCGCCAAGCGAGCGGATCTTTTCCCCCGATATCCCCACCTACGGGTGGGCAATATCGGGGAGCGTGTAGGCTAATTCGATCGTTTGGCCCTGGGTTGGAGAATGTAAACCAAGATATGATTGGTTTCTATGGGGAACTGGGCTGGTGAAATGTCACACCTATGTTAGTAGATTAGCCCCCTACCTTGGGACAATGGCACAAAGGTAAATCCTTAATCTTGAAATAACAATTACTTGGCCAGTTGTTTTCCACTGATATAAATGGATAAGGTTAATGGGGAGTGATTATATGATAATGCAGGCAGCCATGCTTTGTTGCTCGTCTGAGCAGTAATAGAACATTATCCAGTGCATTTGTGCCCTGGAACCAGTTATGGGCAATATTTAGGTGGGGCATTAATTCTAGTTGTTGAATTGCAGCTCTCAGCATCCTTTTTTTTGGGGGGGGGGCAATTGTAGTAGTTCAACAGTAGCTGAAGGGCAACATCAAATCTCATGCACCTGTATTTACCATTTCTACTTAGTGGCAGCTCTGTGTTGCTACAGAATGTATGGGAGGGGTGTATGGCAGCTCTCAGTACATTTACATCCCATTGGCCTGGGGCAGGGTTCAGCCATAAGGGGCTCATTCAGTTAATCACTAATTCCTGTTTAATGTAATTAATGTCTCCTTCCGGCCAATAGCTTTCCTCGGTTTTCCTTGACATTCCAAGCACTCCTTTCTTTCTCTTGCTTTTCTTTCTCTTACTTTTCTTCCTCTTTTTTTTTCTCCTTTTCTTTCTCTCTCTCTGCCTGTCTCTCTCTCTCTCTGCCTGTCTCTCTCTCACATTTCTACCATGTTCTCTAGGGATCCTATGAACTGGCTCTTGGCAAGCAGAAAAGTCCTATTCTTTTACTTCTTGCTGTTACAGTAATGGTCCCAGTGGGCGCTGATTAATGGCTCTGATATTCATTGTTAGCATTAGAATGCGCACACTCCCCGCTGGCTATTTCCGTACAACAGAGCGCTTGCGTTCTCTGGGTGCAGCTTGGCGCCCATTCCTGAGAGCCCGGCAGCCCAAGCAGGAATGCTCTTGGTACATTATAGTGGGGTGTTGGTTCAGTTATTTGCTAGGACAGCATTGCTTTGGGGCTGGCTGCATTCTGTGCGGTGTTTCTCCGGTGCAATGTGAGACGCACAACAAAGAACATGTGCAGAATGAATGCAATGTGGGGAGTTTATTGCACTTCACTTTGGTATTTGCCATTTAATGGGAAAATATTGATGACAGGTGCCTTATCCTATTCGGTGTGGGCACGTGCAGAGTTCTGAGCTTTGTTAGCTTGGCACACACATATATAGTCTGGGTATTGTAGTCTTGAGCGTTCAGGATGGTGACAAAATTCCTTCCTATGGGAATCGCCTGCACCAAAAAAATCTGGAAACCACTTAGGCACCAAAAAGCTCACAATTGCCCTGTGTGCCATTACTGTAAGAGGCACAAATGTTTGTTTATGTAAATAATGGGTTTAGGATCTTGTAGCACTGTGGTCTGAATGCTCTACTGTAAAGGTAGCTAGCCTGTCAGCCATAAACCATGGCAGAACTGCTGTGAGAAAAGCAAGCAGCTCCCAATACTTTAATTACATTTCTATTTCCCCATATGTGTTCTGTCCCACTAATCCTAAACATTCTCTTTTTAAACGCAAATTTAAACTTTCTTTTTTTGATGATGGTGCCCCTATGTTATGAGAATCATTCGGGATCCATCACCCAAGTACCATGCTTCTCTAACCATGCTGAAAACATTTGCTCACTTTGTTTATTAGGAAAGGTCACAAATGATAAACTTCTCTGCCCGGCCATGTTCTTTCAAGGAATGAAAACATGCGCCTTAGCCCGCCCTTTTTTGAGGTTTGTTTTCTTTCACACCCTCTGGGGTCTTGTAAAAAAAACAGTTATTGTCTTGGCCGTGATGGCTAGGAGAAGCTGAAGAAACACAGGCGTGTATGTGAGCTTTGATGGGCCCTGGCAGCTGGGAATCTGGCCGCTCCGGGACATCATGCAGAATGACTTGGGCTGTCAAATGAAGGGACTGTAGGCAGTTTGGGGTGTTTTGTGCCGCATTTTGAACATAAAACACCCCAAAACAGTCCATCCATAATATCTAAAACCAATACATATGATCTCAGCCTAAGGTGGCCATACACGGTCAACAAACAAGTTGATTATATCCTAAGGAGAGCGATATCGGACTAATTCCTGTTTATTGTAATGTTTCCTTCCGGCCTATAGCTTTCCTCCATTTTCCCTGACGTTCCAAGCACTCCTTTCTCTTTCCTTTTTCTCCTCCTTCCTTTTCTTTTTCTCTTTTTTTTTTTTCTTTCTTGTTGGCCAGATGTCGGTTGGTAGGCCCGTTGTGGGTGCCCACTGAATCTGTCTAAAGGACTCCAATCGGCAGCTGAAATCTGCCCGTGTATGGATACCTTAAGGATGGTGCAACTTGGATTTCACTCGCAAATTTGGGTCTTATGCAGTTGCAACCACATAAACATGGCGACTGCAACACTGCTGTGGGTACAGAGCCACCGGGAACCATGGGATCAGTTAACTCGTTGCCTGTAGGAGCATGTGGGTGCTCCCATAATACTGTAAGGTGGCTGTACACAGGCAGATTAAAGCTGCTGATTTGAGTCCTGACAGGTTATCTTCCCATGTATAGGGCCTCCCAGATATCAATATATCAATATCTGGCCCAAAAATCAGCCAGATGTTGATCAAGCAGGTTTGATTGTCACTTTAGCTATGGCTGGAATGCAGCAGGTTGCACTTCCATGCTGAATATAGTGAGCTGTATAGTATAATATGCCCCCCCCCCCCCCCCCCCCCCCCCAAGCACAAACTGTGATTCTGGAGGCCCAGGGAAATGCCCTCCATGCCCCTAACCGACTCTGCCCATATATGAATAAATGTAATGCTATTTTGCTTACCATTAATACAATTGCAATTCTGGGTGTACACACTTTGATTTGAAATATTGACTCGGCACAAGTGAATGGTGTATCCACACCCTGATAAAAAGGCTGATTAGGCTTCCATATCTTGCCCTCTAACAATGCAGTAAAAAAGGAAAAAGAAAACAACATATTCATCTGCCAAATATCACATTCCTTGTGCTGGAGCTGTGGCTTAAGGCAATGTCACTCTTGCTTGAAAAATGCCAATGAAGAACACACTAATCAGTCTATTAACATATGAAACTTCTAACGTGGGTTAGTTACCCTTTAACTCTGTTTTCCCCAGCTATTAACTGCAGTCACATATGTCTGTTACAACAATTATACAGTTTGGGGTTTCTTGCTGAACACATTGGGCATTTCCATCATTTGAAATATGGGCTGACAATCAGATCAGTTTGGCCATCCATATATGTGGTCAATGCTATTCATTTTGTAAGGCTAGTAATAATATACATATATATGGGTCACATTCTTTGCTAAGGCTTAATATAGACTCATTACTTCTCACTTATTAGTGTCCACATTTCTCAGAGTCCAGCGAGGTTTAACCCAGAGGTATTTCAGGGCTGGTGGGGCAGATCGTACATATCACTGGTAATTTAAACATTCAGATTCCTCCCTGTGCAGGGGCCATGCAGTTGCCGGGGCAGGAGATATGTGTAATGAGGCCCCCGCTCAGATCTGTAATAGTGTTTGGTCGGCCCCTCCCGGCGGGGCACCTGTTCTGTGAATGACTTCCTGCCGTCGGTGCAGAGAATGAAACTAACGGCTTATTAAGTCCCTTATTTCGGTTGGTCTCTGGCATATGAAAAAACCCATTCAAGCATCAGAGCAGACAAAGGGCACATTCAAAGCTGCGGTTTTTCATTTGTGTGATTCTTAAATCTGCTCCACCGCACTCAACGGATCAGATCTTCCTCAGCTCTGTTTGCTTCATAGCCCTCCCCTTAATTTGCCTTTGTCTTCTCAATGCATTGCGTTGCATTGTACAGCCCCCACCCTGCAGGAAACTCCGCTAAGGCAAGCAGTATTGCTCTCCCCATACCCAAAGGGGAGATAAACCTAGAAAATAAGTGCGTAATCCAGGAAAATGTCATTCTAAGCAACTTTCCAATATACGTTCATTATATCTTCGCAGTGGTGCTAAAGTTACTTGTAAATGTAATTGCAATTGAAAGCAGTCTTTTGTTTATCCCATTCTGCACTGCTGGTTCTGTCTCATGAAACAATGTTGCCTCACTTCTTCACACGTCTGTTAATCGGCTGGTTTCTGCTACATTGTTTCAAAAGTCACAACTGCCTGGACAGAGAATGGAAAGGGGCAGACAGATACTGCATTCAGTAGCAGTTACATTTACAAAGTCGCTGGCAATTGAGATGTGTATTGGAAAACTTGTTTGTTTGGAATTACAATTTTTGGGTTTACTTCCCCTTTATGTATGCATATAAATATACAGGAGAGAGAGGTTGTATGCTGACAGTAAGCAAAGGGAGGCACAGGGCGCTTATTTATTGATATAGATGTTTAATTCTTTCTAGAAGAACGCCTTTGAGTGTCTCTTTATTGTTGGAAGGTCACTGTCCCTTTAACAAGTGCGCGCACCTTACCGATGGCTGGAGCTTTGATGTGAAACCCGAAACGCCTCTGCTGGATGATGTCTTAGCAAAGCCATGTGGTGTTTTCACTTTACAGGCCTGTAACAAAGTGAGAGGGTGGGGGGCCGGCGTGACTTCCAGAAAATGTCCTCCTCAGAGAGTCGTATTTATTTTCACAGGTCGCTGAACTAGGCATGTCCTCCTCTACAGAACTGCAGGGAGCTACTTTCAATTACCGAATGAATTCATGCAAGCCCCCCCCCCCTCCCTTGCTCTATTTTGTTCTGGCGAAAACAAAATGGAGGCTGTTATGTGGAAGTCAGTAGGAAATGGCGTTAAAGAGCAGTGTAGCGTGAAAGAATCTCCCCGTACCTCATGTTTCCCCAGCACGGCCTTTGTTTGCCCACGCAGGCCGGTGGTGCTTTAGTCTTTATAAAACATTCCTGAGACCTTACTGGACTGGAAATCATCAGCTTTTCCAGAACAGAAATTGATTCAAGTCAGTAAGGGGCACCTGGGAAAGTTGTATATGCTGGGGTGTTTTTTTTTTTTTTTTTTAGTTTTAAAATGGCTAACTTTAAATTTAAGTTGTTTCTGGGACTTTGGACTTGTGTAGGATGGAGATATGGTTTAAACCTGTAACTCATTGTATTGTGGGAGTGGGTAATAGGAGCTGTGATTGGGGGACCTGCCATTTCTAGGAGGCACTTCATGTGGAGTAATCTTTTAGATGTTAGGAGGTTATTTGCTGGCATGGGCTGGCCATACTGTACATGAACAGATCCACTCATTAGGTAAATCCCAGATTGGCCAAGCACGTGTGGCCAATTGGTTTATAATAGGGGCCGTACATTGGTTGGTCTGGATATGGAAATCTGTAGGTACCAAGTCATGTCAGCTCTGTTTCCCTTAGACCAGTGATCCCCAACATGTTGCTCCCCAACCCCTTGGATGTTGCTCTCAGTGGCGTCAAATCAGCTGCTTATCTATTTTTGGTTAGGTTGGTGTAATTGCCAAACAGAGCCTTCTGTAGGCTGCCAGCCAACATAGGGGCTCTCAAATAGCCAATTATAACTCTAATTGGCACCTCCAGGAACATTTTTCATGCTTGTGTTGCTCTCCGAAACTTTTTCCATTTGAATGTGGATCACAGGTATAAAAGGTTGGGGATCCCTGCCTTAAGGTCCCCATACACGGGTCGATACTTGCTGCTGATATCGGTCCCTTAGACCGATTCGGCAGCTAATCGGCCTGTGTATGGGCACTACCGATGTGCCCATGCACGGGTCGATACTTGCTGCTGATATCGGTCCCTTAGACCGATTCGGCAGCTAATCGGCCCGTGTATGGGCACTACCGATGTGCCTTCCCTGACTGATATCTGGCCTGAAATCGGCAGGTTAAAAAAATCTAGTCGGATTGGGGACTGCATCGGCTCGTTGATGCGGTCCCCGAACCGACTTTGCCTATACCCGTCATTATAATTCGATCGTTTGGCCCCAGGGCCAAATGACCGAATTAGCCTGGATTCTCTCGATATCGCCCACCTGTAGGTGGGGGATATCGGGAGAAGATCCGCTTGCTTAGCGACATCGCCAAGCGAGCAGATCTGAAGGTGTATGGCCACCTTTAGACTGATGTACCACAGGAAGATTAGCAGAGATTTAACCGTGGGCGACTAATCTCCCCAAAATGCATTTCCACTGGCAGCAAAGTAACTCACCGGTGGGAAGGCATATGCGTTGCTTCGTGCAACTTTGGAAAACAAAGCAATGTGTATACCTTTCCATCGGCGATTCACTTTATTGTCAGTGGAAAGGCATTTCAGGGACATTAGTAGCTCAGCCTTGTGCCTTGACAAGCTAGGATATTTGCTTTCATTATCGGACTGCTGAAACATTATTGCTGATTGGTTGCCTCTACGATAGCAGTAGAGCAAAATCCCATGCTGGGACTTTGGCTTAGGAAATTCGATTGTAAGCTTAGCTAGAGCAGCGACTGCTGGTAACGATTAAACATTCTCTGCAATGCTGCGAGATGTATGTATGTATGTATATTATCAGCAGATCCCTAGGAAGCGCCACATGTGTAACAGAACTTATGGAAATGTCAAGGTAGCAGGCCCAGCCTTACTATACAGCCCTAAGGCTGACAATCATATGGTGATCAGGAATCCTGAGGGCCCCCCACTGAGATCTGAAGCCAGTGGAGCTACTTAACTTCCTCGGTCCATGTGAGCGTTTGATCTCTGCAGAAAGTAATGGTCCATCTGGGACAGGGTATTCAGTTCTGCCCTTGTAGTTTATGATATATGTGCGTCTTTGCCACAGGGGCCAGCAACATGGCAGAGAGATGAGCAGGTCTGATGAATAATATGTATCATGAGTAAGGATGCCTTGTGCACCCCCGTTCCAAGTGGATTTAACCTCTGGGGAAAAAACTATACCTGAAAACAACAGAGAAGCCCATTTCTGAATATAAGTAGTGAATGAACCGGAACCAGACAGAGCTGGGCTGGCTCTGGGCAAGCTATATATAGAGCCTGGCAAGGGGTGGAGGCTACACTATCCTTTCACTAGCCTCCTCCCTACTCACTTAAACTTATTGTTCACCTTTAAATCCACTTTTAGTATCATGTTGAGAATATTCTAAAACAATTTGCAATTAGTCTTCAGCAGCTCTCCAGTTTGGAATTTCAAACATCCTCTGGTTGCTAGGGTCTGGGTTTCTCTAGCAACCAAGCAGTGGTGTGAATATGAACAGGAAGATATATAATTGAGTTTAACTATAACAATAAAATTGTGGCCTCACAGAGCAATAGTGTTTTGCCTTTCAGGGTCAGTGACCCCCATCTGAATGCTGGAAAGATTCAAAAGCAGAGGGCAAATAATTCAACAACTGTAAAGAATACAAAATAAAGTGTAACTGAAAGGTTGCTAACCATTGTTAATTCTATAACATACGAAAAGATAAGGTGAAACACCCCTTTAACTGTACTGACTGCTTATCACTACGGCACGGTCAGTTCTGTTTCAGACAATCCTGTGTATATTGCTTGTTTAATGATAAAACATCTTGTACAGTCTCTCTTGATCTTTTATAGTGTTCCCATTTACAGCCTTGATGGAGCCCTCGCAGCGCAGGTTTTCATTATACCGGCACGTGCATGGAGTCTTCCCTGGCCCATTCCCTTGCACTAATGCTAGTCACCTGTCCTCATATACATCCAGCACGCAAGCACAGACAAACAAATGCTCCCAAAATGCTTTTTATTCAACACTTGCCCTTAAGGAGTGGGGGGTTCTGAGGTGGAATTTCTAAAGGCCGGGGTAGTTGAACAGTAAGGCAGAAGATGCCGATATGCCATCCATGCATTGGCACCTTTATACAAAGCCTTTCCCTCTTTTGTAACTAGTATTAACGTAATTAACCAGTAACCCTACCCTATACACTTTCCGGGAGAGCTGGCATCTATAGGGGGCTATAAATGGGCAGATTTCAGCAGCTGATTCAAGTCCTTTAGACCGATATGGCATCTTATCCGCTCATATTCAGGGACCCCCAACGGCCCTTCCTGACCAACAACTGCCCGGTGTTGATTTGGCAGGTTTGATTATTTTTTTTTTAGTCGGATCAGCTCATTAACGCAGTCCTCACTCTGACCCTTAGTATCTCCTATTTTAGGTGGGCATTTTGGGGAAAACAAGTGAATCTTCTAATGTATGGCTACCTTAAGGCGCATCAGTTGGGACCATTTTCCCATTTTTGGAATAGCAAGTTGCTGTTGTTGGAGACCTCACGGAGAGTCACTTTGGCAGAGGGCACATTATCCATGTGGCTAAAGTTTGTACCCAGGAGGCACCATAACTTAAAGGGGCACAAGACCGGTTACTATGGTATTATGACCTGTAGTAGGAATTTATTTTAAAAGTCATTCTTGAGCATGGGGCCCAGTGTATGCCAGGTTCAGTCAATACCCAGGATTCCTGGAATAGTAGGCATCGTGGCAGGGGTATGATAAGTATGCAGTTGGAATGGCATTTGCCTGTAGTTGGTTTGTGCATGGTAGCCCCCCTGTGACTTTGAAAACCTAGAATTGCAAGTGGATTTGAGACCCACCCACAGTGTAATGCTTACTATGTACATGTGACAGGGCCAGGCCATTTTTATCCTTTTTGGGATGGAGGAGGCAAACGGTCTGGAAATGTCCCCTCCATGGAGTGGCATCCACAGAGGATCCACATCAACCTACAGCTGCTGTTTGACCTTCAAATTCCACAGTGGCCCCAGGGAATTCTGGGAGTTGTAGTTCAACAGCAGGTAGATGTCAAAGGTCAGGCACCCTGTGGGTCCATTCATCCAGGTTGTAAAAGCTTGGGAGTTAAACTTCAACCATATAAACAAACAGCGGGTTACCCATTTATTTGCTCAGAAAACAAACGCGTTGCACACACATTGCTCAAGTGGCGCTTATCAGAGTTTCAGCGGCAGATAGTACAAATGTCACATTTTGTGTGGCACCAGGTCCAGCTAGCACCTTGTTATATTTACGTTAATTACACTAATTGATTATATTTCCTAAAATCTCAGCCCTGTCTTAGCTACTGCTGGTTTAGGAGCCCGACGTAAGGCATTGGTGGGTGAGCGAGAGCAGATTTATATACAGGAATGGGACCTGGGGGTTTCTGAATAAGAAATTACTTTATTTGTATCTTTATACCTTGTCTACTAAATATAAACTTAATAGGATTGTTCTACCCCCAATAAGGGGTAATTATATCTTAGTTGGGATCAAGTACAGGTACTGTTTTATTATTACAGAGAAAAGGGAATCATTTAACCATGAAATAAACCCAATAGGGCTGTTCTACCCCCAATAAGGGGTAATTATATCTTAGTTGGGATCAAGTACAGGTACTGTTTTATTATTACAGAGAAAAGGGAATCATTTAACCATGAAATAAACCCAATAGGGCTGTTCTGCCCCCAATAAGGGGTAATTATATCTTAGTTGGGATCAAGTACAGGTACTGTTTTATTATTACAGAGAACAGGGAATCATTTAACCATTAAATAAACCCAATAGGGCTGTTCTGCCCCCAATAAGGGGTAATTATATCTTAGTTGGGATCAAGTACAGGTACTGTTTTATTATTACAGAGAAAAAGGAAACCATTTTTAAAAATTTGAATTATTTGATTACAATGGAGTCTATGGGAGATGGCCTTTCCGTAATTCAAAACTTTTTGGATAAGGGGTCCGATACCTGTATTACATTTGTACCGTTTTGAAAATGAATGCACCTAAAAATGTTTGTATAATACACTTGGGTCTTCAAACTAGCTCAGCTCTGCTTGTATACATAGTTATTCCAGGGGTCCCAGGTAGCACAGCGCTGGATATGCTTATTATGTAGGGATGCTGTTAGTTCATTCACAAGGCAAATGCATTAATTGCTTGTATCCACCTGTCTATATGATGGTGTTATTATTACAGAGAAAAGGGAAATCATTTAAAAAAAATTTTTTTTTTAAAAATGGAGTCAGTGGGAGATGGCCTTCCCATAATTTAGAGCTTTCTGGATAACAGGTTTATGGATAACAGGTCCTATAGCTGTACATGATACTGTCTAATTATTACAGAGAAAAAGAATAATAAATGTAAGTTATTTGATTAAAATGGAGTCTATGGGAGATGGCCATTCTGTAATTCCTGATAACTGATCTTATAAGTGAATTGTGACCTAATCATGCTGTGGCTTATCCCAGATATACCGCACATCACAGTTATCTGGCAAATGTGAGACGCTCTCCTGTTTCCATTTCATACAGACGTAGCGCCCAGTAGAGATCCTTTCCAGGCACGGAACAGCTGCTGTGTGTGTATCAGGGCTCATTCTCGCCATTGCGCTGCGGGCAGAGGAGACATGGAGACTGGCGGCAGATTGGTATCTACAGTGCCATCTGCGCAGCAGGCATTCGGCTTTATACATGGGTATCATCTTTATACCTCCCTCTGCACCCTGCGTGCCTCCCTCTTAACACACTCTGGGGGTCATTTATAAACCAGGGCAAATTTGCACCATGGCAACCAATCAGATGTTTGGTTGTGTTTTACTTGCAGCTGGCTCAAAAAAAGCTCATCACTGATTGGCCGTTATGGGTTACTGCCCAGGTACAAATTTGCCCAGTTTTTATTTCTCATATCTTGTGTCTCAACCCTTTCTCCTTGTAGATTGTAAGCTCTTTTGGGCAGGGCCCTCTACCTCTTGTATCGGTTATTGGTTGCTTTATATGTTACTCTGTATGTCCAATATATGAAACCCACTTAGGGGCACATTTACTAATCCACGAACGTCCGAAAAGTGTCCAAAGTCGCGACAATTCGCGAAAGTCGTAATGGCTATGAAAAAGTCGCGACAATTCACGAAAGTCATAATGGCTATGAAAAAGTCGCAACAATTCACGAAATTTGTAATGGCTATGAAAAAGTCGCGACAATTCGCGCAAGTCGTAACGGCTATGAAAAAGTCGCAAAATGTTCGTTTTCCAATCCGAATTTTTCCCATTCGGATTCGTGGATTAGTAAATCAGCCCCTTAATGTACAGCGCTGCGGAATATGTTGGCGCTTTTTAAATAAGTGTTAATAATAATAAATGAGCCCCAGCATTGGGTAAGAAGTGAGTATGCCCCCCCACCCCCAAATGTGGCATAAAATATTTACCCTTTAAACTTTTCTCCACCTCTCTCTCATGTCGTGCCATTTCCAGAGTAACTTTCAAGTTACTCATTAATGCAAAAACTCAACGTTAATTACAGGAAGATATTTTTTAGAGCTAATTGCCATTTCTCTGCTCTATTGAGCTGTTTAATTCCCAAGCTTTGTGTGCCGGAGTGTAGGAGTGAAAGAGGATCTGTCTGCTGGCTGTCTCCGGCTGCTGCACTCTCATTAGCTGGCTGAGCTCTCAGGAGATGAGTGACTGCTTGTGGGTGTCTAATAAATCCTCTGACCTAATATGTTCCTATCACTTCAGGCTTGAGCGCCGATGCCCGCAGGTGCTGTGTACCTGGCCTTTGGATCAGCCGCCCCGACAAAGCACAGAGCTGCAACAAAAGAGCCTTTGTGCAACCTGGACAAATTGTATCAGACTCAGACAACAAATAATCCCCTTTTGTTTCTTCCGCCGGGAAGGCATTAAATCCCCTAAGTAACATCTGAAGCTGGGATATAATTATTAGAATAAAGATGTCTTTTTAATAATAACGGCGGAACAGCGAGTTGCCAGGTATTAGATAGACTCGCAGCTTTAGCGTTGGCAGATTAATGGCTTTAATGATATGATTGCAGTGCAAGTGATTCTGGGCTAAGTGCTAGGTGTGAGTCAGCCGGCCCCGAGTTCTGTGTTCAAAGGGATAGAACGGAACTTGTTTCTCGCTTTTTGTGCTTCTCTTGCACTCGTTTGTGGCATTTTTAATCTGTATTATTTGCTTGGTGTGTCCGTATGGAAGTGTTAATCACCTGCTTTCTAACAAGTGACCTATAAATGCTGCCTGCTGATTGGTTGCTGTTGGTGATTAGACCAGTTTCAAACTTAGCACTTTTTATTACATTACCTCCATGTGTCAAATTCCCATTTCGTCAGTAACACAAATACTGTGGCGCACTGGGCACCCAGGAGTTTATACAGAGTCACAATCAAGATCCGTGTAGTTAATCATGAGTCACTATGGAGATAACCCATAATTCACCATGGCTCACATCCCAGTGACGTCTGTGTTTCCGGTGTTACCTGTGGTGCTTTCCTTGGATGTCAGTGGGAAATAACAAAGTCCAAGCTATGGCAATCAAACCACCAAGTATCTTCCACTTACATCATATGCTATTTATTGCCCAGGAAACGCTATTAGCCTATTTTATTGGTAATTGCTGTAGGTTTAATGCCTAACAAGTTTAAGGTTTAGCATGATGTAGCTAGTGCTATTCTGAAACAATTCCAAGTTTTGTTTTCATTTATTATTGGTTGTCTTTTGATTTTACACTTTGTTCCGTAGCTCTCCAGTTTGGAATTTCAGCAGTAATCTGGTTGCTATGGTCCAGTTTACTTTAGTAACCAGGGAGTGGCTTGAGAGAGTAACTAATATAGTAATAGAGAGACTGAATAGAAAGATAAGTGATAACAATAAAACTGTAGCCTCACAGACGATGATGGCTGCCGGGATCAGTGACCCCCATTCGAAAGCTGGAAAGATCCATAAGAAGGCAAATAATTCAAATACTATAAAAAATGAAGGCCAATTGAAAAGTTGCTTAGAATCTGCCATTCTAAAAGATAGTAAAGATTAACTACCCCTTTAATAAAACCAGGCCAGTTGGCTACAGAGCTAAATAGCATGGGCAAGTAATGAGCCAAACTCTGCCTTGGGGACTACTGACCATTGCTTTGGATTGAAGCTCAAAGGTTTTATTATTCTTGTGGATATACAACCCTTGGCCTTTCTAATCTCCTTCACACAGTTGTGTCGTTGTGCAATGTGGCTGCAGTTGTGGTACTACTTTGTTTGTTAGTGGAAGACAAAGGGCAGGAACCCATAACCGATTCTCACCCAACGGAACTAGAGTGACTGAGCTGTGCTGTCACCCAACTGCAAACACACACTAATGTATAGTGATACAAATAAACACATACTGGTTACCCACGTGGCTAAACACCATGCTTACTCTTGCATAGAGATGATGGATAGACAAACAGTGATATACCCACAGGGCGGCCAACTCCCATACTGACATGCATACCGACACCTGATACCAGCACGCCATTACTCTCCCTTACACACACGTGCGCTGAAGGTTGGAGACATATGTATGTGCTCACAGGCAAGTGTAAAAGAGACACACACATACCAGCATGCTCATGGGAATACAAACATGTCCGCAGTCACTGCACGCTTATTAACCCCTGCTTTACTGCTATCTGATCTGCTCTTTTAGCCCCAAAGTTGAAGCCCAGGTATAATATATAGATTTTATATAGTTCTGAATCTTTCTTTCTCTGTCATCAGAGAAATGGAGCAGTAAGAACAAATGATTAAACTGCAGTACTGTTTGGATTTCCTTTGGGTTTCAATGTAAAGTATGTTGTTTAATGACAATAATGTGCAGTAATTCATGCGTAACAATCCCAGTTGATATCGTCTTTGTTCACCGGATATCAGTTGGTTCATCAGTCGGAATATTTTATCTACTGATTCACTAAATCTGCCAGTGTATGATGTATGGATAGATGAGAAGGTGGAGAGGAGTCACATAGTTGGCCGTATGGGCACTTGTTTAGTGGCAATCCGTTTAGATATCCTTAAAGATGGTAATATACTGGCTTATATGTAGTCAGGTCATTATGAAAGCACAATAAATACACAAAATGTTGGATGGGTAGATGTCACTCACCAATATAAAGATACACAGTGACTTACAATATACACAATTACACTCATGAATGTTTGTTGCATAAAGATGGAGCGACATGTTGCTCCCCAACCCCTTGGATGTTGCTCCCAGTGGCCTGAAAGGAGGTGCTTATTTTTGAATTCCTGGTTGGATAAAACCCAGGTGTACTGCCAAACAGTCTCCTGTAGGCTGCCAGTCCACATAGGGGCTACCAAATAGCCAATCATAGCCCTTATTTGGTATTCCCTGGTACATTTTTTATTCTTGTGCTGCTTGCCGACTATTTACATTTGAATGGATAAAAAAGTTTGGGGACCCCTGTGCTAGGGCAACAATTTACTGTGAGCAGTACATTGTCAGAACATTGTACATGTGGTTCATTAGTAGAGACTAAAGGTCCCCATACACAAGCTGATAGTAGCTGCAGATATCAGTCCCTTAGGGCTCTGGCACACGGGGAGATTAGTCGCCCGCGGCAAAACTCCCTGTTCGTGGGCGACTTATCTCCCCGAGTTGCCTTCCCCTGCCATCCCATCGGCAAACATGTAAGTCGCCGGCGGGATGGCAGATGCGGCGGCGCGATTTCCCGTAAATCGCCCCGCCGCATCTGCCATCCCGCCGGCGACTTACATGTTTGCCGATGGGATGGCAGGGGAAGGCAACTCGGGGAGATTAGTCGCCCGCGAACAGGGAGTTTTGCCGCGGGCGACTAATCTCCCCGTGTGCCAGAGCCCTTAGACCGATTCGGCAGCTAATCGGCCCATGTATGGGCACTCCCGACGGCCTGCCCGACTGATATCTGGCCTGTAATTGGCCAGATCTTGATCGGACAGGTAAGAAAATCTAGTCGGATCGGGGACCACATCGGCTCGTTGATGCAGTCCCCGGACCAACTTTGCCTATACCCATCATTATAATTTGATCGTTTGGCCCCAGGGCCAAAACGATCAAATTACCCTGGATTCTCCCGATATCGCGCACCGTAGGTGGGGGATATCGGGAGAAGATCCGCTTGCTTGGCGACATCTCCCCTGACGCTCCCCCATCTACCTCTGCTAACATCCTCACACCGCCTAAGTTTTTCTAACTCTAGCCAATGCTCCTAAAGTTCGTTACTGTCCTCCTTTTTGGGACAATATTCTGCTTTTCGGCATATGGAGAGCCTGAGTATGCACAGCTGTCCAACCCCTGCTCCATCAGAGGCAGCCGAGCCCACGGCCAGGCATGGAATGCTATAGGTTAAACAGGATTCGGGGGTGGTTCTGCTAGACTTGCATACTCTTCCTTTATCATCAGATTTGTGCAGCACTGTGTTTATTATTGTAGGGTGTCTGCCAAGTGCCGCCCCTGCAATTAAAGAAGAAGCTTCTGTTCTCCGAGGGGGAAAAACAGCACGAGTGGTGGGTTGTGATGTTATTTTCCTCTGATGCACTACACAAGCACAATGTCGTCCAGCACATTGCACTCCACAACATCTCTCTGTTTGGAGCAGATACAACAATGCAGTGGGTGGGAGAGATTTGTTGGATCATAATTCCTCTTTGTCTCTGTTACTATGTTAATTTTGTGTTGGAATCCTAATGGATTCTATTTCAAAGGAAAGGGCACAGAGCTGGGGCTGAATTTTTCTCCAGCTTGGATGAAGATTAGGGACGATGGATACATGTATCAAAGGTTTCATAAATTCTCTGCAACAAAAGGATGCCACAATGATGATACACATAATATAGTTTGCTGCGGACAAATGGCAGGGCATTAACACGGGCACAAACCTGGCACAGTCAGTCAGAATTGGAAAAGAGGTGGGCACTGGCAATTCCTTAAAGTCGCATCAGAGCTGATAAAAATGGCCTAAATCCATGAATCATTCTTGAACCAAAAGTCATGGTATTACCCAAAAGCCAATGCGGTCACTGGACACTTATAATGAGAATCTTAAATCATTATTATACAATATAATATGGCTTTTGTCTAATGCTGGGGGCAAGTGCTCTTTTTGCCCTACCCCAAACTTCATGCAGCAGCATCTTCTCCTAATTTCCCAGTACAGTACACTCTATGCATTATGTAAGGTTGCTGTGAGACGTGCCATACACCCACCGGAAAGGTACAGCAGCATAGGAGAGTCTTCACTTTGGACAGATCTGTCGAATATCTGGCTGATATACTTGTCTAGGTGGTCAAGCTATATTGTTATTTGCCAAGTCAAATCTGGGCACATACGGCCAACATAAGTGCATTTCGGGGCCTTCTTGTTACCATAGACGGCATGTTTTAAGCTGCTGATTCTGCCCCTTCAGACCAATGCGTAAGCTTAACTGCCCATGTATGGGGCCTTCTGACTGTCCCACCAGATGTAGATTGGACAGGTTTGATTCTCTCGTTGGATGGCGGACCATACTGGCTTATTGATGCAACCCTAGCTCTGGCAGCTCATATTTCCATTATTGTAATACAACTGATTAGCCCCATATCGCCTACCTTGGCATCTGCTTGTTTGGGGACCTCGCCAAATGAGTTGATCTTATAGTGTCCGGCTTAAGAGGGACAGGGCTAGGGTCCTAGGTTTGATTCCAACCAGGCTATTAACTGCCCCATAAAGTCAACCTGTTCTTGCATGGTATTCCTCCAAGTATTTATTTAGTTTCCTCCCACACCCCAAAACATATAGGCAGGGGCAATTGTCCATGTTACAACTGACCCTAGTGTATGGAAGTGTAATAGACCACTGGAGCACACTTGGAATATGCTGTCGCTATATAAGTAAAAGAAAAATAGTGGCCCTAGCTGTCCCTATCTGCATTTTTAAGAGCAGTTATTGAAGGTTATTGAACCTTCGCTATATTTCGTCTTTCCCAGGGAAATGTCAGAGAGAAAAAACAGCTGAGACCTGTCAATGAGAAGTAACTGTCATTGTGGGAAGCAGGAGGAGCGAGCAGCTAGAAAGTGACTTTGAGACAAACTCTTCCATGTGCTGTAACCGCATCCATCTTTCCCATGTATTGGACCAATTATGCGTTACACCCAATTCCACCATAAACAGAAGTATGTTGAGATCAAGAGCAGGCTGGGAGTCCTAAAAACAGAGAGAGGGCCACAGATGGGCAGATCTGGTCTAAGGATTTCCTTTTTCCTTTGTTGTTTTTTTCTTTGGCTAACAGGGATGCCAGACTCACTGGTCTTCTGCCGCCACAACAACAGTGATCCCCAACCAGTGGCTCAGGGGCAACATGTTGCTCCCCAACCCCTTGGATGTTGCTCTCAGTGACCCCAAACCAGGGAGTTATTTTTGAATTCCTGACTTGGGGGCAAGTTTTGGTTGAATAAAAACAAGATTTCCTACCAAATAAAGCCCCTGTAAGCTGATAGTGTGCATAGAGGCTGCCTAATAGCCAATCTTAGCCCTTATTTGGCTCCTCCATGAACTTTTATGGTGCTTGTGTTGCTCTCCAAGTCTTTTTACATTTGGCTTTGGTTCACAAGTAAGAAAGAATGGGGACCCCTGCACTACAAGTACCAGCATTCTCAGCTGGCTGGTAGCAAGTATGCAAGGGGGAGAGGAAGGTAGCTGGCTGAAGATGCTGGGCACTGTAGTTCAGCAACAGCCGGATAGTTTATCTCTGTGTATAAACACAGTAATAAGCCAGGGAAGGAAAGAGAAGGAAACAGATGGGACCGAGAATTGGCTGCAGAAGGGAAATGACTCTCTACCCCGATTAGTCACATGACTTCCTATGGGAAGAGAGGGTACTGAACTTTTGACTGTAGATATGTATCAGTACATGCCCGTGCCGCTGCAGTGGGCTCTTTATTGGCAATCCAGTTTGCCTGGCGCAGTTGGTTCTGTTTGAGATTCTCTTACCCCGAGTGCTTTTCCCATGAACAGAATGTTAAATCTGTTTCATATGCTGTGGAGCAAGATAAAGGGGCTGAGATTGCACAAGCCGCCTTGTAATGTGCATGGGATGTAAGGAACGAGCGCTGCTCAAAAAGCCCTCCCTCTCCGCCTCGGCCAAACCATTGGGGAAGTAAATGACATGCTAGCGTAGGTGGCTACTAACTGATACAGATGTTTCCCTGTCTGTATTCCTAGGAACAAGGCAAAAACCAGCATCTCTAGCTCTGTACACTCATTTAGTGGGATAGGCAGGGTTTGGGTGGGGGCAGAGTCAGTACAGCGCCCCCCCTGGGCCAGTTTCCTGCAAGGTGAGTGCACCTGCCCGGGGCTGGGGAACAATAAGCAGATTTATACTGTTAAACTGAGGAGCCGGAGATCAGGGGAAACATATATTCTTTTATCTTGTGCTTGGCTCCCAGCCTGACCAGATGCAAGGGTACAGTGTAATCGTTTTAATGGGATTTTCCCTGTGAGCATATGGATACTTCCAGATAATCTCCCATCCTCATGGAAAAGCTGCGCAGGGCAAGATTAGGTAATTATCAAAATGATCTCTTAGCATACAATTTCTCATTCGAAACGCAAACTCTGCCACTATCCAGCACAAGTGCACCCTTGGGGTAAGAACCCATGGAGCGCCCACGATAAATCCCTATTGTGGGGTGACAAACCGCTCCGAAAAGGCTTTCCAACAGCAACCATAGGAGTCGCCCCCATAGGCTGGATGTGGCACTCTGAAGGATATTTACGGCCCCCAGTCTGCTCAAAGGCTCCATAGACTTCACAATGTGGCATTATTATTTTAAGCTGAATCCGGCCCCTTCCAACATGCAGTGTGAGCTATAACCGGCCCACTACATGTAATAAGTTGGCCAGCACTGCCAATAATAAGTTATTCTTTTTGGTTTACTGTGTGATCTGTAAGGGTGAAGACGCACTGAGCTACTAGTAGCAGCTACTTGTCACAGCTACTAAATGCCAGAAAATACCCTGCCATAGACAATACTGAGAATTGCCTCTGCTAAATCACCCACAGAGACAATTATCAGTAAATGATCAGCATTGTCTATCTTAGTAGCCATGACAAGTAGCTGCTACTAAGAGCTCTGTCTGTCTTCACCCTAAATGGGAATAATAGAAATGACCCATTTTGTAGGATAGTTGTACCATATTTATAAGTCCATTTCTGCCGTTGATTGGGCAGTATAAAGACACATGTATTGGATCCATAGAACATTCCTTCTCTGCCTAGGGAGCTGCTATATTGCTTGAACCAATGAACACACCTTCCTAGAATTCCATAGAACAGAACCCCTAGGGATATGATTTGCTTCAATGGTTTGGATTTTCTTTTGTTCTTAGGCAAATGGATATATTGCTTGTAGTCGCCAAGCCTTGACGGTCTGGATACATAGCCAATAACAAAATGAATTACCAGTGAAACCCAAACTGGTGGTTGGACTCCACTCTTCCCCATCTGGGCTTCCATCGTATCTTCTTTGTCCGGAAAGAACCCGGCGATGGTTCCCATGGCGAATAGCAGGACACACACATTCCGTTTGCTGTTTGTCAGGGCTGCAAATGGAAAGAGTGGGAAGCAAAGATAAAGGAGGGAACGAGGAGAGGAAAGAGCCAAGTCGCTGACAGCTGTGCTACTGAAATAGTTTACAAAGGCAGCACCTGTTAGAGTGGAGCTGTTACTGAGGCCGTTTCATTAGAGGCTACACTTGGCCAGGGCAGGTTTCCATCCCGGGCTGTTTCTCTTTCCTCACTTAAAGGGATACTGTTATCCCACAATTACCCACAGTTGTCACATCTCTACAAAAACATTAGGCTAATGTCACATGGGGTGGCTTCGGCCCGAGGAGCAGCACCCTAAAATGCTTGGGCTCCTCCTCAATGACTTTAATGGAAACCCCTAAACATTAGGGCTGTTGTGATTAACGACCTATTTCCATTAAAGTCAAAGGGAAGCAGGGTTGGTTTCAGGCATTTCTCCACCTGTGGAAATGCACCAAGAAGAATTTACCGTAAGGGGCATTAGGCTGATGAAGGAACGATAGGCGGCAGGGCTGCGCTGACAGTTGGTAAAGTGTCTCTCCATTTGGCCAATGGGTCAGGTAATGAAAAATGTCTGCTAGCTTCTGGTACCCTCTACTCTGTGCCACCGCAAGCCCAGGTGTGTATTTACTTTAAAGGAAAAGTATACCCTCAGTACCAACATTTATATCATATTAAGTGACCTATTAAAGAATCTTACCAAACTGGAATGGAGATATATATATAGATGATATAGATATATGTGTGTGTGTGTAAAAATTGCTCTTTTATATCTTTTCCCTTAAGCCACCATTTTGCTTTATCCGCTATTTCTACCCCACCCACTTCTGATGTCACTTCTGGTTTACAGCACCAGCCCTTCCTGTATCATGGTGGTCAGCGGGTCGCAGATAAAGCAGCTGCAGGTTGGGTAGTGGGTCCAAGTGAGTAGAAATGCGGGTTGGGGGTCAGGTTAGGGTTTAAACAAACTGGTTCAGTGCAGGACTCTACTATGAAGGATTGTTGTTGGCAAAGGTCCATATGATTTTACATGAGGAGTTTCCAGCTTATTCCCCCCCCCCCCCCCCCCCTACACTGACCTTCACCCCCTAGTATCCCCCGACAAGCCGGCCTTGGGGCTCAGTTACAGTCCCCAGCCGAGATTGCTGGCCTGTAGTGAGAATCGACTGACTGCCAACTATTTCTCAATAATGCTTTATTAACTTTATGTGGGATTCACTTGGAATTAGGGGTGGTTAGCGGATATATCTTGCTCACAGACCTGGCATTTGAAGGCCATTAGCTCTGATTATTATAATAATAATGTAGAAATGCTGATTTTAATATTGTGCAGCTCTGGGGGCTGAAGGCATTGACTCACCAGGAGGGATCAGTTTTAGGTGACCTTCTTTAGTGGAGTTTATTTGTATGCCAAAAAGGCAGCCTTACTCATAATGTGCATACAGATTTAAAGGGAAACTCCACCCAAACACAACTTAAGCTTTTTGAAATGTAAACATCATTTCAAGCAACTTTGCAATATACATCAGCTAAAAATATGCATCAGTTTCATGATTTTAATGTAATAATATGGTTTGGAACAGTTCCCTAAGCCCCGCCCCCTGTTCCCCTGCTGATCTGGCTGACTACTTTGTGACTCAAATAAAATGTAACAGTAGTCGCCTGTCCTCGGCCTGCCTGCAGCCTGCACCCTCCCAATCCCACAATTCCCTGCACACGTGATGCCAATAAGGAAAGGAACATCACAGTGCAATGCATTGTGGGTTATGTAGTTCCTGCATGCTGTCTGTAAGCTATGGAGAAGTTGTTAAAATTTGTAACATCAATGTTTTAGTCCCTCCTCCCCTGCCAGGATTTCAAATGATGCAGAAAGAGAAGAACAGTTTTTTGCAGCTGGATTTCAGCATATAATATGGTATTTATCAGTTATCTTAATTCTGATTTTTGTAATTCACTGCATTTAAGAATTGTGCAATCTTCCCCATCACAAGCCACACACAGCAATGTGTCCCCTGCCAGGACTGGCCCACTCCCACCAATCATGGAACAACTGTCAAACAGCTGTGCCTGAAGTCTTGGGCCTTGTGACCACAGGGAGATATTCCCTAACGTTCCCAATGTCACAACTGTGTCTATATGCAAAATTTGAATAGTTCTTATGAATCTATTAGGGTTTGAAATTGGTCAGTCAGAGGGTGCCTACAGTAGGTGGGACTCAGGCCACAAGCAATAGGGACTGAAGCAGAGTATCGGAAAATATCCATTCCCAAGCCTTTGGTGGCCATTAAAGGGTTAATACTGTTAAACTGATTTTTCTTTAACTTTATATTATTTAAGATAATCCTCTGTTTATAATATGGAATTCCCTGGGGAGGGAGCTGGTGTTGGCTCAGTCCCCTGTAGGATAGATAGGCCGGCTGTGCGGTGCCAGAGGGTGTACAGAGTCACGGCCTGAAGTCTAATTACGGGATAATCATTCCGGGAGAAATCTGCCAGTTTCTACTCTCGGGTAAGATGTCCTGTGAGTGTTATGAAATGTGTTTATAATTAGGGGATACTTTGTGCCTCTAGGAGAGAGTTCTTATGTAAGGATCCGTCTAAAGGGGTTGCGCACGTTTGAGTTACATTTAGTATGAGGGAGAGAGTGATATTCTGAGACCGTCTGCAAGTGGAATTCATTTTGTATTGTTTGTGGTTTTTCAGTTATTTCAGTATTTGTTTAGCAGCTCTGCAGTTTGGAATTTCAGCAGTTATCTGGTTGCTAGGGTCCAAACCAGGGAGTGATTTGAATAACAGACTGGAACATGAATAGGGGAGGATCCCAATAGAAAGAAAAGTGTTACAAAGTAACAATAACAAATTAAGAATAGTTTTTTGGCTGCTGGGGTCACTGACCCCCATTTTTATAGGTTTTGAATTACGGTAAGACCAATTGAGACATTCATTAGACCTGGCCATTCTATGACATACTAAAGGTAACTTAATGGTAGATTACCCCTTTAAATTGATGGGGTGTCTTATGGTTGCTCTAGAGCAGTGATCCCCAACCAGTGCCTCGGGGGCAACAGGTTACTCACCAACCCATTACAAGTTTTTGTTGCATAAAAATCATGTGTACTGCCTACAGGCTGCCAGTCCACATGGGGGCTACCAAATAGGCAATCACAGCCCTTATTTGGCACCCCCAGGAACTTTTTAAATGCTTGTGTTTCTCCCCAACTCGCTCTAGAGCATTGTGCGCCAGGTGGTGGTGGAAGGGCTTGATAAGCTGTACAATAAGGTGGATTGAGAATTTCAGAACTTGTTTTAAAGGAAGGCGAATGTGAAATAGGAATCGGCTCTACCCCTCATCAAAGAGAACCCGTGGCTGGTGCTTTGCAGATTTTCCAGACCCCTCCAGTCATCTTGCCCAGGCTATGAACTGCGCTAGGTCCCTATCTACATCCCCTTATCTCTGCAACATTACCGTCTCCGCTGTCAAGCCTTGCAACAACTCACCATTGCCCAAAATAACTCTCTGATAAACCCTATCTACATGTAACTACAACAGCCCCCCTACCCCCAGACAAAATGGCATTGATGTTCTAAATCCATCTTTGTTGTCACAGCCTGTTTCTTCAGCTGTCTATCAGATCTCCATTGTGCCCTGTTGGCTGAACTTCATCCCAGTGTGTGTGGGCATGTCCGGTCCCCCTTTTAAATCTGTGTCAAGGGAAAAAATATCTATATCTAACAAATTGCATGTTGTTGTAGCCTTTCTACATGTAACGCCTAAAGTACAGCCCAATTATAACGTATTTGTTGTATCCTGACAGCAGTTTGTTGGCCACTTCTGCATGTGTTCCCTTTCCTCATTGTGTCTTTAAAGGGGTTATGTATTTACTATAGGGTTAGGGCTGGGAAATATTATTTACCAGCAATGTTTGGTGGCTCCAGTAGAACATGGCGCAAACCTACAGTGACACTGGCATGTAGACGCTACTTTTGTTTGAATTCAGGAAACCAGTTCTCCAACCATAATAGAGGTTTACAAGGGGGATGTCTTTGTGTCTATTGAAGGGGCCTCCCTTTATTACCCTGGGTCCCATCTTTTTTTGCTTCTCCTTGTGGCCTTAAGCTGGGGCACTGCTTTGGTTTAGGTTGGTTCTCCAGATGTTGCCCTTGGCCAGCATAAACTATCGCTTCATGTTGGGAGACCCTAAGCCATTGCTTGCATGATACAATTAGCAGGTCTATTTATTATTTGCTGGAGTGCCAGGGTCCAGGCTTTAGAGGATCGCGTATAACGTAGGAAATGTATTATACATATATAAGCCAGGCAGTGTTGGACGTGGGCCAGCATGACACCAGTTGGACAGTCTAAGCTCTCTCGCTGCAAAAGCTATTAGAGAGCAAATTAATATTCTATATATCTGTCACAAGAGAGTGCTGAGCCAAATAATGCACATGTCCTGAAAGGAATGGTCAGCCCTAAAAAGTTATTTTTAGCGAGACCCCTCATACTGTAGACTTAGTTAAAGGGGTGGTGGCCAGTTTAAGCAACTTTTCAATCGGTCTTCATTATTATATTTTTTATAGTATTTATTATTTGCCTTCTTACTCTTTTTTTCCAACTTTCAAATGGGGGTCCCAGCCCCTCTCCTATTCATATTCCAGTCTCTTATTCAAGCTACTCCCTTGTTGCTAAGGCAATTTGAACCCTAGCAAACGGATAACTGCTGAAATTCCAAACTGAAGAGTTGCTGCACAAAATGTAAAACAATTAAAATAAATAAATGAAGACCAACTGCAAATTGTCTCAGAATTTTACTCTCATACTAAACATTACCTGAAAGGGGAAGAACCCCTGTAAGGCAAGTGCAGTCCATACTGTTTGTAGGCTCAGTACAATATTAAATGCTGTAAATATAGTTTTCTCTCTTTCTTTGTACCCCTCGGTACTGGCGCCCAGTGGGGAAAATGGGAGTGTGAGATATCCCAGTGTCTCACCAAAAGAGCATGGTTAGAAGAATGAACAAGGGAGCAGACAGTACCACACTGTGCTATAATAATTGGTGCAAGTGCTGCCCTTTATCATGTCCACATGAATAGCACATTCATGTTTTTCCCTAGTCTGAACCCTGACTTGTGCTTCTGTAGGTGGGGTGCATTCTTAGCATTGCTAAAGAGCCCTTGTACGGTGTCCGTCTCCCACACACTCTGGCTCCTTGGAATGATCCCCGGAGTTGTGAGCCGCTCTGTTCGGCACAAAGGGGCCAGCGCCTGTCACGCAGTCTATTGCTTTCTGATTTAATTTGCTCTGCGTGAATGTGCAATGTGGGTGCCAACCCGATGCTGGAGCCCCCAGCTTAATCACATCAGCGCCGGGCTCCTGGAGCGGGGCCAGCCTTTGTGCTTAATGGCATAATAGCAATAACATACATTACAAGCCCATTCTTTTCACACCGGTTTCTAAAGCACTTCACTGTGGAGTTTACTTTGCCGAGTTCCTTTTATTTCTTGTAATCCGTCTCTGATCCTCGCAGACGGAACAAGGGGGCAACATCCAGATCTTCTGGCAAGGTTACTAACTGCAGTAATGCCAGTGTGTGACGGAGGGCACAATACATTTACTTCTCTTCTCCCCTGGAAACTGGCATGCATGGTATCCAGTGGCTCAAAAAACTAATAGTCCAACAATGTGGGAATGATTTCATACAGTCTATGGGTGCATATTCAAACTCCAGAGATTCCTTGGACTTCTGTTATATGCCTTTTGATTGGGCCTCCAGGCCTTTCTTTTTAGATTAGATCTTTTTGGATTTTGGGGGCACAGGTTGCTCTTGGATTCTTCATGACACCATAATTAAGGTGGATTTGTAAGGCTTTGGGCATATACCCAGGAGACACTGCTTAAATCACAGGTTCTGTAGGCTTGCCATTCCAGATACAATGGGGGGCAACTGTCTAACCCAGTGACATTAAATGCACCACTGTTTTCTTTAGTTTTCTCCAAGAAAATGTGACCACTTTTCTTTCATCCCCAGTTCCAAAGCCTAAGCTTTGTATGTATTGGCCTTGCTTACCAAGAGGTTTTGCAAACGGCTCTTTGCCAGGTTCACAGGGTTCCTTTGTGGCTGACATTGGTTTCCAAAGTGTAGACTCGCTTCTCTAGTAATTGAAGAGGTCCTTCAGTACCCTATGGTGTGTCTGTGTATCGCTGTCTGTGGGCTTAGACTTTTTGTTTGTGTTCCCGCTCTTTAATCTGTAGTTTTCAATTAGCACACAATTGTCTTTACACATTGCTTGTGAAAATATAGAGAAGGGGATCTGAGGTCCTTCACAAAATCATTTCTATATGCTGAAATCCAGCTGCAAAACATTTATTTTCATTCTGCATCATTTCATTTGAAATCCTGGCAGCAGAGAAGGGACTAAAACTTTGATGTTATAAATTTTAAGAGGTTCTCCCCAGCTTACAGACAGGATGCAGGAACTACATAACCCACAATGCATTGCACTGTGACGTTCCTTTCCTTATTAGCAGAGGCAATATTCTTTATGGCAGGGTATTTTCTGGTGTTTAGGAGCTGTGCTGCTACTAGTGGCTCCGTGTGTCTTCGCACTTATAGCCCAAGACTTTTCATTAGCAGGTGTTCGGTCCCAACCAGACCCTCTCCATAATGCCATCTTGCCCCCTAGCCATTTAGGTCCAAAATCCAACAGTAAACCTTAATTTGTGTGCATTGCCCAATAAGCACCAACCAAAGCGGAGTATTGCAGTATACACACAGGTGTGGGGTATTCACATATATATATATATATATATATATATATATATATATATATATATATATATATATATATAATATATATATATTATATATATATATATATATATTATATATATATTATATATATATTATATATATATATATAGTAAATGTTAAACATTTGTAGCCAGTATTTCTCATTGTGATGGCCGTTCTGCCCACTTGGAAAATCTGGGAAATACACATCTGCTGTGTTGATATGAAATGCTACTGTTTTTTTTGTTTTTTTTTTCTAATTGCTTCTCCAAAAAGTGCCTCTGAAGGTGCAGATTAAGGAGGAATCGGAGATGAGTTGTTGAAAAGAAACAAAATTCAGGCAGTCTCTGGGTTCCCAGTGTGAACAAAGGAGAAATATTAGCCCGGCTGAGCCAAACTAGCTCACTGTATCACTCCTATGGATTGCAGCCAAATTCCTTTTCCCTCTCATTCTCCCCCATGGTTACACCGCAAATGTACTCCCCTTTGATGGGAGAGACAGCCCCGTACTAGGGTAATCATTCTCTCTCTGTGTATAACTCTCTCTATAATACCCTGGCTTGGCTAGAGCTGCACAGCTTGGGCTTTATGCTGCCGTTTTGCACTGTAATTCCCCTCGGTTCATTGGTGGGAGGTCAGCGGGTTAATTCAGTGCTGCTGAAACAACAAGGTAACTTGCCACATTCCCGGCCCAAACTTCACATCATGTGCTGTTTATCCAAGGACACAATACTAGGATCTGTGGGGTGTGGCACTGCCGTACTGCTGTGTGTGTGCAGCATTCATCTGGAAAACTTCCACTTTCTGTACAGGGGAAATGCTCTCCACATGTAACTTATTAGGGCAGAGCCATAACGCTGGGTACGACAGTTATACAGCCCATTTGGGCAGGTACAGAACCTCGGAGGTAACCAGAAGGGGCGCTGATGTGCCACTTATACATGAGCGTTATTGTTACAACTGAGGGGATCACTTTCTGGATGTTGGAATTTAGTTCTGCTTAATCCTCCAACATGGCACGTTGGTACTGTCCAACCAGAGGTCTGCTCTCTGATTTTATTTGCTTTTTATTTCCCATGGATGCTCATCTGAGTCAGGCGTGTAAATACCATGGTACTTTCTATTACGGAGGCCATACAGCCCAACAGTGCATTTGTCTCCTGCTATTCAGGGGAACTAGGGAAGCATCAAAGCCTCCTGCAAAGAGCATAAATGGGGTCAAATCGCTGTTGGCTAAATGGCATAATAGAATCTTTTGTTTTCCATATCCGTGACGACAATTCCTTTTTTGTTTTTTCATAATTCACTTCATCTCTGTAGCTAGAAATGACTTTCATATTGGGTCGAACAGCAAGTGCTGCTTTGTGATCCCCCACATTCCCATAGAAGATCCATGCTTTGTGCTGGATAAGCACTTTTCCAATTTACTTTTATTTTTTTTAATTCCAAGATATTAAGGGTTACATTACTGTTGATATGAATGAGTTTTGTGACAACAGCGCTGCCTGCTGGTCAGTTTCCAACCATTAAGTAGTCAAGGAAGTTGTCAGGAGAAAGAAAGAGGGCTGGGCTGATGTTCTTCTGGTTAGAGAAAGGCGTGAGAAAAGTTATCTGAGGTTTCTAATGTTTTCCCAACCAGAAGAACAACAGCCCAGCCCTCTTTCTTTCTCCTGACAACTTCCTTGACTACTTAATGGTTGGAAACTGACCAGCAGGTGGCGCTGTTATAAAATGCATTCATATTAACTGTACTTATAACCCATAATATCTTGTAAATTGCAACAGTGCTTAGAATAGCGCACTCATTAATTTTATATCAACTTATTTTGAAGGTTTACTTATCCCAAAAAATAGAAAATGTTACAAGTGGCCCCCTGTAGCATAAAATAATTTGAAATGAAATAGATATTATATGTCATATCTAATTACATGGATGCTTTGTTCAGGAACGTTTATGAACATTTGACCCCACGAGCAAACCACACCCGACTCATTGGAAATTACAGACCATGACTGAGGAGATGGAGCGTCCCAGGAGCGGCCTCAGCGTGGCGAGCAGCGTAGCCACAAACGCCTCTGTCAGTCAGGGCTCCAGGGTTTGTGCTTTCTACTTTCTCTTTTCCTCTGTTCCTTTGTTGGTTACAAAGATGCTTCTTCTCATTACCGGACAAGGTGCTGATATGCAACCCAATTGGAAACCACTGAATGCCTGTATTCTTCCCTGGTAGGGGCATTGGCAAGCCGGGCATTGGTATATATTGAAAATGCTTCTGTTAAAATAATGGATTGACCCTCAGGCTTTGGGTATATGCTCAGGGCAGCAGGTAGTGACACACAGCAGAGCTCTCTGTTTATCTGCCTAGCCCTGATACTTCTGTATTGTTCTAGGCAATTTAGCCGTGACGTTCAATAAATACTCTACTGTGTAGCCACTCTACTGTGTAGTAGTCTGTATGAAGGGACCCATATGCTACTGTGTGTAGCCATAGAGCAGTCTGTAGGAAGGGACCCATATGCTACTGTGTAGCCATAGAGTAGTCTGTAGGAAGGGATACATATGCTACTGTGTGTAGCCATAGAGTAGTCTGTAGGAAGGGACCCATATGCTACTGTGTGTAGCCATAGAGCAGTCTGTAGGAAGGGACCCATATGCTACTGTGTAGCCATAGAGTAGTCTGTAGTTAGGGACCCATATGCTACTGTGTGTAGCCATAGAGCAGTCTGTAGGAAGGGACCCATATGCTACTGTGTGTAGCCATAGAGTAGTCTGTAGGAAGGGACCCATATGCTACTGTGTGTAGCCATAGAGTAGTCTGTAGGAAGGGACCCATATGCTACTGTGTGTAGCCATAGAGCAGTCTGTAGGAAGGGACCCATATGCTACTGTGTAGCCATAGAGTAGTCTGTAGGAAGGGACCCATATGCTACTGTGTGTAGCCATAGAGCAGTCTGTAGGAAGGGACCCATATGCTACTGTGTGTAGCCATAGAGCAGTCTGTAGGAAGGGACCCATATGCTACTGTGTGTAGCCATAGAGTAGTCTGTAGGAAGGGACCCATATGCTACTGTGTGTAGCCATAGAGCAGTCTGTAGTTAGGGACCCATATGCTACTGTGTGTAGCCATAGAGTAGTCTGTAGGAAGGGACCCATATGCTACTGTGTGTAGCCATAGAGTAGTCTGTAGTTAGGGACCCATATGCTACTGTGTGTAGCCATAGAGCAGTCTGTAGGAAGGGACCCATATGCTACTGTGTGTAGCCATAGAGTAGTCTGTAGGAAGGGATACATATGCTACTGTGTGTAGCCATAGAGTAGTCTGTAGGAAGGTACCCATACGCTACTGTGTGTAGCCATAGAGTAGTCTGTAGTTAGGGACCCATACGCTACTGTGTTTCTTTACTTGATTTAATCAGTGACTATATATGTATAATGCCCATTCCCACAGACTACATGGAAGCATTTATTGAGAAAATATGAAGTCTGTAGTAGTCGGTCAAACAGAGTCTATAGCAGTGCATTTTGAGTACATATTGGGCTAGGCTTGAGGCTGTCTAATGTAAACCGTTATATGGTAAATTAATAGTGGCCCTCTGTTCTTGTCTGTAGCCATCGACCAGGTCTGTGAAGAGAGTACATACGTTTGGCAAGAGAGAATATTCTATAAAGAGGGACCCCAACTCGCCCGTTGTGATTCGCGGCTGGCTGTATAAACAGGTAATGGGGGTTTATGGCTCTAAGCTTCTTGTGTGTTCCGTGGTCCTAACGCAGAACCAAAGGGGAGACACTGTGTAAATTAATCAGAAATTCTAGTCTGGCTGTAATCATGGAGAGAAATATTCTTTGTTGTGGAAACAACAAAGAATGCGGGTTCCATCACAGTTACCATCTGCAGGCTTCTGCTACATTCATTTGGGAGTCAGACAAAGGGGTGCAGAGACTGTACACGGCCAGACAGATACAGCTTCCATTAGCAGATACATTTACAAAGAACTGTAGAACTATTGAACTTGTTTAATAAATGTATACTGGAAAAAGACCATTTCTTTCATGATGCGTTCAGGTTACAACCATTATGGAATTAACTGTGGCTCCTGTTTTACGGGGTATTTGGCTCCATCTAGTGTCGCTCAATTAAACTGTCATTGCTCCCAGAGAAAAATGCCCAGTGCTAACTTTTATTTATGTAGTGCCAACATTTGGACATTATTCATCATTCCCATTAGTCCCAGTGGAGCTTACAGTCATCACTCCCTATTTCATTTAAGAGCCAATTAACTTACCTGTATGTTGCTGAAGGAAACCAGAGTATGATTTGGAATCCTCTTTCTGAGCTGGGCCCAAAAACCTGTCTTTTGTCCACCTCCTTTTAGTATTAATCTGCTAAATGTTTGTGTTCTAAACCCTGAATCCAGCCATGGCTTCTGTAACCTCTCTGCTCTATGACTTTCTCCAGGACAGTTCTGGCTTGCGTCTCTGGAAGAGAAGATGGTTTGTGCTGTCAGATTTCTGCTTATTCTATTATAGAGGTAATTTGAGGTATTTATTATAAATTTTATTTAAATGTAGCTTTGATTTACTTTAATATTCTGCTCTGGGGCCTCTGCATCTGGCTGCGGGCTTCGGCCATAAAGTACATAAACATAATGACTAATACATAATCATATTGTCGTTGTGCCAATGGTATGTTCCAAAGGGAGCAGTATTAACAGGCCGACTCATTGCAGCTGCTACCATGCCATGCTTGTTACCCGAGTTAGAGTTGATCTTCCATATCTAACTAGTTTGTAACCTTGAGTAATAGGTATGTTATTTTTTTCCAGACAGCCGAGAGGAAATAGTGTTGGGCAGCATCCTTTTGCCAAGCTACCAAATCTTACCTGCCAACCCTCGAGAGGTGAAGAACCGGAGGTTCAGCTTTAAGGTAGGATATCCAGGCTGGTGCGCACGTTGGATACATCATTTCAATGGTCACATGATTGGTGGGATAATTTTTAGTGAACAATAGTAAAGAAAGCCCTCTGGTCTATCCCTATTTCCCACTGTAGGCAGAGCATCCTGGTATGCGGACCTATTACTTTGGAGCTGACACACACGAAGATATGAATTCCTGGATACGGGCAATGAACCAGTCTTCCCTGGTGGTTTCCGAGGACAGAAACAAGTAAGGAGTTTGTGTTTACAGACCACTGTAAAATGGGAGCATTTCAATTTTATGCCTGTTCTTTATTCACTATAAGGGGGAAGTCAAACCCTCTTAACATAGTGCTTAAGGAGTCACTATATGTCTTCCCCCTGCTGAAGGGAGAGAATATGGCAGCTGACCAGAGCGCCTTGCATCAGATCATTGTGTGTGTGTAGGAGTACGTCGCAGAGCAGTTGCCATTGTCATAATTACCATTGGATTTTTCTTTTCCCTCCCAGGAATAGCCAAGTTCAAAACCTGTCAAATTCTACCCAAGAAGACCTGTATGCCAGCTATGAGGACCTCTCACACTCCGGGATCAGTGCTGCGGGCGAGCATGCCAAAAGTGCCGAATCCCTTGAAATCGCCCACCTCTCTGAAACCAGGTCTCAAGATGAGAGTTCAAGGGAAAGTCTCCCAGAACAGGAGCGCAATGGAGACTTTGATAAGGACAGCTTGTTCAGTGGGCTGAAAGAATCCCTATCTGACGCTATCCAGCATTTTACAACATTATCCCAAAATGGGTCGGTTCCACCCCCCACCCCTGAAAATGGTGTGAAGGGCACTGATTTCCCATACAGTAGGCTAGAACTGGAAAACCAAAGGTCTTTGGAGAGAAAAGACTCTATTCCCGAGGATGAAGAGTGGGTTCCTTTTCACAAGGATGAGCTTTCCATAAAGGAACCATTAGAGTAAGTAATAATGGAAATAATGCAATAAAGTTCTGCTGGGTTTGCATGACATTAATGTGCCAAGGTGGCATATGCTATTTATTTTAAGCCTGCTTAGTAATTACGGATGTTATGTTGGTTGTGTTTTCAGGTCTTACTCTTCCAGAAGTCCACCCAGAGTTCCACCTAAGGGGTTTGAATGTCCTCATGATGTGTATTCCTCTCCGCTCTCTCGTTCTGCCCCTTCATCCCCTGCAGTCCTTCCTGGACATATGTACATTTCTGAAGCTGGAGAGAGGAACGCTAGAGATGGAAAATATGTGACACAGAGTGAGCCTCCTGAATCCCCTCAAATTCGTCTCCAGTCTCCTATCTCTTCTTGTTCTCCGCCAAGAGTCACAACTTGTCCATCACCTGAAATTAGAGAATTTGTAATTCAGCGACTAGTAAAACCCTCAAGGTCTTTTTCTCTTCCACCAACTCCCTCTGAACTTCCTAGACACAGAATGTCCAAAATGAGTCCTCCACCCAGCGTCAAGTATGGAGGTCCATTCATCTGTGAGAAATCTATGCAATATTCCGACACATCTCATGCTAGCCCTGGACCACCAGTAGGAAGCCCTACAAGAAAAGATATACTCTATAATGCAGGTCGGAGTCCTAAAAGTCAGCCTAATTCATCTCAAGCAGCTTCCAATGAAGACCTAGCTGTGAGTGCTTCTCCTTCACTAGGCAGGACAACTGTCCGATCCAACACTCCTATTGGGCGTGTGGACATGGTCCCTGCAGAAGATAAGGCTGGAAATTTCATACATAGCCCTAGACACATTGAAGACAGAGCAGGAGAGTATTTTGTGACCAGTTCTAGGACTAGAGGCCATATGATGAAATCCTTATCAAGACCCCAGACTCCATCTGATCGCTATGATGTTTTGCCTACTGAAGAGCGTTACTCTTCATCTACCATAGCAAAGGGCCCTAACAGATACAGTAGGCGGACTCAGCCTTTGGGTGCTGAAGATGAAAGGCTGGTAGATGGATGCGGGATGCCCATCCCTCAGAGAACTCATGCTTACCCCAATAGCAGGATGCAGATGAGACCCAGCACTCCAGCTGAGAGAGTTATAGTGGAGGAGTGTCCTTCAGAGTTATCATTAACACCATCTCTCAGAAGACACGGGAGCCAAGTGACAAGGGTGAGCATCATCTGATTATAGGTTTCTGTTCTGGTTGCACGTCTTATCTTTGACTTTGCACCTTCAGTGCCACCATTTGCTTTCAGAAGACATTCTATTTTGCTTCTGTATTGTCAAAATATCTGTAAATGACATTTATATTGCATTACCAATCACCATTGGTATAGCTATTTTTTAATTTCTTATTTATGCATATTATAAACCTATTCATAAGGGGCAAATCCAGTGTCTCTGGAGAAATCATGTGCTCATTAGTTTAGTTTAAATTGAAGAATTGAAACTAGCCATGCATGGGATGTCATTGGTTGATGGCTCCAGACTGATTCAGCAGCTTATTGGTCTGTGTTTGAAGGACTACCCAACCAATGTCTGGTTGCAGATTGGCCAGATGTGTCAGAGCAAGAAACCAGTCCATACTGGGATTATATTGTTGGCCTAGGGACCAAACAATCTTGTTAATTTCATACAGCCCACCACCTCTGTGGCCATATTGGGCAAATATCTGTTGGATCTTCTATTAAACTTGAAGTAGAGCAATCCTAACTTAATAAGAATCTCCTGTTCTTTCCACTAAGGGGGCTGCTTTGTCTTTCCACTGAAATGAGTAGTCTCTGTCTGTCTGTCTTACACAACAATGGACATTTGTCCCTTTCCACCACAAAAGTCTCTCTTATTTCTCCCAAGCCGAGTTTTCTTTTGAGGCCTGGCATGGGAGCAGGTTTATCTATCATTCAATGAAATGCCAGCATATAATTCTTGTTGCATTTGTGCAAGTGTTCACGCCAGTGTTGTTATAACCTTTATTTTTGTGTTCTTCAGCAGTACTCGGAGAGACCTCTGCTTCCCCAAGGGACATTTTCTGGGCGAGCTGTGGGCTCTGCACCAAGGCAATTGCAGAAAATGGTGAGTGGAAGGACAAATATGTAGCAAAAGTAAACCACAATCTCACTTACAGTGTACAATGAGCCTAATTTAATTCAATGAGAAGAACTGAGATCATGGTTTATCTCATGAAAACTCTACAGGGGGAATCTGGAACTGAAATGAACAGGTTTTCTCCTCAAACTGAATGTCTGTGTTTAAAATATGAAGGAATAGGAGGGAGCTTAAAAGGAAGAATGAATGTTCATTTTAATCTGGTTACGCAAAAGCCTTGTTATGCAAAGACATGAAATGTGTATAAATCTGCAGTTTGGACCTCTATGTAATGCGCTAGACATGTGGCATAAAGATGGCTGGGCTTTCAGCTTAGTTAAATCAAAAGCACGCTATGGTTGAAGCTTAGACATTTATACACATTAAGACAAGCTCCTTTTGATTAGGGCATTTAAGTGGTGAACCAAATCAGGCTGATTTAAACTGTTGGTCAGTTGGGCCAATGAGCAGGCTGCCCTGTGGGTCAGTACATATCTATGGACCAAGTCATTGCCACTGGTGCTGCCCTTGACCTAAATAGAAATGTTCTCTAATCAGTGTTATGTTTGCTTGTGTCTGGGTAGGGGTCCAGCAGTTACTCGCAGTTACCTCCGCTGCCTCCCGTCGCTGGCAGGCCAGGACCTCACGTGCCGGCTGGGAAGAGGATGTCCCTTAGTGCGATGGTATGAAGCATGGGGAGATTGGGGAATTAATAACTCAACAAATGCTGAGAATTTGCTGTCATGCCACTGTAACAGCCAGTGCCAGACACACACCATACTGTATAGCTCACCCCACATGCCATCACAATCCTTCCCTGGCCCCATTTACTACTGCTGTCTGTACCCAACTCCTCTTCCTCCTCCTAACATAACTTGCCTTCTCATCTCTCTCCTTAAAGGAACAGTAACACCAAAAAATGAAAGTGTTTTAAAGTAATTAAAATATAATGTACAGTTGCCCTGTGATGGTAAAACTGGTAAGTTTGCAACAGAAACGCTACTATAGTTTATATAAATGAGCTGCTATGTCAACACGGGGGCAGCCATTGAAGCTGGGAAAAAGGAGAAAAGGCACAGGCACATAGCAGATAACAGATAAGCTTTGTAGAATATAATGGGGTTTTATCTGTTATCTGCTAAGTAGCCTGTGCCTTTTCTCCTGTAAATGGCTGCCCCCGTGGTTACACAGAAGCTTTATTATATAAACTATAGTAGTCTTTCTAAGGAAAACACACCAGTTGCACCAGTACAGGGCAGCATTACATTATATAGTAATTACTTTTATACACTTTCATTTTTTGGTGTTACTGTCCCTTTAAGCTCCTTAATCTCCTTAATCCTTCTATGTGCTCTCTGTGCTCATTTCCAACTGACCTATTGACTTCTTTCCGGTTGCCCTCAATCCCTCCATACACCAGTTACATCCCTCCTCCTCTGACCGCCAACATCTAACTATTCACCTTGTTTCTCTACCCCAGTCCTACACATCCGTTGCATCCAACCACAGATATTGTACTTTTCCCTGATCTGAACCCTCTCCCTGTTCCGCTGCACCTGTTTCCCCAATACTTTCCTTGCAGGGAGAAAGTTACTGCCAGGTAACCACGTGACTGCAGGTAGTTACACCCCCACCTGTCTACATAATAGTCCGATTGTTCACTGCCACAAAGGAGATCCTTCAGTATAGTTCTAGTGACGGGGAGACTTTGGCAAACGTTATTATTAAAGACAAGAGTGCAATTAAAGGGGAGTTTAGCTCCTGGCAGTATTTATCAAAACGGCTTAATACTAGGTGTCAGGTTTTTGTTAGCAAGGGATTACCGGCACCTCCAGTGGCATTATTTTCTATGTGAAATTATCCTGGAATCTACATTTGCTTTCCTGACAGGCCTGATCCTTCTAACCGGGGCAAATTACTGATAAACATCCTCCTGTATCTTGTCTGGCCAGCTGGGGGCAAATCCTGGCACTTTCATTGATTTCTGGCCTCAGCCTAATGGCATACAGCCATCAACACAGTGGGGGGGTCATTTATTAAGGGCAGAGTAGGGGGAAAAAAACGTGTGAATGCAGCGCTGTCTGCCTTCATCAGCATTGGGGGCAAGGGTACATAGGCATCCTTCCTCCTGCCCCCTACCCATCCCTTAACTTCAATGGCACTCTAGCCCAGCCAGACCCCCCCCCCCATGCAAGTGCTTTTTAAATTACAGTAAAGTATTTGCCTTAATGCCCCTTTGTGCTCTAGCGCTGTGCCCAGAGTGATTGTTAATGCCCCATAGCACCTTTTATTATTGGGCCTCTACTCTCTCACTCTCCTCTGCTACAGGGAGTGTGTTTTCTGTATGTAGACCACCCTATATTTACCAGATACAGTCACAGTAAGGGCCAGCAATCCCCTGATCCCCTTGCGTTTATTTTCAGTACACAGTCTAGACACCTTTCAGGCCCCCCATCTCTCTTCCCACAGTCCGTTAAAACCATTTAAATCTTCCCTAATTCTTTCTCTTTTAAACCCTCTTAGCCGTCTGGCTCGGCACCGTATCGGGAGCGGGTTCCTTACCAAGTGCGCCTGGCAGAGAATAACATTGATGTAAGTACTGGGAGCCTCTGCCCGACCCAGACCGGCTGGGTTTATAGGAGTAAATGTGAGAATGGCCCCCTGGCTATTTACCTTTGCCGTTCCTAATAACTCTGATCTCGTGCCAGGTTCTTCTGACGAAGCTCTGCGGTCAGGATAAGCTGCTTGTCAGTCTGGAAGATGAAACTGCGCATCTCCGAGCAGAAAAGGTAACATTCTGCGTGGGATTGTGCCCCGCCGTCTGTTTCAGTCCCACGATGAGCTTCTCCTGCAGCGCACTATAATAAATCAGACAGGACCAGGTTCCAATTATACAAAGCCTTCTTTCTCCTGTAATATGGGAGTTTATTATTGCTAGCTTATCTACAGTGGGAATGGAAAGGACACTGCTTAGCTGCTTGGCAGAAACCCTGGGACTGTAGGCACGCAACTAGCTTTAAAGGACAACTAAACCCCTGACAAGATACTTAAACATTAATTCTTACACTATTAACTACACTATTAACTACACTATTAACTACACTATTAACTACACTATTAACTACACTATTTAGAAGTGTATTTTTACATGTCTCATTAGACGTATTAAAAATTATTTATAAGAACATGTAACACTCCCTTTTAGTGCACAGCCCAATCCTTTTCCGGCATGCCGGGGCCTGGTAGATGGGGTAAAGTCGCAAAGGTATATATTTTGCTACCAGTTTAGTCTCCCATAGCAACGAATTGGTCGATTGCACAAGGCCTAGTAACTTATAGCAAACTTTACACCTGTTTTTACATTCACCCCATACCCCAACTTGAAAGCTTTATCTAATAAAGGACCAACTGTTAAAATCAGTTTTGGCATGCAATTCAATTAAAGGGGAACTTCACCCAAACACAACTTAAGCTTTTTGAAAAGAAACGTAATTTCAAGCAACTTTGCAATATCCATCACTAGACCTTTCCACCAGCGATTCCCTTCATTGCCAGTGGAAAGGCATTTCGGAGAGATTAGTTGCCGCGGCTTTATTGCTCTGTTTAAAGGTCATAGCTTGATAAAGGCAAATTGCAACGTTATAGGATATCATTACCACCAGTGGGCGCTGTTGCATGCCGAGTCGGCAAATGAGATCTCTCTTTAGGGCAGCACTTGCTGTTACATCTGATATGGACACACAAATATGCACAGAAATGAGTCTCCTCTAGCTGAATAGCCTATTCCCTGTGTTTTTACTTCATTTTTAGCAGAAATATAAACTACAGTTTTAAAAAGTGGATGAGCGGAAATTTATATCTATTTATATACACAGCATCCAGAATGCTTATCTCTGACTTTACATTACTTAGCTGGATTTTAACAACTTCTTAATACCACAATAAAGATGAAACCAGAATAAAGGAGGTGAGGAAAAAGAGGGGTTCTTGCTCATTTGTTTATTTTGGGGGGCAGTGCTCTGTGCTGGCATTCAGTGTTCAGTGCCCCCTGCCTGTCAGTGCTGAGTAGTGCCATGGGGCAGTTCAGAGGAGAAAGCTGGGGGTATTCCAGAGATGAATGGCAGCTGATGCCTTAGCAATAGGTTAGGAAACTCCTGATTCCCTTGTACTGGCTATGGGTGAAGACACACGGAGCTACTAGTAGCAGCTACTTGTCAGCTACTAAAACAGACAATACTGATCATTTACTGATAATTGTCTGTGTGTTTTAGCAGAGGCAATTCTCAGTATTGTCTATGGCAGGGTATTTTCTGGCATTTAGTAGCTGTGACAAGTAGCTGCTACTTAGTAGCTCTGTGTGTCTTCATCCTAAAGAGGGTTTATAGACTTCTTGTAGCCACCACTTCATTGCTGTGCGATTGTTGGCTTAGTGATAACTGTTAAGTTTTTAAATATTCTCAGGAGAAACTGGAGGACGCCCTCCAAGCAACACACCACCACCTGGAGGAGTTCCAGGGTCAGGACCACGTGATCGAGAACATTTGGTACCAGCAGAGGCTGCTGCAGGATGACCTTGTGTACGTGCGTGCGAGGCTGTGTGACCTCACCCTTGTAAGTGTCATTTGCTCTGCCGCTACGTTCTCCCTGGGTTGTACCACCGGCCCTTATATAGGGGAAGTACAGAAATAATGGGGTGTCCCAGTTATGATTATAGGTGTAAGGGTATAGTAACATTTTTATGGCTCAGTCATTGTTCCTCCCCTGTGTTGAGGCAATCCTAGACCAAAACATACTGGGAAACATAACTTCCATGCTTGCCATTGGGAGTGTAATAAATGGCACTAAGTTTGCCCAGGAGCAGTAACCCATAGCAACCAATCAACAGAATTTACTGGTCACCTGCTTAAAAGCAAATATCCTATTGGTTGCTATGGGTTACTGTTACTGGGCAAACTTAGTGCCTTTTATTACATGTGGGGGTTAGTATAATCTTGCTTGAAAAATCTGTTCTTTAAGGTTTCCTGAATCATTTTGACCACTAGGGGCGCTGTTTCACTTATGCTTCATACATTTTCCCTAATCGGCTCTGCCACATTAATTTTCATTGTACTTTGTAATTTGCTGGCTCTGTATAAAAAAAAAAAAAGGGTGGTGGTGACTGTTCTGTTATTGAAGGAGCGTGAGAGGGCGTGGGAAGAATACAGAGGACTTGACAATGAGCTGCTCACTGTGAGGGAAACGTTGGACCGCGTCGGGCAGATTGGACACCCCCAGGTAATTCACTGAGGTTCCTTATTGCATTACGGCTGCACGGGGAAGGCTTTCTGCTGGCGCTATTAGACCTGTTACTCTTACGGATATGGCGGAACGTTTGTAACCAGGCCCCGGGCCGTTTATGGAGACATTCTTTACTTTCTACCTATAGGACCAGCTGGCTGCTCAGCGAGACCTTTGGATGATTAATGATATCATTTCTGGGCTCCGATTCAACAAAAGCACCATTCATGTTCTCCCCGAATCCTCAAGGCACCCTGGTATGTAATGTCAACATGTCTTCCTAGCGCTGATTGGGAATGAATTGGATGGCTACGGCTGGAATGGGGCTCTCTGTACCATATGTTTTTTATTCACTAGATGCATTTATCGCAAATTCTTCTATTATTACATCACAGAGCAAACCGTTATTTAAGCCTCTACTTGGGCCAAAAGAAAATCGCGGCATCAAAATATTATTACCATTCCAGAAACTTGATCAATTTAAAACAATATAAACATTAACCCCTCCTTGAGTTTCATGGCTTAAGGTTTTTTAAATGAGGAGGGCAGTCACAATGGGGCTAAACCCGGGGTGGGCAACCTGAAATCACCCAAGTGCTGAGCTACATACGCCAGAACCGCCCCTACAGCCGTTGTTGGCCATTGTGTCCTTCTGGATTGTTCTTATTCCAGGGAAATATTCACATTGGATTTGCTTTATGGCATCATTTTGCCCAGGCAATGACATTATTGTGTTGCCTGCTAATTGATCCCTAATTACACAAAACACCCATTCATGGTCGCCCATGTTCTTCCTATAGGAATGATGATTGCGTCGTCTCCTGTTAGCGAGACCCAGCCGGCCTATCAGAGGAGCTTTCTCCATCATTCAGGCTTGCATCCAGCTGCTCCAAGAGATGCTCAAAAAGTAAGAGAAATCATTTGTTATATTATCAGAGCATACAGTAGTAGGGAAGAACCAGGCTTTGGCCAGGCCTAACATTAAAGGGGACCTGTCTCCCTAAGAAATAATTCCAAATCATATGGGCAAAATAAACTTTACTTTCACAAAAAATATTATGTAACTATTGCTTTCTTCTTTTGGAATCCATCACAACAAGCAGGGGGGCAGCCATTTTGTATAAGCTGCTATCAAGACAAGCTTTGAATCATTCCAAAATTCAAAATCTAGAATCTTGTTTATGTGCTAGAACTGAGACCTAATGCCCATATGCAGGCTGCACAGTTTTTGGCAGTGAGGGGGCATTTGACAAGGGCAGTGACATCAAGGAAGTGCAGAAATGAAAGTAAAAGTGATAGGAATAGAGAAGGGGCAGGCAATATATAATAAATATGTTTGGATGTTTTAATAGAGGAAAGAATTTTGGGTTTGAAAAGGACTTTTATTATGTAGCTTTTTAAGTCTGAGTGACAGGTCCCCTTTGAAGGGGTTGTTCAAATAAGACAGACATTGATATTCTGAGACAATTTGCAGTTGGTTTTCTGTGCGGTTTTTCAGTTATTCAGCAGCTCCCCAGTAGAATTTCAGCAGATCTCTGGTTGCTAGGGTCTTGTTTGCCTTAGCAACCAGGTAGTGCTTTGAATGAGATACTGAGGAATTGTAGAGAGAGATGAAAAATTAACAATAAGAATTAAAGTGTAAGCTCACACAGCAATAGTCTCTTGGCTGCCATTTTGAAAGCTGTAAAGATGTAGAAAAACCATAAAAAATAAAGACCATCTGCAAAGTTGCTAGGTATAGGTCATTTTACAATAAACTTGGTTATTTTAAAGGTGAACAACCCCCTTAAGGGCAGGTGACATGGTGGCTACTAAGAGCCACCCCGTGTTGCATGTATGCACATTAAAGGCCCGTTAGGAATAATACAGTTTGGCCTTCAGGTTTCATTGTGCTGCTTGTGTCTTTATAGGATTCTGAGGCTGTTCCACCGAGACCTCCACTCCCTCGGGATCATCACTCCGCTGCCAGCACTGACATGGATGGAAAGAACAGAGGGGGCAGCACAGAACAGGTAGGCGGGGCTACAAATATAATCTCACACTTGTCTTAATTAGCAGTGATGGCTTCCATGGTGGCTCGCTTGAGTAACTAACCAGGCTCTGCTGTCAGCTTGGAAGGAGTAAACGTTGGTGCTCATACTGCTAACTAGTGACCTGCTGGTCAGTTTCCAACTGTGATCCAGTCGAGCAAGTTGTCAGGAGAAAGAAAGAGGGCTGGGCTGATGCTCTTCTGGGTAGGGAAGATGTGAGGAAACATGAGTTTTCTAATGTTTTCCCTAAGCAGACAAACATCAGAAGAAAGCTAATATCTGCGCAGAAAGGCATGTCAGGTTTAGATAGAGGCAAAGTCCATATGTGCTGGGAATGTGCCGTGTATGTGATACAGTGATGTATTTGTCTCTCCTCCTCCAGAATGAGCAAGAGCTGCCAATGGAGCGCCTTACAGATTCTGCCCCATCAGCCAAAGCAGGACAGCAACCAGCAAGTACCCCCGGAGGCAAGTGTTTGGGCTTCTTTAGACAACTTATATGCAAAAGGATCCCCAGCTAGCAGTGTAACAGGAATGGTTGCCATATTGGTCAATCATATATTTGATAAGGGTTTTCTTTACTGTTCTGTCATCAGTTATAATTGGCAAAAACATTAAAGGGGGGACAGCAGCCAATCTTCCAGTGACAATATATTTTATTTGCTCAGCAGAGCCTTATTGGCCCTAGAATTAGCCCAATATTGCCTACCTCAGGTGGAAGAAGATCCACTCGAGTGGATCAGACATATAGGGCCACATTTACATGCTATCACGCTATATCATAGGCACAATATATCCAACATTGACAGCTCTTTTATATACTTGGTGCACCATCGCCATCTTGTGGTTAAAGTAAAAATAACCTCAATTATAATTATAACTGACTGATATCACGTAGACAGTTCTATATAAATTAGCAGTGTTTTAAATAAAACTTGCAGCCTGTAAGATTATTTGTTGTCTTTTTAGATGTGGCAATTAGAAGGGATGTGGGAAGTGATCCAAAGCCACAGAGCTCTTGTCCAGTTGCCATCCCTACCGGCCCCAAAGTGATCTCCGAGGCAAAGGTAAATATGTACCAGTAATAAGATTCTGCAGTAGGTAAACTGTGTTAATCAGACCTCTGTGTATCAGTAGCTTTAAAGTTAGAGCCAGAAGCAGCTTGTTGTGCTTGCTGAATGCAGAGGTTTAAAAGTACAAATGAAACTTTGCTCACTAGTGGGGTTATGTTTGCCCAGGAGCAGTAACCCATAGCAACCAATCCGCAGGAAGCATTTATGGCTCACCTGTTTAAAAGCAAATCTATTGATTGCTATGGGTTACTGCTGCTGGGCAAACTTGGTGCCTTTTTAATATATATATATATATATATATTACATACATGTTATACATTACACATCATAGTGTTGCCATGAACTGGAAGGGAGCATAAAACTCTCCTAACCTTGTTGTTGCAGGTGTCGCCTCCTTGCCTGGCAGAAGTGGGCACAGTGAGAAAGCAGCGAATGAGTGCGGAGGAGCAGATGGAACGTATGAGGAGGCATCAGGAAGCCCAGATCCATGAGCGACCCAAGCCTGGCGTTACCACCCAGCGACAAAATTCCCAGAGGGGCAACACCCCTGTTATCAGCCGGGTCAGTATTTCATTTTTTATTTTTTTTACCACATTCCTTTACCCTGTGGTTAGAGAACTGGGTGTTTTTCAAGCTTGTGATGTGTTTTTTTTTTTCTACCTCCTTGCTACAGCTAAGATCAGCCTCCTCTGGTACCATCTCCTCTGGTACCATATCTCCTGGACCAAACTCTCCACAAGTGGACAGTGCCTGCCCAGAGCAAAGAAGGCCGGCGCTGGTCAAGGTAACGGCATCCTTTTACCCAAGTACCACCTCTACCCCACAACCTGGGAAAGGGGGGAGTATAAAACCAAAGGCTGCCAGTAACAAGGTGCAGGAAAACCAGGCGGTTGGCTACTACACCACGGATGATCCGACATACAGTTTGGTGATGGAGCCCCAATCCGAAAGTATCGTGTCCACGACTTGTCATGAGATCTCCCCAATGGCAAAGATGACTCCCCCACTGAGGACTAGCAGTAAGATAGTGACTGCAGCCTGCAAGCAAGCGAAATGGGAGCCCCAAGGGGACAAGGAGGTGAGAGCTGAACAGAACGGGCAACTCACGAAAACTACTTTTGGGGACCATTTGGGTGATTCCTGTACTGAACTACGGTTCGGCTGACATGGATCGGAATTGCTGTGCCTTCTGTTGCATCAAAGTTTCAGCGGAACCCATGTTACAGATCTGGGATTCTAGTCTTTACGCTATCTTCCCATAGTCGTAATAACCAAATCCAATACACAGGGCTACCTAACTGTATGAATTGTATGTGGGTAGGGCCTACCCGGAACTGCATGCAAGTCTTACAAGTGAGGCCAGAATTAGTTTTAATCCTTTAACATACTGTGTCTAGGGAATAATCTTCCCCCTGTTGTATATGTAAGCATTTTATTCTTATGCACAAGCTTCATCTGGAGACGGCTCCCTGGCACCTCACTACCCCCTAGTGGCAGATACAGATAAATTCTCTTGGGAGTAGTAAGAAATAGTGCATATGATTTATAGCTTGCATATTATCAGTATTTTACATATATATCACTTTTCAGTGTACTATGTGCTACATTTCCTTCTTACTTATTCCTTTTTGCTCCCTTTTTTAGCAAAGACTCAACCAGGCTACACCCAGCCCTGAGAGAAAGCCTGATTCCGTGCCTGAGCTCCTAGAAGTTAAAAAGAAGGCAGTGGAAAGAGCTAAAACAGCAACGACAAAGACCAGGTAAGGCACTCGCCCTCTGCGCCACTGGGCAACACACTCTGGGGCTGATTGCTCTAATATTGATGCTAAACCTGTGCAGCCACTCCTAGCGACTAATCAGGTTTTTGTTTTTCATTATTTAATTGCTGTTTGGTGCAGCTAATCTACCTTTTCATTTCTGTGTTGTTTGGCTTGTATTAAAGGGTAAATACCTGTATTAAGGCCTTATTTGTCTGCATATTATAGAGGCAGCTGGTTGCTCTAGTATGCTTCCCCATGACCATGTAAATGTTGGATAAATGATAGATATATGCCTTTTATTGTATATATTGTGTTGGGGGGGGGTAGGTGTGTTTGTGTATATATTCCATTGCTGATCTCTCAAACCTGCACAGTTTGCTATAGCCGGCTCGCTGATTTGCTTAGCAATCTATTTTTTTTTGTGCACCCATCCCCCCCTCTCTGTCCATGTTCTGCCCCAATGAGATGTGTTCTCACTATATGTTTCACATTTCAGCCCTGCCACGTCCCCTGGTTGCAGCAGACACTCGGATGACGATTACAAAATGGCCAATTCCGGGCAGAGGGAACGCATTATCAGCCTTTCCTACACACTGGCCAGCGAGGCCTCAGAACTCAGCAAAATGATGACGGGTAAGGGGAAGGGGAAACCACTGAGGGTGAATCCAAACCCACAGCAAGAGGCATTGAGCTGCTTCTTATAGATGGGTGAATGTGGCCTTTGCTGTCTCAGTTATATCATGGGATGTGTGATTTATAGTAGGTAGGTAATGCCTTTAGCCTGCTAGAATAATAAATGTAAAAAAAAAATATATATATATATATATATTGATTGAATTCCATTGTCTCAGATGGAGAGAGATCATTCTGTCCAAATCTAGTGCTATTCAGGTTCCCTTGCTGCCAGACAGACCCTGGATGTAGTTGTTGCAGTAGTTGCAATATATTTTTAAGTAAATGGTTTGAGTCACTTTCTTTACTTTTTATTGGCAGTGCAAAAAGCCAGTCAACCTTGAGCCTCTGTAGGCAGTGACGTTCTTGGTGACTTGTATTATCCTTATATTTAAAGGAAAATAAACTGATCTTACTGTACCAGCCCAAAGGTTCAGCATCTTTACAGTAATGATCCAGGCCTTCAAAGTTGTGCACAGGAGCCAGCCATCTTGGAGCTTGTTAGGCCATCTTTTCACAGTCAGCACTGCACGTGCTCAGGGCTCCAGTTGAGAAGTAACTTAGGGTTGGTCCTTGGAATTCTTTAGGCAGATGAGGATTTTGCACCCTAGTTTCTGAGCTGCCATATAAGTATGTATAAATGACGTGCATTATGCTTATCTCTTGCAGCCAAAACATTAGCCGATGAAATGGATGCAAACAGCGACGTCTCCACATCCGACGAGGCATATCCCTGGGATTTCATTATGCAGGATTCCCGCTCCAGCAAACACCCAGAAACGAGTGAGCGCTGCCAGCTCAAAGGCCCCCCCGATGCACCCCAAGGGGAGGACAGGAATGCCAATGTGGCAGAAAACTGCCAGACTTATTGCTCAACAAACCAATGCTCATCCGGCGGTCCCTGCAGCCCTCAGCTACAGCACCGCGACTCCCCCAAGGGCCACACAGACAATCAGCACTATGAGAACTGGCCGGCACCGAGAGAAAAAGGAAGCACGGATAACTGCCCGAAAATCCCACAGGACTCCACAGTGTTGTCCAAATGCAACGGCCAAGTGGCCAACTACGAGTTCCTCATACAGGACCTGCATTATAACCCGCTGAATATCAGCAAGGTGACAGACTATTGTAAGGAAGATAGGGAGCCAATCAGGATCACCCTTCTTCAGTCCAGCTTCTAGGAGCAATATAAGGACTCTATGGACCGAGCTATGTCTGCTGTAGGCAGATCGGGCCAGGAACACTGCTTCCAGTATGAGCCTGAATGTGGTAAAGAGAAAGTTTTAATGAAGAAGAAGAAAGGGGGAGGTGTTGTATAGAAAGTCAGAGAATGTAAATAATGTGAATAGAGAGGTATGGTTAGGTGGGATTCCGAAGGACTGTAAAAATGTTAATAAAGAACTCCGTATGGAAGTGTGCACATTGGGCTGAATAGGGCTAGCCACACTCTGCCTCAGTACTTGCCCTGGTGTTCTCACTGAGGCCGGGGGGGCAGAGAATGTGGCTCCCCATAGCCTAACGGAAGGGAAAAGTATGTGAATATATTGTAAAGATCGGTCTAATGAAGAAGTAGCACTTGCAAAGTGTTCCACTATATATAAATAATCACCGCTAATGCCAACCTGGGCTCTGTGCTAGCCACTAAAGCCTCCAGGGGGTCCGTGTCTCGCTAGCCACTAAAGCCTCCAGGGGGTCCGTGTCTCGCTAGCCACTAAAGCCTCCAGGGGGTCCGTGTCTCGCTAGCCACTGAAGCCTCCAGGGGGTCCGTGTCTCGCTAGCCACTGAAGCCTCCAGGGGGTCCGTGTCTCGCTAGCCACTAAAGCCTCCAGGGGGTCCGTGTCTCGCTAGCCACTAAAGCCTCCAGGGGGTCCGTGTCTCGCTAGCCACTAAAGCCTCCAGGGGGTCCGTGTCTCGCTAGCCACTAAAGCCTCCAGGGGGTCCGTGTCTCGCTAGCCACTAAAGCCTCCAGGGGGTCCGTGTCTCGCTAGCCACTAAAGCCTCCAGGGGGTCCGTGTCTCGCTAGCCACTAAAGCCTCCAGGGGGTCCGTGTCTCGCTAGCCACTAAAGCCTCCAGCGGGTCAGTCTCTCGCTAGCCACTAAAGGCTTACAGTGGGTCAGTCTCTCGCTAGCCACTAAAGGCTTACAGTGGGTCAGTCTCTCGCTAGCCACTAAAGCCTCCAGCGGGTCCGTGTCTCGCTAGCCACTAAAGCCTCCAGCGGGTCCATCTCTCCACCCGCAGTGTTTTGTTTTTAAACTGGTGCCAGAAACCGTTGCTCCATATTGCGGCACTAGTTACAGTTGCACTATATATAGTTCTACCAGAGTTTATATAGAAGTGTGTGGAACGTGTATCTGTTGGTTACAGAGCAACATGGCTGTTTCAGAACTCCCAGGATCCCCTGCTAGGTCTGTCAGATCATGTGATACATCTCCTTAAAGTTATTCTGTTTTACCAAAAATCTGCCGCGCTCAGCCAACCGCAGTATAGAGTTGGTAGGAATGGGCATTTTTGTTTATATGGAGCCCAGCTCCCCACCTATCCCCATATACAGTATCAGTGTGTAGTTCTGCAATGCAGGAACCAACGCGGGGAGTTTTGCTTTAAGCAGCACAACCTTTTAGACTATCATTATTTTACTTTGCATTTTATTGCAGTGCCTTGGCATTTTTAGCTCTTTTGTAAAGGGCCCGTTTTTAATTCTCAGTCACAGGACATTATACGTGTGCCCCTAGGGCTGCCTCTTATTATCCTGGAACGGGGGAGTGCTTTCACTACAACTCCCACAATCCTCAGCCAGTAGCACTGTTGCTATGATTGCTGACCTACCCCTGATATTAGGTTTGTTGTATGACATTATGGGGTTTTATTTCTTTAACCTGGAAACCAAGTAGTAAGAGGGATTGCTGTCTCCTTGTGTAATAATAATAATAATGTATATCCTGTAACTGTCTTGTACCAAACTCGGCCAATAACCTGTAGCCAAATTCTGTTTTTATAATCACTGTGCGGGCCTGCTAACCAGTTTTCCCTTTTTTAATTTGGATTTTTTTTTTTTGTTTTTTTACATTTTTTGTAAAGTAGACTGTTAGAATAATGTAACATACAGGAATGTGTCCTAAGCTTTCTGCTCACTTGCGTTATCTATGCAAAACTGTATGATGCAAATAAAGCAAGAAAGTCTCATTTTGCCTCCATGTTGTGTTGGGGTAGGAACCATTCTGTGGGTAAGTACCATTAGGTGCCACGGATACTTCTCTGGTGGGAGGAGACACAACTGGGTGTAGCTTCACTGGGTCCTGCGCATTTACCAAATGAAGTTATGTAATAAAAGGTACTAAGAAGCTTTAGCCTATAGCAGCCAATCAGCAGGTAGAGTTTACTGGTCACCTGTTTAAAAGCAAACATCTTATTGGTTGCCATGGGTTACTGCACCTGTGCAAATTACTGCCTTTTATTACATATAAGGCAAAGAAGAGTATGTGTCTAACTAGAAACTTCTATTCCTTGCTTCTAAATACATCTCCCCTGACCCAGCCATGTTAGGGGGTCCCGTCGTACTCAGAAAGCCTGTGATCTCCACATCCTATTGAAGACAATAAGAAATGCGCTGCCTATGGCAGATACTGACTGCAAAAGGCAGATGCCCCTTGGGAATGCCAAAGCAAATGTTCCCAAAATATTACCCTAAAGGGGTAACTGAGAACCTTGCCTCGTATGGCATACACCTGCAGTATGCATTACACGGTCTCTCAAAGGGGAGGAGGGGGGGGGGGGTCACATTTACATTAGCTTTTAGTATGACACAGGCATCGATATTCTGAGACAATTTGCAGTTGGTCTTCATTTTGTATTATATGTGGTTTTGAATAAGAGACTGGAATATGCATAGAGTAAATGAATAGACAAGAATAAAAGGTAACAATAATAGTAAAATTGTAAATAACAGCAATAGTTTTTGTTTTTTTCTTTTACCCCCACCTATTTGGAAGCTAAAAATAAAAGAAAAGGCAAATAATTAAAAAAACAAAATACAAAATGAAGATCAGTTGCAAAGTCGATAGTAATAGGACATTCTATAACATATGAAAAGGTGAACCACCCCTTTAATATGAAACTGGGGCAAAAACCATATAATAATAATAATTCTTCTTTGCTAAAATGGTTAATCACTGCAGCATGCCTACTCTAAAAAAAAAAAAATATTTTGCAATTATTATTATATTTAGCAAAAAAGCATGGGGGGAATTTGTGTTAAATATTTGTGTAAGATTTGAATTGCGTTAAAAAAAGCACAGCACTTGCCCTAATGGATTTGCACCCCCCCCCCCCCCCCCCCCTTAATAAGTATATGAATTGTCAGAACCAACCCTCCCCTTGCAGGACCTGCTCCCCTCCTCAAACAGGTAAGTGGGATGGCCCAGGATATCTACTCTGCACTGATTGGGTTTGCTACACAGTAGCAGGGGGGGCAGCATTCTCTAGTTAATTTGGGGTTCCTAGAGTTTAGGGGTTACTTTCTCTAGTAGCATCTGCCCTCCTGATCATGTAATAAATACTCTGCCCCTTTCTATTACACCCAGTACATTCTTTGGATCTGCTCATTGTGCCCTAAACACTCCTCATTTTAGTTCTTCCCATAATTGTAAGATATTTATTAACATATTGGTGTTAGAAAATAGTACCAGGTTTGGTTATAATGATTCCCTTTTCTCTGTAATAATAAAACAGTACCTGTACTTGATCCCAATTAAGATATAATTACCCCTTATTGGGGGCAGAACAGCCCTATTGGGTTTATTTAATGGTTAAATGATTCCCTTTTCTCTGTAATAATAAAACAGTACCTGTACTTGATCCCAACTAAGATATAATTACCCCTTATTGGGGGCAGAACAGCCCTATTGGGTTTATTTAATGGTTAAATGATTCCCTTTTCTCTGTAATAATAAAACAGTACCTGTACTTGATCCCAACTAAGATATAATTACCCCTTATTGGGGGCAGAACAGCCCTATTGGGTTTATTTAATGGTTAAATGATTCCCTTTTCTCTGTAATAATAAAACAGTACCTGTATTTGATCCCAACTAAGATATAATTACCCCTTATTGGGGGCAGAACAGCCCTATTGGGTTTATTTAATGGTTAAATGATTCCCTTTTCTCTGTAATAATAAAACAGTACCTGTACTTGATCCCAACGAAGATATAATTACCCCTTATTGGGGGCAGAACAGTCCTATTGGGTTTATTTCATGTTTAAATGATTTTTATTAGGTTTAAGGTATGGAGATCCAAATTACAAAAAGACCCTTTATTTGGAAAACCTCAGGTGTGAAGCATTCTGGATAACAGGTCCCATACCTGTACTTTAGTGGATAAGGACAATGGCATGCCAAGATGATTTACCAAGCAACTTTTGCTTTGAGTGCTTTATAATGGCAAAAAATAGGAAAATTTTTATTTTTGTTAATTAAAACAATAGAATGTAATTTTAGCATAAGTCCTATTTGATGTGCTAATATTTAGCAAATATGTTTTTAGGGATATACTGTCCCTTTAATTCAATATCTCAAATGTAAAATATTCCCTGTTCCTGTATCCAACCATTCGGGTACATTCATTATATAGTAATAAATGCTTTATTAGCCTGTCTTTGCTTGTTAATCGATTAGCAGGTAATTCTCAGGCTGCACAGATACACACCCTGCCGGAGCAGATTTCTTCCTCTCCATACAAAACAATGGGATTCCACATAACTCTTAACACTGGCTTCTCAGGACTACGCCCCCCATAATTCCCTGGGCCTGGAGCTCAGCCAACTTATTTCCTGTTAGATCAGCTGCTCAGAGCGTGACTGAAGTTCTGCTCCCTGCAGCTCTGGGCACTGCTACTGGGTTCCTCGCAGGAGAAGCACCATGGCTGCCAGTGGGGCAGAGCTGAGTCTGCGGTACCGTGACAGGGTGGCAGTCATAACGGGGGGCACCAAGGGCATCGGAGAAGCAATGGTCAAGGAGTTTGGTAAGGATTCAGTTTGCTGCTAAAGTTTATAACTAAATCCCAATGTATCTGCCTTTTATTTATTATTGTGTATATGGGCAGTGGCATAAAGCAGCCCTGGGCACTGGGGTACCTGCATTCTTCTACTAGGGATGCCCCCAATCCTCTTTTTAGGGTCTGGCTGAACCCCGAATCCTTTGCAAAAGATTCAGCCGAATACCAAGCAAAGTAAAGGTTAAAGAGAAACTTCCATATTTACGTGACAAAACGTCATGGATTCAGATTTGGTTTGGCCAAAGGCATGGATTCGCCCAAATCCTGCTGAAAAAGACTAAATCTTGGCCGAATCCTGGATTTGGTGCATCCCTATTTAGCGCCAGTACCACACTTTTCTACTGGTTTAGTGCAGCGCCTCAATGCATTTATAACTAGAGTGGAGCCAAATGAGTAAGGCAATGGTTCTGAATCCAGTGCTCAAAGCTCAAAAATGGGTCTCTGTGCTTATAGGGGATTGTTACCATGACCCCTTCACATAAAGTGGCACTTTGCCACTTTACAACTGAGGTTTATGAAGAATTGTGGATAATGTATTTATATATACTGTATATATATATATATATATATATATATATATATATATATATATATATATATATATATATATATATATATGCTATGAACTGGCATTCAACAAATGCCCAATGTCCAAGTGGAACTAAAGTGCTAAGAAGCCAATGCAGCACAATTATAGTGATACTAAAAATGGATTGTGTTGAGAATCATTAAGGATTTCCACCAACTTTGTGGATGTGCCCATTGTTGCTCTAAAAGGATATGGAGCTAGCCTTAATTTCAGTATTTCAGCCAAGATGGTTTAACCCTGTCTCCTGTATTTATAACTAAGTCTATGATTAGTCTTGTTGGATGAAGCTTGCTGTTGCTGTCATCCTAGCGCTATAGGCCAATTAAAAACGAATCTAAAAATTAGAATCCAGATGTTGTTGTATTGATGCATTTTCAGCCAATATCCACAACTGAGTTCTGCCCTATGGAGTTTTATTACTACTTTTCTGTTAGATTTTGAGGGTCGGCAGGTTAATCACACCAACAAAGCTTGAGGTGGGAAGCAAGGGTAATGGCCCTCAACCCTGCACATTGTAGGGCCAGAGCAGCAGCTGTAGGTAAAAAGAACGGGGAGCAGAAGGAAGAGATGCAGACAGTTGCACTTTATATTAGCATTGCCCAATATATGCCCCTTGGGCTCTTTTCGAGGTATAACTGGCACCCACCTTATTGGGACTTATAATTCAATGACAGTCAAACAGTCACTATTGTATACATAGTGGGGCCCAGCAACATCTGTACATTGCCCTGGATGTGTTATTTGTTTGGCTTGACTTGGCAGAAGGACAAGTTACACATACATTTTGTTTGGTTGGGTTGTTCTGTTCAGCTCAAAGTCCAGAGGGCAGGATTTCTCCTGTTATTACTGTGGGGATGGGTTGTGTAGGCTCGACCCCCTCTCTGGCGCTCTGTCGTGTAGAATGTACTATACCCTTTATAATGACCCACGCAATACGGAGGTTATCAGCTTGCTTTGGGCTTTTCATATCTTCTTTACTTCGTTGACTATGGGGCTCATTCATCCAGACCCCCTAGTCTTTGGGAAGTAACTAAGTACCCACTATAGGGGGGGCATTACTGCTAGGTGTGGGTAATAAGGGACAGGTGACTGATTATTCTTTCTAGGAAATAGAAGAAAAGCTTTCTGGTTCGTCACACCAAGCCTGTTCTAATTGCAGTGCAAAGAAAGAGGGAGTCATAGTTTCTAGGTGCTAGAAGGACACAATTTGGGCCTCTCCTACCCTAAGGCTCCTGATCTCAGGCTAAACCAGTCGCCAAACATTGCAGCGTGCATCCACATGGCACTAATAGCAGCTTTAGGCCAGTGATCCCCAACCAGTGGCTCGGGGGCAACATGTTGCTGCCCAACCCCTTGGATGTTGCTCTCAGTGCCCCCAAACCAGGGAGTTATTTTTGAATTCCTGACTTGGGGGCAAGTTTTGGTTGAATAAAAACAAGATTTCCTACCAAATAAAGCCCCTGTAAGCTGATAGTGTGCATAGAGGCTGCCTAATAGCCAATCTTAGCCATTATTTGGCTCCTCCATGAACTTTTATGGTGCCTGTGTTGCTCTCCAAGTCTTTTTACATTTGACTGTGGCTCACGGGAAAGAAAGGTTGTGGGCCCTGCTTTAGGAGAAGTCCCCACTGTGGAGACAAAAGGCTCTCTCAAGCCCAAAATCCAATCCTGCTGCATGTATGTGTTACTATGGATCCTCAGTGTGTTACAATACAGCAGCAGCCATTTACCATAGATACTGCATGTATGTGCCTGTAGCACTGACTCTTTTCTCTCTTTTGTGCCCCTTCTGTTCGTATCTGCAGTAAAGAGTGGCGCCAGGGTGGTCTTCTGCTCGAAAGGTAAGGAACTCTTCATAGGAATCTCCCACGTCTTGGGGAAATGTGTCTTTTTCACACACACACACACACACACCAGACCAGTCTCCTATATCCCTGCCCCCCCTCAGCGAGCAACTGCTGGGTCTGCTTTCTCTGCTCCTACACCCTATTCTCTTATTTTTACCTAATTCCATTTTTTGATGGCAATTTGGCCACAGGGGCTGCTTTGTCTAAATACCAAGCTGTCCTTTGACAGAGGAAGCAATATGGCTGCACATTCTAAACAACAAATAAGCTTTCCATCCCATATATTAAACTCAACATTAAAAAAAAAAAGTGAACTGATGATATTTCCCATTAAGGCCAAACTGAGAGCTAAATGAACTACAAGAAAGTCTGCTTGGTATTTTTCCCTTTTGTAGATACAGAGGCCAAAGCTCTGGAGAATGAGATAAAGGCAGCGGGGCCAGGAGACTGTATATATGTTTGTTGTGATGTCACAAAAGAAGAAGATATTAAGGTATGAAAGCCTTTATTCGGGGTGTGAAACAGAATAGGAAAGGGCACAGCTGGATGGACAGGCGGATATCTATAGAGCACAACTTGCACAAAGGGACACTCTTGCCTATGTCAAGGTTGATTAAAAGGGGTTGTTTTCCTTTGAATTACATTTAAGTTTATGTAGAAAAAGATATTCTTTTAAATTCTTAATTGTGCAACTGTGTGAACTGTCCCTTTAAGATCCATGTGACCAGACTTCCCTCTTGTGGCAAAGCCTATGCAACGTCTGCCCAGAGTAGGTTGGTTTCAATATGGCCCTGAGGTCTCAGCTTCTCATTCAAAAATATAGAAGTAATCAGATTGGCTTTGTACTGACCGTAAGCTGAAGTGTCTGTGATCTCTACCCAAAACCTCTTTTTTTGTTGCATAATGACAAAATATGTCATTCTAAGCAACTTTCCAATATGCGGTCAGGAAACATTTCCCATGTTATGTCTGTTTTTGCAGTCGAAAGCAGCATTGGTTTATCCCTTTCTGTTCTCTGGTTCTGACTCATGAAACAGTGCGGCGGCAGCAGGAGCAAATGAGCCGGCCTGTATGTTTTCAGAGTGTCGGAAGAAACCAGAAAAGGGTTGCCACCTTTTCTGGAATCAAAATCCAAATTAAGGGGAGGGCAATAGTGTCAGAACCCCACACAAGCACAGGGAGAGTATACAAATTCCTTGCAGATAGTGTCCTGGCTGGGATTCATCCCAGGACTGGGCTGTTGCACCACCATGCTGCCTGTCTGAATTCGACAATGTCTAGAATGTCTGCATTTCAACTCTTGCTGTCTTCTTGGAAGAGTAGTGAAATGTGGGTTGGGAAAGGGATGGGGTTTACATGAGATTGAATGGGGTGTGGGTTGAATAGTGGGTACCAGTGGGCATGGATAGGAAAGGATCTAGGTGTTGGCTAATGTTTGAATCTGAGATGTATTTTATATTAAAGATGTCCATAACTAAACCCCACCCTCTTCAAACATTGACTCTGAGGCATCAAAACCTTTTATCAACTACAGTGGGTTTTTTGGCAGTGCGTGGTGCTACATTGATGGAACTGATGGGCTAATGGACAAGACCAGCCTATAAGAGCAGTGTCAGGCCCCATGTGCCAATAGTGGAAAGGGTTAATCATGTCTACGCTGCTGCACACGTGCCCAGCCCAGGGCAGCAGGAAGCAAGATGGCGGCAGGGTGCTCCCTAGAACTGTACCCTTGGCCCACTGTCAGCCCAGGGTCTAAACTCCTAAGTAATCAAATTGGCCCCCACTGTGATCAAACACTGTTTTTAAACTGGGCACACATAACATTGCCTTCTTCCAGCCAACAATGGGCCATCTGAAAACATCCCTGCAGCCTATATTCTGTATGGGGTTCATGTAAGGCTAATGCCCCACCGAGAGATTAGTCTCCGAAATGCTTTTCCACCTGCAACAAAGAGAATCGCATAGGCTTTGGAGAAACAAAGCAACACATAGACCTTTCCACTGGGGATTCTCTTTGTTGCTTGTGGAAAGCCACTTCAGAGAGATTAGCCGCCTGCGGTAGCAGAGATTATCAAGAGTGACTAATCTCTCCATGGGGCGTTAGCCAAAAGGGCTGAGTTGGCCAGCACAACTTATATTTCTCTGTTTACTTTTCTTATTTTAAACAGAAGCTGATTGAGATTACTGTGATGAACTATGGACAAATTGACTGTCTGATCAATAATGCAGGATGGCGTAAGTACTAATACTCTAAATCTGCTCACCCAGCCTTTCATTTGGGCACTTAAGGGATCCTGAACATGATATAAACTTGCCTTGACCTAATAACAAACAATTATGTTGCCTAATTTCCATGAGTCTAAATGGCTGCTATAGCTTTAATAGGAGGAGAGAAAGGTGGCACAATTGCACAAGGAGAGAGGGGAAGAGATGGGGGCACAGGGGGTTGATTGTGCAAAGAATAAAGGAGGGGAGAGTTGCATAAAGGGAGTGTAGTGCGTGAAAGAAGAGAATAGAAACACTGAAAGTAAATGTAGGAGGAGATAAAGGGGGGGAGTGAAAAGTCAGAGAAAAAGAATAAAGGGTTTGGGGATATAACACCCAATGTATGGGAGACGATGTGGGGAAAAAGAAGGGTTATAATGTACTGAGGGGGGGTACCATTTGCCTTGGGTGCTATAACACCTAGGCCTGGCACTGCTATTTATGTCTTTTTACAGGTTTTTAAAACCTTATACAGTTATTATCATTTTTATTACTGCAGGTATGGGTTTAACTTACCCAAAAGGGACTTTTATATAATTAAACCTTACTGATCTCTATAAACTTTACTGGAACCATAATCCAAGAACAAAGACATTCTTTACTTCCCTAAGTGTATTCAAACTGCACCTTGTAAAAAGCACTAGGAACATAAAACAGCACGGCAGTAAAGCTCGGGTTTAAGACTCCTCTTAAGACAAATCACCCAAATGAAAGCTCCTTTTATTTCTTTTGATGGACAGGGAAACGTTCTGCCACTCAGGTGCGGATTTTCCTGTGCCTCTTGGGTGATTAAAAGGGAAAAAAGAACCCGCGGAACAGTTGGTACTCTCTGTTACTCATGTCTGTTTCATTGTAGATCCACCAGAACAGACAATAGATGGCACCAGCGCTGATGATTTCCGTGACCTTCTTAATCTGAATCTGATTGGCTACTTTCTTACTGCAAAGGTAAGGGGTTGCACTCTTGGTTTCCCAATGGGCACAATAGCACACGTTTATCCTCACCTGTTTATCTGTTATTTAATGTCAAAAAGTTAATAGGCACGAGGGCCCATTTACTAACATAGGTGCCAAGCTGCACAACTCATTTCCCCACAACAACCAGTTAGTTTGCCACCAGTTAGAAAATGAAAGCAGAAATGTAATTGGTTTCCACTTGTGCAATTTAGCGCTTATCCCTGTTAATCAGCCCCATGGCCTGCTACAGCATATTGTGGTTCTTGTCGTGCACAAAGGGTTTTCTGTTAGACCAGGTTACACAACATTATGTATATAATATATCAATAGAATAGTTGGGGGGGATATGCACTTTTGCACCAAATGGAGTATTCCCCAGTATACTTTGAGAGCACAGCAACACAGCAGTCTGACAATGGAGGTTCAGAACCCCACATTTCTACTCAACATGGTCTCAAAGAACTTGTGTATGTTATAGTTTCTTACCATAATCTGCCCTGGAAACCAGTGTATGTCAGCCCCTGGGGTTGTCATCTATGGAAAAATGTAGCACCCAATGGCTTTTTAAAAACATTTTATAGAAAATATGGACAGCAACTGTAGCCAGGAAATATTGTGTAAGAGCAATGAGTTTAGGATATCTGTATAATAAGCATAGTGGGTAGTATTTTTTAAAAAGAGAAGAAAGAGACACTTTCCATGTACAACATTAAAACTTTTTATTTTATTACAGTTTAAATAGAGAAGAGCAACCTTGTACTTATACAGTATACTGTAAGAATGAACAATATCGGATATATTTGATCACATCATAAACTGCACTGCATTCCAATCAATATTTGCTGAATAGTGAACATGATAATATTGGGCTTTATTGTTCACATTTACTTTTTTATTGCAATGGCACACAGGGAGATTAGTTGCCCACGGTTAAATCTCTGCTACTGCGGGCAACTAATCCCCTAAAATGCCTTTCCGCCAGCAATAAAGAGAATCGCTGGTGGGAAGACGCTTTTTTTTCTGAAGTTTCCAGTGCAGGGTGGAGATGAAGCACCACATATGCACCCCACCGGCGATTTACTTTATTGCCCATGGGGAGATTTGTTGCCCATGGTAGCCAAGATTTAACCATGGGCGACTAATCTCCCTGTGTGACATTGCAACTACTGTCAACTACTGTCTTCTCCATTGCTTTTTTCCCACATCACCCTTTCTTTAACACAGGGACCCTCAACCTTTTTTACTCATAAGCCACACTCAGATGTAAAAGTGATGACGAGCCACACAAACATAAGGAATTTGCAGGGTGTTGCCAAATAAGGGCTGTGATTGGCATGACTTGGATTGAGATTGAGAAGTGCATCTCCTTGCTCCCTGTAAGCTATTGCTTTTTGAAGAGATGCTGATTATTTTTTTTTAGCCTTCTCCGCACTATAGGCCTTAGATGCACATCAGCTTTGGTCTGTTAATATACAACAGAGATCGGGCAAACTCCAGTCACATATTAGCTTGTTAAACCTAAGATATATTTACTTACTCCATATTTACCATATTTACTCACTCTTGAGTTTGCATTTCATTTCACAGAACAGACCTGCATATTTGCTTTTACGCCTCTTATACGTTACTATTTGCTGCTCAATATAGACTATAATTAGAGTCAGGGTATTTTAGCCCCTGATACCCTGGAGTTTATCCTGGCTGTACATATTAATGTTTGCCTAATTTTACAAGACCATAAAAAGCTTATGCTTGATTGGCTGCTACTGGGGTGGGGCAAACCCTTAATCACCTTACTATATAACCTACAAGGTGACTGCATAATAATAATAATAATAATATCCATTAATGTACTTTTATGCAAGTTTTCTTTCATGTGCAGGAAATCCTTTCATCTGTTCTTCCTTAAAAATGGCTCTTGATGTGTTTCAGTATGCTCTGCCGCACCTGAGGAAAACACAAGGGAACATCATCAATATATCCAGCCTGGTTGGTATCATTGGTCAGAAACACGCTATCCCTTACGTGGCCACAAAGGTATGTCTTCTCCTGCCATCTTGTAAGAGTGGGTTCTCCTTTATGGATGCTGGAAGCTGTAGCGTGACAATTAAATTGAACCAATACTGTTCCCTTGACTGATGCTTACCTGGATTTATATATGTACAGGGTGCAGTCACAGCAATGACAAAGGCAATGGCGGTGGATGAGAGTCGGCACAATGTGAGAATTAACAGGTAACCTCTGCACAATGAGCATGCATTGATACCTTTGTTGTTCATGGAATAACCAAGTAGTAGTGTCCCTGGGTGGGTGCACACTGAGGGATATTACTGCTCCAACACATGTGCCATAGGATTCAGAGCAAGGCTTTTTGTAAGGATATACCTGAGAGAATTGCATAGTTTGTGTGCCTGGTGTGTAAGTATCAGGCTCAGCCTGGTGGGGCTAGTATCCGGGCTAGTGGCCTGGTGGGGCTAGTATCCAGCTAGTGGCCTGGTGGGGCTAGTATCCGGGCTAGTGGCCTGGTGGGGCTAGTATCCAGCTAGTGGCCTGGTGGGTCTAGTATCCAGCTAGTGGCCTGGTGGGGCTAGTATCTGGGCTAGTGGCCTGGTGGGGCTAGTATCCAGCTAGTGGCCTGGTGGGGCTAGTATCCAGCTAGTGGCCTGGTGGGGCTAGTATCCAGCTAGTGGCCTGGTGGGGCTAGTATCCAGCTAGTGGCCTGGTGGGGCTAGTATCCAGCTAGTGGCCTGGTGGGGCTAGTATCCAGGCTAGTGGCCTGGTGGGGCTAGTATCCAGCTAGTGGCCTGGTGGGGCTAGTATCCGGGCTAGTGGCCTTGTGGGGCTAGTATCCAGCTAGTGGCCTGGTGGGGCTAGTATCCAGCTAGTGGCCTGGTGGGGCTAGTATCCGGGCTAGTGGCCTGGTGGGGCTAGTATCCAGGCTAGTGGCCTGGTGGGACTAGTATCCAGGCTAGTGGCCTGGTGGGGCTAGTATCCAGCTAGTGGCCTGGTGGGGCTAGTATCCAGCTAGTGGCCTGGTGGGGCTAGTATCCAGCTAGTGGCCTGGTGGGGCTAGTATCCAGCTAGTGGCCTGGTGGGGCTAGTATCCGGGCTAGTGGCCTGGTGGGGCTAGTATCCAGCTAGTGGCCTGGTGGGGCTAGTATCCAGCTAGTGGCCTGGTGGGGCTAGTATCCAGCTAGTGGCCTGGTGGGGCTAGTATCCAGCTAGTGGCCTGGTGGGGCTAGTATCCGGGCTAGTGGCCTGGTGGGGCTAGCATCCAGCTAGTGGCCTGGTGGGGCTAGCATCCAGCTAGTGGCCTGGTGGGGCTAGTATCCAGCTAGTGGCCTGGTGGGGCTAGTATCCAGCTAGTGGCCTGGTGGGGCTAGTATCCGGGCTAGTGGCCTGGTGGGGCTAGTATCCAGGCTAGTGGCCTGGTGGGGCTAGTATCCGGCTAGTGGCCTGGTGGGGCTAGTATCCAGCTAGTGGCCTGGTGGGGCTAGTATCCAGCTAGTGGCCTGGTGGGGCTAGTATCCAGCTAGTGGCCTGGTGGGGCTAGTATCCGGGCTAGTGGCCTGGTGGGGCTAGTATCCAGCTAGTGGCCTGGTGGGGCTAGTATCCAGCTAGTGGCCTGGTGGGGCTAGTATCCAGCTAGTGGCCTGGTGGGGCTAGTATCCAGCTAGTGGCCTGGTGGGGCTAGTATCCGGGCTAGTGGCCTGGTGGGGCTAGCATCCAGCTAGTGGCCTGGTGGGGCTAGTATCTGGGCTGGTGGTCTGGTGGGGCTAGTATCCAGCTAGTGGCCTGGTGGGGAGCAGTTAACTTTGTGTAACTGAAATACCAGGGCCCATTTTGTGTCCCAGTCCGGCCAAGAATGAATAAGGAAAGCAGTGTAAGTTATTGTAGCGGGTGAGTACTCAGTCCCCCCACAGACACATTACTAGGAGGACATGGCTTAGCTGGGTGAAAATTCCTTTTCCTTTTTTATACATTTGCCCCTTTGCTTCACCAATAAGTAAATGGATAACTGATGAGAGTGCTGTTCTAAGCACTTTCGCATTTTACATTCGTAACTTTTTTTTAGATATTCCAAGATATTAAGGGAAGTTCCAGGAAGTAAGGGAACAGCTCCACCTGCTGGTTCTTCTCGTTAGGGAAGATGTGAGAAAAGTTATCTGAGGTTTCTAATGTTTTTCCCAACCAGAAGAACATCAGCCCAGCCCTCTTTCTTTCTCCCTGGACAACTTCCTCAGCTGGGTCAGGGTCAGAAACTGGCCAGCAGGTGGCGCTGTTGGGACAATTAATTCATATTAACATACATACAACGTACATTTTTGCCTTAATATCTTGGAAAAAACAATAAATGTATATTGCAAAAGTGCTTTCAGTCCTTTCAAAGTATGATGAAAATCTAGAATTCACAGACAGATTTTCATCTCTTCTATTAAATAGGGGATATAAAAATGACTAGTCAATATTATCAAAACTAGAATATATATATATATATTGTGTGTTGTAGCATTTCCCCTGGGAACATATGGACACCCCTCTGGGAGGAGCTTTCAAGCCACTCAAAGAACTCTGAAGCTATGATTCAAGGAGGCATCGATGCACAGGTAAGTGTAAAACAGGGCTGGACTGGGCCAGTGGGACACTGGGAAAAAAACAGGTGGGCCCCAGTGGCCCTGACCCCGCTCCCTGTGGACACTGAGGATACCCCCTTGCCCATTCACAGCTGCAAGTTAAGGAGGATAATAGAAGTAAAACATATGCGACACAGTGTGGGCAGGGTAGGGGGCAAAGCATCAGGGAGGGGGCCCTTGAGGTCACAAGGGTGGGCCTTAAGGTTGCAGCATTGGTGTACCCTGGACACCCCAGTCCAACGCTAGTGAGAAATGTACTATATGTACTATATTGTGTCCAGTAGCAAAGAGCTGAGCTAACACCAACGTTAGTGGGTCAGATTGCAGGTTCAACAGTGCAGAAATGCGGGTCCGGTAAGTTAGTCCCACCTCACAGCATAGACTCAAAGCAGGTTCGGTGTAGGATTCAAAATAGGCCCTGATATTTTTAAAGTAAAAGCCCAAAAAGCCCCACCAGCCCAATAAATAGTGACTGTCTGTGGCATCTTACAGCAGCCCCTCTGGCATTTGCCAGAACCCACAGGTTGCCTGTCTGAGCCTTCAGTGAGTGCTAGGGGTAATTCCTTCACTGGGGCGTAGACTGAACAACCCTGCAGGGGCAGTCCTGAGCATTTACGCAGTAATATACTGATTTATAGCCAAAAAGCATTTCCTAATTATTAAGGTAATATTGTCTTAAGAAATAAATCCCACCCCTTTATCCTCATTAAAGAAGAAGTTTATCTTTCTGGTTGATGCTTGTGGTTTAAAGGTATAAGGGCACATGGGGCGGATTGTTATAGTGTGAGCATAAAGTATCCGGCTAAAGTCACGAGGGTGAGGCATAATGCATGCCATGAGTTCCTCAATGTGCCATTTGTATCCTGTATATTCTGGCTTTGTGCAGAAAATCTGGTTCTGAAAGGGAATGTTCACTTTACAATGAACTATAACTGATATTCCATAGCTATTTATATTTAAATAATATTAAAGAATAAGTAAAATTCAAAATAGGCCCTGGCATTTCAGCTTCAGTGAGGCCCAAACAGCCCCCCAGGGGCCCAGTAAACTGTTCCTGTCTATGGTATTTTACCATTTTATAGCAACTCCTGTGCCATTTGCCAAGACCTCCAGTTTGCCAGACCTGGCCTGCTCTGGGTGGCCCTGGGATAGGGGCCCCATGCTGACCTTCTGCACCAGATTTAGACAATCAGGGTACAGTGTGCCTTGTCTGACCTGTTGTGAATGTGTATACACTTTATTTAATGGGATCTTATCATCCCAAAAAATATAATATTATTCTTAAGGCTAGTGCTGCCCGGGGCTGGTTCTTGGGGCAAGAACCCATGGGGCGGTTGAGACCTCTGCTATCGCGGGCAACTAACAGCTTTGGTATTCTGAAGTTGCGCAAAGTTGCCTGCAGAAGGAAACTTTGCTTGACATTGGATTACCGAAGCAATGCAAAGGGCTTTCCACCAGTGACTTCTTTTTCGGGTCGGTTAGTCGCAATAGCAGAGATCTATTGTGGGCGACTCAACTGCTCAGTGGGACATCAGCCTTAGCCTGTGGGAAAACGCAGTGAATCAGCCTCCTACTTTGCCTGCGCCCAGAAGCATAATCTCCGCTGGATGCAGGCAGACATGGCGGTAGTAAAATGGGAACTCTCACATTTTTTTTGCTGATATCCCCTGCGTCTGCCTTCACCCTGATAGAGACAATGCTTCCAGGTGCAGGCAAGGTAGAAGGCTAGTGTCAGCGTAGGGGCGTTTTGATGCAGGCTGAGAATCAGCCTTATTTATACAGTGCCAACATATTCCAAAGATTATAAATTAGGTTAAAAAAAGATGTACGTCCATCAAGTTCAACCATAATGCCTATATATAACCTGCCTAACTGCTAGTTGATCCAAAGGAAGGCAAAAAGCCCATCTGAAGCCTCTCTAATTTGCCGCAGAGGGGAAAAAATTCCTTCCTGACTCCAAGATGGCAATCGGTCCCTGGATCAACTTGTACTAAGAGCTATCTCCCATAACCCTGTATTCCCTCACTTGTACTGAGAGCTATCCCCCATACCCCTGTATTCCCTCACTTGTACTGAGAGCTATCTCCCCTACCCCTGTATTCCCTCACTTGTACTGAGAGCTATCTCCCCTACCCCTGTATTCCCTCACTTGTACTGAGAGCTATCTCCCATATCCCTGTATTCCCTCACTTGTACTGAGAGCTATCTCCCCTACCCCTGTATTCCCTCACTTGTACTGAGAGCTATCCCCCATACCCCTGTATTCCCTCACTTGTACTGAGAGCTATCTCCCCTACCCCTGTATTCCCTCACTTGTACTGAGAGCTATCTCCCCTACCCCTGTATTCCCTCACTTGTACTGAGAGCTATCTCCCATACCCCTGTATTCCCTCACTTGTACTGAGAGCTATCTCCCCTACCCCTGTATTCCCTCACTTGTACTGAGAGCTATCTCCCATACCCCTGTATTCCCTCACTTGTACTGAGAGCTATCTCCCATAACCCTGTATTCCCTCACTTGTACTGAGAGCTATCTCCCCTACCCCTGTATTCCCTCACTTGTACTGAGAGCTATCTCCCCTACCCCTGTATTCCCTCACTTGTACTGAGAGCTATCTCCCCTACCCCTGTATTCCCTCACTTGTACTGAGAGCTATCTCCCCTACCCCTGTAATCCTTTCCGAATATTTAAATGGAACCTCTTTTCTTCTAATTGGAATGGGGGCTCTTGTGTCAGTTGGAAGGACCTACTGGTAAATAAAGCATTAGAGAGGTTATTATATGTTCCACTTTTATATTTAAACATAATTATCATATCACCCCTTAAGCGCCTCTTCTCCAGTGTAAACAAACCCAATTTGACCAAAACTGAACAGCATATTCTAGATGGGGCCTTACCAGCGCTCTGTAAAGGGGAAGAATAACCCCTCCTCCCGTGAATCTATACCCCTTTTAATACAGCTCAATACCTTGTTTGCCCTTGCAGCTGCTGCCTGGCATTGCTTGCTACAGCCAAGTACCCCTAAGCAGTCTCTTCCCCCTTTCTCCCTTACTATGCCCACTACCTCATCTAACCCATCTATCACAGAATTACTCACTGCACCCTCCTGCCCCCCAGCGCCTCATCATCATTGCAAGAAAAATCAGCCCAGTTCTGCAGAAACCCAAAGCCCTCCTCCCTGTACCAATCTGTCAGACACACATTAATATCCCTGAGTTCTCGCTGCCTTCTCAACGTTGCTCGTGGCACAGGTATTATTACCTTGGAAGTCCTCGCCCTCAACTTATCGCACAACTTGTGCACAAAAACTGCTATGTCCTTCCCAGCCCCTCCCAATATTCAACTCGTTCCACCACATACCGAACCCTAGTACCAGGCAACATAGTCAGGCTATTGTTATATTCTTATCTTCTCTGTGTGATTGGAGAAAATCAGATAAATGTGAAAATAGAGGTCACAACAGTTTGCCAGAGGGGAATCCAGAGCTCTCTTTTCCCGGATAGGATTGTTAGGGCCAGATGTAATGAAGGGTGAAAACAGTTCGATAGATATGTCCCTAAAAACTCCTGTCTTATATGTTTGACTTCTGAGTGCCAGTGTAGTGTCCCCTCATTGTCTGCATGTTGTTGTGTCTCTGTAGCTGCTGGGACGGATGGGCACAGCTGAGGAATGTGCCAAGGCTGCTCTGTATCTGGCAGCAGAGGGCACATTCTGCACTGGCATCGATCTGCTGCTGACGGGAGGAGCAGAGCTCAACTATGCCAACAAAAGCCAGCACAGGGCACACAGCAGCATTTACCATTAACTCTTTATGTGCAGTTCCATCAAAATGGGCATCCCAGCTGGAGCATACTGGCCAAAGGGGCAGGTCAGTATAACGGATTGATGTTCATGTGTTCTACCACTGAAGCTATGAAGATATTTCTCTAAGGGCACAACAGTAAAGCTAAGCCCTGCTGCAGAGCCTCTTGGGAAACAGAACTGCCCATCAGCATTCCAATTCAGGGAACTTGTTTACACTCGTGTCCTTCCCTATGGAATCTCCACATGGTTACACAATGGCAGGAACTACTGACCTTCTACTCTAACAAGAAGCAGGCAGCAACACACAGCACAGGTCTTGGAGCTCTTTTAATTCCTACTTTCTGTGCTTGTATAGCGCTCTTAAGGTCCCCATAGAGGGGCCGATTCCAGCTGCCGATATCGGTCCCTTAGATTGATTCGACAGCTAATCGGCCTGTGTATGGGCACTACCAACGGGCCTGCCTGACCGATATCTGGCCTGAAATCGCCCAGATCTCAATCGAGCAGGTTAAAAAATCTAGTCGGATTGGGGACCGCATCGGCTCTTTGATGCAGTCCCCGGACTGACTTTTCCTATACCCGCCGAAATAATTAGCCTGGATTCTCCAGATATCACCCATCCGTAGGTGGGGGATATCAGGAGAAGATCCGTTCGCTTGGCGACCTCCTTGTGAAAAGGCTCTGCATTGGTCCACCTGAGGAACTATAACTTCCTATGATCATCCCCAGCAAGGCACTGACTGGCCGAGCAGTACAGAACTGTGATTTATCTGCCGTACCAAGGTGGCACATCCCTCCCTTTATCCAACAATGGTCCGTTTAGTTAAGGGCTTGTGCATACTGGCATTTTTACTCATGTGTGCAATCCAATTAATTGTGCCAGTTCAAAGGGTGCCAGGGTTTAATGACTGATCCGTTCCACTGAACGTTTAATGACTGGTCCGTTCCGTTCTAATTTGCTCTATTAGATTCATCTGAAATCGCTGCTTTAAAGTAAATAAGGCATGAGGTTTGTGAGCAGGGGAATGTATGTGTTGCCTAAAGGTGGCCATACACAGGCAGATTTTAGCTGCTGATTGGAGTCCTGTTGCGGCAGCTTATCTGCCTGTGTATGGGGACCCCCCCCAGCCCTACCTGACCAAAAATTGCCCAGGTGTCAATCAGGCAGTTTTGATTTTTTAGTCGGATCAGGGATCGCATCATCTCATTGATGTGTTCCTCTCTCTGACTTTTCTTATCCCCCACATTGTATTGCAAGCATTTGGCCCTTGGGATGCATAAGCAAAATATTGTTCACTCAAGGTGGGCATATTGGGGGAAAGATTTGCTCGTTTGGTGACCTCGCCAAAATCTTACCGTGTATGGCCACCTTTAGACATTCTTGGCACTATGGCTGATACTGATATATTTGTAATGTTTTTATCAGCGAACTGGTGCCTAACTAATGGTTTTCCCTGCAAGGGGGCTTGAACTTGGAAAAATCCAACAAGCACTGCCCTAGGGGTGTACCCAACAGGACCAAAGTTTTAGTAAGCTGCAATTCTGATCTGATTGGAAAGTGTTCTCCAAAAACCTATGGGGTAAATTGGCTGTGTGGGTGGTGTAAGCCATTAGGAAATGCTGTGAAATCACAAATACAGTATTTACAATTTGTATCAGGGTATTTTGCAGAGCATTTTGCACCCATTAAGGGCTCATTTATGAACACAAGTGCATGTTGACACAAATCAGCATGTTTTTACCCACAATACAGCTTTTCCCCCAGAACTCCAGGGCCATTGCAAGTACAAAACTGTGTGCAATTGAGCATACACTTTAACTAATCATGTGAAAGTAGAAGTTTTTCTTACAGAACTGAAAGGCTTCAGTAACGGCCTCAGAAGGAGTTTTTCCCCGAGCTGGTATCACTTCCAGGGATCCCTTTTTACACTGCCTACACAGGCAACTGACTTGCACCTAATAAATCCCATGCTAACATTACTACCAGAGCATGGCTTTGCTGGATAAGGTAAAATAATCAGCACCCACACTGATGCCAGCAAATTGCAAATGAACTTTGTGCACAATTTGCTAATTTGGCTCTGCATTGTTAGTTGCACCACACGGTGCTTAGCTGGCACCCCTGCAATTGCTTCTGAGAATTCTGGGAGAGAAACACTGCATGTAAAAACATATCTGTGCTATGCCCATTGCAATGGCATTTGTAAATGAGCCCTAAAATGTCATTATAGCTTTGCTCATGTATCCATAGCCTTAAATAATGTACTTTATTTCCTACATTCCCCTTCATAGAGTTAGCTTTAATGTGGACCACCCAGGCATAAAAAGCTGTATAATAAAAGCGTGAAACCCAAACTCATTTTTCATTGACACACCCATAACCATTATAAAAGCATTTACAAATCCCAGCTGACAATCATATATTGAAATCATATCTTTCCCTTAGGCAGAGAGCAGGGGCAGACAGATACTTTCACTTTCAATTCAGAACTTCTTAGATATTGCTGCACTCCTCCCATTCCTCCTCTCTCCTCAACATCTCATTTTACAACCAGTGCATGGACATGGGTTTCAGGTCCCCCATACTGCCAAAAAAAAGATTTCAATAACAATGTCCACAAAATGGCACCTGCCTGCTTTCTGCAAATCCAAGGCTGAAGAAAATAAGATTAAAATATTGTTTATAGTATAAGTAAAGTTTATTTTGCTTGACAAATACAATAAATAACAATTTGGAATTATTTCTTAGGGTGGCAGGTCCCTTTTAAGGGAAATGTAACATGCAGGGCTGTGCAGACACCTCTGCAGCCCTACATTCCAATATACTGAATAGCACCCTACCTCCCGCACCCACATCAGTAGCTATTAAATCACATGTTTTATATATGTACTGCTTAGTATGTACACTGTCATGCTGCCTTAGACTCGTGCCACGTAGGCTTCTATGGTAAATACACCCATATCTACAAGCAAATGTGCCCAGTTGTGCCAAACTTGTACTGAGCTTTGCTCTGACTGGCTCGGAGACTAGAATTAATTCTTTGTTATCAGGGAGATAAAAATCCAGTAGTGGCAATGTAAGACATTGCTGTAAAGCAAATGGTAATAGTCAAAAAGGACCCACTGATGTGTGAATCACAGTACTCTCTCTGTATATTTACACCCTGAAATATCTACACCCTGTTGATCATTAGTCAGATTTGATTAAAATGTGACCGATGCCAGTACAACCAGCGGCATGCACCTGCAGTGATTAGTACTCAGCCCTAAAGGGCGTGGGTTTGTTTATACAGAAGAGGTAGCAACCCTAGCTGAGGGCAAGAGTAACCAAGCCGAAGCACAGGCATGTCACATGAGGAAATGGAGAGTTTGTTGTGCTGTTGCTAAGGGCAGGGACTGGGGAGATTTGTATGGCTGCGGCTACACACACATGGCCCCAGGAACAACAGAAAATAAACACTGTGTGCTTTTCTATATCACATACTGTTACTGTATGTACATAATATATAACATACCAGGAACTGTTACTGTGACTTCAGACATTCTAATGTAGTTTATATAAATAAGCGCTATGTTGCCACGGGGGTGTTTTCAACTACTTTTATTATATACCAGAAAGTCTTGTTTACAGTATCTTGTCAAGTGATTTTTATACTTTTATAATGATGTGTCTTTCTCTTCTGCCTCTTTTCAGCTTGCAATTAAAAATGCTATGTGGTTGTTAGGGGTCACTGACCCTAGCAACAATAAAATGATTGTTCTGCAATGGTACAATTTTATTTATTGCTACTTTTTATTCCTTTCTATTCAGTCCTTTTCATATGCCAGTTTCTCATTCAAACCGCTGCAAGGATAATTTTGACCCTAGCAACAAAATAACGTAAGAAATGCCAGAGCTGCTGAGCAAAAAAGCTACCGGGTAAATTATTTTTTTTTAAAAAACACCAATTGCAGGTGGAATCACAATATCGGTGTCTACATTATTAAAAATTAAAAGGACCAGGAACGCTTGAGTCATTTGTTTTATGGTTGAACGTGATGGAAATATGTCTTTTTTCAACCCAACTTACTATGTTACTAAGGGGTGCCAAATTGTTAAGTCATTTGGGGTTCCTAAAAAATTTTGTATACTCCAGCAACTCAGGTTCTTTAAATAAACTCCCCAGTTAAGTGAAGGTAACCAGGGGTCACACGTTAGAACGGTGGGTGCATCCCTGTGCCACATATAAGCGGCCCCACAGCCGCACTTTCCCGCCCAATGTGACCGATACCCCATGATGTAACTGTGACTGAACGTAACCTTCCCGCCCTGACCTGCTGTGTGACGTCAGGAGGCGGAGGCGCTTATGCGCTACCCGATTGGTTGGAGAGGATTCCCTTTAACAGTGAATGCGTCCTTGTTTCTCACTGGTTGCACTGGGGAGGTGGGTCCCATGTAGCGTTCTTATTGGACGAGACTGACAGCGGGATTTCACAGACAGTTTCTTTGTCTCAGCTGATGGGGTGAGGGGGGGGGGGAAGAGTATTACTGTTACACCGCGGCCCCCGGCAGCCTGGCTCAGTCCCTGAAGATCTCCAAACATCCCTACAATACATTACTAGCAATATCTTGGCCCTTAGGTGTTAAGCTTTTGTTGACCTACGACTGCTGCTTTGTTCAGCCCTCAACAGCAGCTGGGATTCTTGGGAGTTGTAGTTCCTTATATGGCAGAAAAACAACTGCAGCCTTATGTATATCTTGAGCAGACCCGGGGCCAAATGTATCCAATTCCTTGTGTATTAAACACTAACTTTATATGGTTACAAACAGTCTAATTTAATCTGTCCTGATTTATTATTGGACAATGTACTTTTATTTCTTTTTTATTGGTAAGTGTTGCACTGAGCCTGGGTTTTAGCGCAATGGCACAGTACAGGGTTAATAAAAGGCGCAGCGTTTCCTCCAGTTCTTGTAACCACTTAGCAACCAAACACCAGGCAGTATTTACAGGTCTCCTCTTTGAAAGCTATACCTGAGGGGTTGCTATGGGTTACTAGATCTGTCACAGATAGCCATAAGGTAGGCCACTACTATCAGCAGACCCTGAGCTATTGGCTGGTAGATAAAAGCAGCCTACACTGGCATCTTCAATACAATGGCTTAAGGGATAGGGGCTATTTACTTAAATACAAGCTCTCTGGTTTATATCAGAGGCGCCTATATAATCTGCTGGGGCAGATACTGATGTCACTAATATGTCATCACTATAGAAATAATGGGAAAACGGAAGAGAGTGTAATGAAAAATGCTTCCCCTATTTATTATCACTTGCCCCCCTCCTATTGGTTGCAGCGAGGAATCTGTGCAGCTAGTGTGTGTGTGGCCCTTGGGTTACTGCTACTTGCACCTACGCTTTTACTGGCAGGAGTCTGGTTTAACCCTTTCTCTGCAAGGCCTCCCTGCTTTGTGCCTGAGTAGTGTGGCCCCGCCCCCTGGCTCTGCCAATCGCCTACAGCTCGGAACCGTAGCGCTGCGGAACGCTTAGTTGCAGTCCGGAGCTGGCCAAGCGCACACACCTGAACCATGGCAGCCACCGCAGCAGCTTTATCCGGGCTGAAGGTAAGTACCGGCGGCGCTAATATTCACTCTGCTATTCCATTAGCCGTCACTGAATGGGTGGGTTGCGCCAGCCGAGCCTGCGCAGTGCAAGAGGGTATGTGTAGCATCTAGGGCAGTGTGGGCTGCCCAGTACATAGTAATGTTAGCCCTTACTGTGAGAAACAGGCAGAGCAGCACTTTGGGCACTCACCTGGGCATGGCAAGGGCAGTGGCACAGGTCTTTTGTGCCACAGAGTGTGTTGTTCATATAGATCTAGCTATCAATTATCAATGTCTATCTTTCATCTATCTATCTATCTATCATCTGTCTATCTATCTATCTATCTATCTATCTATCTATCTATCATCTATCTATCTATCTATCATCTATCTATCATCTATCTATCATCTATCATCTGTCTATCATCAATCTGACTATATCTATCTGTCAGTCAGGGCTTATAGCTGCTGTAGGTGGGTTCCATAACATATGGGTTGGTACCAAGACTATATTGCTGGGTTAGGGTCAGTCTCAATGGTCACAGTGTCATTATTCCCTATAGCAGTGGTTCCCAACCTTCCTAATGCCGCTACCCTTTAATACAGTTCCTCATGTTGTGGTGACCCCCAACCATAAAATTATTCCTAAGCCCATTGGAAATATGTGTTTTCCGATGGTCTTAGGTGACCCCTGTGAGAGGGTGGTTTGACCCCCAAAGGGGTCCCAACCCACAGGTGTAGAAGCACTGCCCTATAGTCATAATATATATCAATAGAACAGACAGCAGTAATTAAAAGACCTATTCCATTACATATTGGCTACGCAAACTCCCTTACAGAGCTTATAAGCAAAATCTTCTTATGTCCAACCCTGGGGGACATAATCTGGTTACACATGTCCATGTATGGGGCCTCTATATCCCCCAAGTCCCCTAGTAGCTTGAGTCTTCTTTCTGAGTTTACACCTGTTGTGTCAGTCACTGGCAACTCACAGCCTTCCAGATGTTGTTAAACTACAGGATATTGCTTTAATATACCCTGTCCGGTGGTCCTGGGAGTTGTAGTTTCAACAGTTATGAAGACTAAGACTTGCTCGTACCTGCCATGCTTGTCGTTGGACATCCCTGCTCTGTGGAGCTGTCGGCTATGGTGGAGAAATACCTCTTAGGCTCCTCTTTCCATGTATAGGAACTTGCAGGCGTTTGAGATTCCATTACAGAGTGCCTGCCTGCCTTGTGTTGTGGGATTGGCACAAGCCTTCTGTTGTGAAAATAATTCAAGCAGTTGTATGTGCAACGTGGAAGAACCTGTTCAAGGTCACGCTGTAACATTGGATGTGAATGGGCCCTGCCGTCATGCTTCATTACTGCCATATACTTTTACACCAAATCGTCAATTTCACAACCTTGTAAGACAAGTGATCTGTATCAGGTAGACTATGTGTTGGAATGGCTTACACTTACTTACACTTACTTACACTTACGCCTGTGGCGCATGGAGGGCCCTTAGTAGAATTTAGTCGGAAAAGATTTATTTTTCCATTATATTAAAGCAGAGCAAGCAAAACAAGAGTGCTTTTAATATTTTGTACAAACGGCAATACCCCACTTATAACCTGGTAAATAAAGGGATTTCTTTTAAAAAATAACATTGGGCAGGGCGTTAGCCTTAAGGTGAAGTATTTGGTGGGACTATTGGCACAGCGCACCCACCTACAGGGGTAGTTTCTTTATAGAGTGCATTTAATTAAGAACCAGGTTGCTTAAAAAAAGGGGCTGGGAATACAGTCATGTGCTCTCCCTTTCCAGCCAACCCTTCTGCCAGGATAGCATGGGGCAATAAACTGGCACTGGTTGCTTGCGTGACCTTCATAGGGATTGGAACCCTCCTTATTGTCCGATTACACAACATAAGAGAATCAGTCCCAGGATATCATAAATCCTTGCACCTGACTATATGTGATGCAAATAATACAACCACAGTGGGCCCCTGGAATCTGATGGGGTACCTTTGGCACAGATAATTAAATAAGAATATGGGGGGACCTGGGTGGATTAAGATGTTAAAGTCATAGGTGCTTGGAGGTTACAAGAAAGGGTATTTTGCGCCATATCTTGCCTTGGGTTCCATGAGTCTCTCTCTTTTACATCTAACTTTCATACTGAGCGAGTAAAATATACAAAGCACGGACTGCTCAGAATCATCAGCTGTGTCAGCATGAGAAGAAACTCAAGGCTGGGCCTAAAGGACATTTTCTGTGGAAGCCAGCGTGGCAAATAAATCAGCTCTGTTCTCTTGGCACAGACTGTGCATCCTCATTGCCACACCTCTGATAATCTTTGGAAGCTTTGCCAGCTTCACAGTGCGGCTTACAGTTCTTTGCTTTTATATGACAGCCGTGGATCAAATTAGCATGTCAAAGTTCCCATGATTTCCATTATTTCTGGTTCCATTATTCAACATGTTTGGGCTTGATTCATTTTATTTGTCTTAATTCCCTCTTACCATTAATGAATCCATCAGTAAAAGATATGCCAAATAAATTACAACTAAGTGAAGCCAACTTGATGATTAACCATACTATAGGCATGCCTATATATACCCAGTGTATTACCGGCCCTTTAATTGGGATATGAAAAAATCCACGGCCTCATTGGCTGTGCTCAGGCTTGATTGGCAGCCCTTCACATTGATGCTCTTGATAAAGCTGTGCATACAGGTACTGGGGTGTGGATTGAAGAACACCCTTATTGCTGGGAAGTGCTCTCCATTAAAGTATATTCTGCACAGTTTGGACTGGTGTTTTATACCGAAGCCAGGTCACCATCAAAAAGGCATTATTGGGCAAAAATCAGGTATTTCGCAATGCTAAATATGCTTTAAATTTGCTTTAAAGCAGTGAGTTGTATTAAAACGTAACCGCTCTATTTCAGGTCTCGGTTGTAAAAATGGGAGCACAATACAGCTAAAAAAATGGACAAATAGAGATATAAGAAAAAGTCTCATAAACTCTAAATGGCAGTGATCTAATGGAAATACATACAGTCCGCTCGAGCCAAGACACACCTAAAGTCACTACAATGTTACGCTAATTTCAGGGTCAGAGAGAAAGAATGTTAATTGCAGGATTCAGTCTTGGGTTTCCCTGTGGCCGGGAGCAAATGGCCTTTTGGTAATTTCCTCCAAAAAATTAGCTCAGGCCTTGGGCCAATTGAATGCTTGGGAGCTGGGGTTTTCCTCAAAGTGCTTTTCCTAATTTGCATCACCATAAACAAATCTACTAAAAGTAATTTAAACATTAAATAAACCCAACAGGTTTGTTTTGCCACCAGTATAGATTCATGCAGCTTAGTCTGCATAAAGAACAAGCTGCTTCTATAGAATACTTTTATTACAGAGAAATGAATGGACACTATGGCCTTTCTGTAATTCAGGGCTTTGTGGATATCTGGTTTACACATAAGAGATCCCATAGTCGTAATAATATTAATGTGTGCCCTCTATATAGGGAATAGCCATAACGTATCTCCCTGTATGACAAAGGCCTTAGTTTTTATTCACCATTGTCCACATACAGCAGCTTGCTTCTGGGCTGGTCATTTCTTATTCCCAAAACGAAGGCTTAAGTAGCATAGGGCTGCTGTACCCAGGAATAATACAAATTAACAGGGCACTTGTGTGTCATGGTGTTCAGTTCCCCTTTAATTAACATGTTGCTTGCCTGCAGGTTGCCATTTATACTTTGGTACATTCCCTTCTGTGTGGTTTACATCTGGGTCGTGAGGTTAGATTTCCCTGTAAAGGACAAATGGCCGATCCTTTGCTACATACATTTGTGAGCCAGTTCGGCAAGTGCCCACTAATCAAGTTTCACTGGTCCATTCAGCCTCTGGACTGGGATTAGGCCCTGGCATTTTTAGTACACAGAGGCCCCGCTAGCCCAATAAATAGAGACTGTCTATGGCATCTTACAGCGGCCCCTAGTGGCAAACCCCTAACATTGGCAGGCCTGGCCTAACTGTGAATATGGGATCTGCTGTGGCTAATAAAATTAACATTTATATCATACCCTTTATACTGAGCATTGTCACACAGAAATTCTTAAAGTTCCCTGGATTTTAGTGGTGTTTTTGGCCATTTTAGTATTACTGTTATTATACTATGAATTTTCCCCTTTGGTGCACCTATGATGTCCACTGTTCCCTTTTTACAGGCCATATTAGCTCTGGTGACAGTAGCACATAATGTCCCACATATGGTATAGCAATAAACTAAATTTAGGAGTGGCGTCTGCTTCTTTTCAGGCTAGACGGGTCGTGCATATGGGAGATATGGGGAAGTGAAAATGGAGAAGCTCTTGCATGGATCAAATGAGTTTTGTAACACGGGTCACTGCAATGGAAATTGTGAAGCTGGCCCCACAGTGCTCAAACACCAATTATCCAGTCATTATGGGCGCCAGCTATAAGCTGGGTACATGAGCAGATATATTACAGCGCTGTGGAATATGTTGGCGCTTTATAAATAAATAAATGTTAATAATAATAATAATAATAATATAACTATTGGGCAACACAGGTAGCTAAATTGGCCGATACAGGCACTAATATGATACTTCATTAGTCCCCTAAATGATCAGATCAGGAGAGCAGCCTATTAATCTAGTCGGCTGATCATTGCCAAAAGTGATCATTAGTTTAATGGATTCCCCCAATTTGCTGTTGGGACTTTTGGGATGTTTGGGCTAACTAGGTAGTTGGTTGCCAGTTAGTGATACAATTGGTCCACTTGGATACAAGATATAGCCCTGTATTTGGCCACATACATATGTGCAGATAGTGCAGTCACATCCCAACATATGCAGCTGGTCAACAAAACAAATGAATTGATAATCCTGATTGCTAATGAGTGGCCACGTTTAGGCTAAGTCATGTGACACAAGTGCCATCGCTAAGCAGCATTTTATAAGAATATAATTTAAAAGGTTTTCGTGGCTCCACAATCCCCACATCCCACTTCTGTTGTGATCTACACATTGACTCTTGGAGACTGCTGAATTCCCATGGACTTCACTCTTTACCTATGGCAATAATAAAATATTAATGGGATTATGTATAAAAAGACACTGAGGCTTATTTATAACACTTGCCAAATTTGCACCTGGCAGTAATTTATGGCTAAAATCTGGGATTTGTTTTTAAAAGCAAACAGTTGTCTGGTTGCCATGGGTTATTGCCCAGGTGCAGATTTTTCCAATGTTAATAAATGAACACTACTAAGCTTACCCATATGAGGTAACCCGTACAAACCAATCAAGAGGTAGCATTTAATGGCCTGTTTAAAAAGCAATCATTTTATTGGTTGCTATGGGTTATTGCACCTAGGAAAACTTTGTGCCTTTTATTACATGGGATTGTACACATTGAACATACAGCTTACATGTAAATATACAACAACTGATAGAAGAGGTAAAGAGGTCCCTGCCCAAAAGAGCTTACAATCTATCTTGGATGCCCCGGGAAAACCAGCTTAAAGGTTAATTAGAGTAAGATTGGGGGGCACTTATAGTGGTGCTAGATATTCTTGGAGCTATGACTGATGTCTATATAACCACCTCAGTAAGCTAACAGGGGCCCTGGCCCAGTGTCTTAAAGTGAGGCTTAACTCAAAAATGTCTGGAAATCATTGCTCTGACTATAAGTGTGAAGACACACAGAGCTACTAGTAGCAGCTACAGTACTTGTCACTGCTACAGAAATATACAATCCTGATTACTTATTGAAAATTGTCTCTACGTGTGTTTTAGCAGAGGCAATTCTCTGTACTTTCTATGGCATTTTTTGGTATTTAGTAGCCGTGAGAAGTAGCTGTTATTGGGTAGCTCTGTGTGTTTTCACCCTAACACCTGTAAACTGCAGATAAAGAACCAGACAGAAGGCATTGTATGTACTGGAAAACAGCTTTTCCTTTTTCTGTGGCCAGCAAGTGATATGTGAGATCTCTGAATGTCAGCAGGGAGTCCTCCATTAGCAGCAAACGTGCTGGCATCATGTTAGTTGGTGCTTATGGCTTACTGGGGGCCCAGACTCAGGAGCACGTGTACTTGTGGCTAACTTGTGTCTGATATTAATATAACTTTTTGCCAGGTGATACAAAAATAAAACTGTTTCTGTTAGCTGGAAGATACATCTGAATACCAGAATATTGGAACAGTTGGCACAGTTATCTTCTGTGCTTGGCACCTAAGATTATCTCTGAAATAGCTGGTGGATATTTTATAGAGCAGCCATTTAACCCCAAAACTGCCCTTCCATTATCCACTTCTCTGCTACTCCTGCCATTACCAACACAACCTTCTGTCCCACCTTTTGTGCATTTCTCTATACCTGCATAGGCTCAGCATGGTGATCCCCTGTCCTTAGTGAATAACTGACCCTTTTTGGTTAAAATACATGAATTTTCATGATGATGAATTCAGCTTAGTGCCAGGGCCTGCCTAGCCCCCCGATAACACTGAGCAAATCTAAGATGAGATAGAATGAGCAGTTCAGCCAGCTCAGCACAGCTGTCAGAAACATTCTATCCTGTCAGGCACTTTCAACATGTAATTACCATAATATGAGGTCTCCGCATGATAGCTGATGGGATGGCAGCAGCAAGACCGATATTTGTCGCGGGCGACTAATCTCCCGTGTCTCGGGCGACTAATCTTGCCGAAATGCCATACGCGGCGGCGCAATTTCACTGAAATCACGCAAGTTTCCTCTCGAGGCAACTTGCGTATGCCATCCCACCGGCGATTTACATTTTCGCCGGTGGGATGGCAATCCAGGGAGATTAGTCGCCCGCGAACAGGGGGTTTTGTCGCGGGCGACTAATCTCCCCGTGTGCCAGAGCCCTAAAGGACTTTTCAGGAAAGTAAATAGTTAGTCCCCCCCCCCCACCACCAATTGGGCTTTAGGCTGCAAAAACTCAACTCGGAGTTCCTTGCCCTGCATAAAAGCACTTGACTTGATATCTTCCCATATTTTTGGTGAGATATTAATCGGTAGGCCCACCTGAGGGCCCCATTTACAGACTGATAAGCTGCCGACTTGGCCTTGAGGGGCCCCTGTATGGCCGTGGTCCCCTTTAGTACAGAGGCCAGTGTGAAACAATACAGGATATTTTGTAGAGAGAACCGGCCAATACAATGAGGTACATTATAACTGAATCTGGGTCCCATCTGATAAAAGTTGGTAAACATTGCTCTAAATGGGTGTTTACTAACCTTGCATCACCAGATGTTGCTGAACTACTACTCCCACCATGCTGTTATATAGGGGGGATGCTGGGAGGTAGTACAGAGCAGCCATGTTTAAATCCCAGTACTGTAGGGTCTCTCTTACCTGCAGGCAGGTCTCTCTTTAGTGCATACCATGATACAGCTTGGCTTCCATTGATTATTTCTGCTCTGGATCACCGCTTTCTGAATCCCCTTCTGTCAGATCACCATGCTCCCCTTTTCCTCACACTCCCCCCGAAGTTCCCCAGCTCAGAGTGCTGCGCAGTGCGTCTCTCCCCAGCCCTAATGAGCTTCCATCCGCTGTCTCTTTTGGGTACAAAGTCCAATGTGCTGTGTAAACTGTCCTGAGAGTTCACTAGTTGGCTGGCCTGAGAGGGGGTAGCTCATTAGAGGCCACGTAAAGAGGCGGAGCCTGTGTGACACAAACAGCTTCTCACGCCATTTATCTTGCTGAGCTCTGCACAAATGCAAATCACCCACTTGTCTTTTGTACCCTCGCTGCCAGTTGCACAGGTTCTCACAGTGCTGCACCAATGACAATCAGTGCTGTGAAATCCTGTGGAAAATCAGGCCAGATCCTTTCACTGCAGGCTGGGTCGGTATGGCGACAGGAGCTAGGCCCACTATCCGAGCATTGCTTGGAGGGGGCAGAACAGTCCTATTGGGTTTATTTCATGTTTAAATTATTTCCTTTACTCTGTAATAATAAAACAGTACCTGTACTTGATCCCAACTAAGATATAATTACCCCTTATTGGGGGCAGAACAGCCCTATTGGGTTTATTTCATGGTTAAATGATTCCCTTTTCTCTGTAATAATAAAACAGTACCTGTACTTGATCCCAACTAAGATATAATTACCCCTTATTGGGGGCAGAACAGCCCTATTGGGTTTATTTAATGGTTAAATGATTTCCTTTTTCTCTGTAATAATAAAACAGTACCTGTACTTGATCCCAACTAAGATATAATTACCCCTTATTGGGGGCAGAACAGCCCTATTGGGTTTATTTAATGGTTAAATGATTCCCTTTTCTCTGTAATAATAAAACAGTACCTGTACTTGATCCCAACTAAGATATAATTACCCCTTATTGGGGGCAGAACAGCCCTATTGGGTTTATTTCATGGTTAAATGATTTCCTTTTTCTCTGTAATAATAAAACAGTACCTGTACTTGATCCCAACTAAGATATAATTACCCCTTATTGGGGGCAGAACAGCCCTATTGGGTTTATTTAATGGTTAAATGATTCCCTTTTCTCTGTAATAATAAAACAGTACCTGTACTTGATTCTAACTAAGATATAATTGATCCTTATTGGAGGCAAAACAAGCCAATAGCCTTGAATTGGAATTATTCAGTATTTAAACAATTTTTTGGCATCCACAGATTTTGAGTCCGGGCCTGCAGGCCCCTCTCTGCATGTATTGCCACCCCACTCATGTACCATGCCTCTCTCAGTCCCCCTACTGCCGCAGAAAAAAACCATTTATTCCGAGGCACAGATTGTATTGCCTTTCCTTTTAATTATCTTTCTCTTTATCCTTTAGCCTGTCACCCAATCCACTCTCTTCTTGGCAGGGGCACGGGACAAATGCCAGCCAGTTTAGATAGTTAAAGCTACACAAACTGTTTACAAGTAAAAACATTTCACATTGTGGCTTCTCTTAGTGGTTACTTTTGTTTTAATGGAAATGTACAGAAAGTGAACACTTCTTTAAAGTTTCCCACTGGCCAACTTCTGAACATAAGATTATGTGGATGTAGGGGAAATGTTCTGGTAATCCCTATTATAATGAAGGGCAGTTGAGAAACAGCAGCCATACTGAGTGATGGAGAGCCACTGTCACAGCAAGGACTGCCATAGGCATGTGTATGGGAAGCTGTGACAGATTATAGGGGTCTTTAACCCCTTCCCATCTGAGCACAGCTAGCTAATAGCAGCCGTGGGCTTTAGGCTGACAAATACATAAGGCTCAGCCTTCTGAAAACCTCAGTAAAGTGATGCAAAGGAAGGCAAACAATCACCAAGCAGACCAGCCACAAAATCACCCTCACGGGAGGGTAAAACGTAATGTCATTTGAATGCTCAGGGTGCTTCTCTAAGCACTTTTGCAATTTCCATTAATTATTATTATTATTTTTTTTTTTCAGTTTCAAAGTTTTTATTAACTGCCAATATACTGTATATTGTAAAAACAGCACCGCCTGCTGGCCAGTTCCTGTAACTGTACAGACAGAGATGTACCTTTTAGAAGGGAAACAGAGAAGGGTTCTGATGTTGCTCTGCTCAGGAAAGAGATCAGAAGCCTCAGGTGCCCTTTCCCATCGCCTTCCTGAGCAGAGCAACATTAGAACCCTTCTCACTTTTCCTTCTAAAGCTAAATCTCATTCATTATATAGGCCATTAATAAAAATAGTGCTCACAACTAATTTCTGTTGCCCTCCCTGAAACCCACCATATACTGTTTTGTCATTATTTAAAATTTATTTTGCAGGTTCTCGGCAAACAGTTGGTCATCGCTCAACGTATCTGGCCCAGTGTCCTCTGCAGAGCTGCAAGCACCTCATTCAAGGTTTGGGACCTATTGACTGAATATGTTTAATCAGACTCTATTGCTATGCAGTACATGAGTAAAACTTGTATAATCCCAGATATTTGCTTCTGATTTTTATCATGGCGGTGTCATTTTGAGAGTGTGAGACTAAACCTAACTGTTCCCTCAGGCATCGGACCTGCAGATAGAGCTAAACAAGCAGCCCAAAGAGAAGACTGATGTGGCCAACCTCATATTTGGGAAGGCTTTCAGTGATCACATGTTGACTGTGGAATGGAGCAATGACAAGGGCTGGGGAAAGCCACAAATCAAACCATTTCAAAACCTTTCCCTTCACCCTGCTACCTCTGCTCTGCACTACTCTGTGGAGGTAAGTGGCTGCTCAGGAACAGCATCGATGGCTAAAGGAGGCAGATGGAGGTCCATCCATACCGACCAATTAGATCAATCTAAAAATGTGTAATTGGTTTCTACAGCACAAAATTGTGCATATTTGTGTATTTATCAAGAGAGTGCTACTCTAGGCACTTTGGCAATTTTCATTCATTTCTTTTAAGATTCCAAGATATTAAGGGATAAAGTACTGTCAGTATGAATGAATTTTGTCACAATAGCGCCACCTGTTGGTCAGTTTCTGACCATGATGTGCAGCAGGGCGCTTACCTTGCTTCATGGTACTTGACAAAAGGAGTGATTTGGGCTTGTGCCAAGAGAGTAGCAATCATGTTGTACGGGCAGAGTAGTAAAGAGATGCTTCTGGAATGGGACATAAAGTTTGAAATATAATATATATATTAGATATGTTAGTTTTAGGGATTGCTAAAGGCTATGTAAAAGGTTACTTAGGTTCCAGATTATTTACGTGCCCTGTTTTTATTTATTTTTCCCATTCTAGCTCTTTGAAGGAATGAAAGCTTACAGAGGGGAGGACAATCACATCCGGCTTTTTCGGCCTATGTTAAACATGGAGAGGATGCACAGAACTGCCCTTCGAGCATGTCTACCTGTAAGTCCCATTCAACGCTTGATTTATTCTTCCAAAAGGGGACGGTGAACTTTGAATGCAAACCTTTAAAATAAGTTGATGTAAAATCAATGAGCACTTTGGCAATTTACATTCATTGTTTTTTTTAAGATTCCAGACTGTGATCCAGTCGAGGAAGTTGTCAGGGGAAAGAGGGCAGGTCTGATGTTCTTCTGGTTAGGAAAGACGTGAGAAAAGTTATCTATGTTTTTCATAAACAGAGGAACATAGGGACACAATTAAATATTACTCGTAATTATTTCTTAGGATGACAGGTCCCCTTTATTTACTCATTGTGATTTTCGAGTTATCTTACATTTTGTTCTGCAATTTTGGAGTTGGGAAAACAAATTGTATTTTGGTTGATAGAGTGCCACTTGCAGTCTTGATTGTACAGCTATGCGATCCATTATCCGGAAACCTGTTATTCAGAAAGCTCTGAATTACGGGAAGGCCATCTTTCATAGACTTCATAACAATCACATTTTTTAAAATGATTCCCTTTTCTCTGTAATAATAAAACAGTACCTGTACTTGATCCCAACTAAGATATAATTACCCCTTATTGGGGGCAGAACAGCCCTATTGGGTTTATTTAATGGTTAAATGATTCCCTTTTCTCTGTAATAATAAAATAGTACCTGTACTTGATCCCAACTAAGATATAATTACCCCTTATTGGGGCAGAACAGCCCTATTGGGTTTATTTAATGGTTAAAAGATCCCTTATCTGGAAAACTCAAGGTCCGGAGCATTCTGGATAACAGGTCCCATACCTGTATATTTTTTGTTGTTGTTGCCACATGTCGCTGACCCTGGCAACCAGATAGCATTTTAAGTGAATGAAAATAATTGGTGCTGCCCTTGGGACAGCTTTATACAGGAGTCCAGCTTGTGAAGCTCCATTAATATTAAGCTGCATATTCTCCAGATCCCCTTTCAAAGTGTGTTTTTTAGGTTCGGGACTGACTGGCTTGTGTTTCTTCCTTGCCAGTCCTTTGACAAGGCAGAGCTCCTTGAGTGCCTGAGAAAACTCATTGAAATTGACCAGGATTGGGTTCCTCGTTCCACTTCGGCCAGTCTCTATATCAGGCCCACCTTCATTGGCACGGAGGTAAGGGTGAGCCTAGAATTAGGCACATATTCAGCCCAACTATAACCATGGGTGATGCTTGGTTGACTGTGTACTTATTGCCCCCCTCGTTCACTGCCCTTCCTTCTGCTTCATAAACTTTCCTTTTTGTGCAGCCTTCACTCGGAGTCACAAAGTCCACTCACGCACTGCTGTATATCATTCTTTCACCCGTGGGACCCTACTTTGCAGGTGGTGGCTTTTGCCCAGTGTCCCTTCTAGCTGATCCTCAATATGTACGCGCCTGGATAGGGGGTGTAGGCAACTGCAAACTGGGTGGGTAAGTCATATATATATATTTTTTTTCAAATCCAATGGATCTAGGAATATCTTGTTCAGCACATTATTATAATAATTATGAAAAAGTTAGTTGGTGGCACTGGGAAAGCTGCCAGTCTTCTTTCTCATTGCTCATGCAGAACTGAAATCTCTTGGCTAAACTTTGCTTATTTTGTTGTGACTTTAACAAGGAATTATGGTCCAACGATATTTGTGCAGAACGAAGCAGTCAAGGTTGGATGCCAGCAGGTTCTCTGGCTCTATGGGGATGACCATAAGGTGACTGAAGCTGGCACTATGAATTTCTTCATGTACTGGATTAACGAACATCAAGGTAACCCACAAGCAACACACAAAACATTTTCTGTACATTTTCATAGGCCACTAGGTGTCTTCCCAGAGTTCAATGGACTGCTTTCCAGTCTCTGCATACATGTGTGGGTTTTTTAATATTTAAGAATGTTTGTGTATCTGTCCACCATTTTGCTTGCAGAATGCCAGTCTATAGATCTATTGGAAAGCTCCCAGCTTTGGGCAGCCCAATATTAATGTATAGTAGTCTGCTCATAATTCCCTCTACTCATATTCAAATACATAGGGTGACCCTCAGCAGGATACAGGGGGAAGAAGGGCATGCAGAATTTCTACAGGAGGTAGCGCATGTAGAGCTTGGTTGGCTGAAACACCATATACAGGGATGGATTGACCTACCAGAGGATATCCATGCTTACAGCCCATCTTTTATTTTCACCAGGGTCGGACCTTTGCGGCGCTCCCCCTGCCCGACCACTCCTGCCCCGATACGTTTGGGGAAGGACATCGGGTGGGGGGCCCTGCAAGGGGGGTTGGGGGGGGGGGAGGCTATGGGCGTGGGCCCTCCACACCCCTGTCCGACCCTGATTTTCACTATGACCCTATATTAAAAAAAGATACTATTTGGGCAATATATATATATAGCTGTGAAGTGGCCTCAAGTGTCAGGTTTTCTTGTGGGGGCCCTAGGAGACCTATCGCGCTAAGCAATGGGCCACATGTATGTTATGTCAGAGAAGACAGCCAAAGGCCACACAGGTACCTGATACTGCATTACAGGGCTTCTCATGGCTGACCAATTACATTTAAGCACATCCCTGCTTGAGTGCAGCTGAGACTAATATTGATTGAGCTATATACCTTTTTAACCTAATGAAAGCCATGGAAAAAACTGACTGATAATGGTCTGTGGAGGAGTATGTGTTGGAAATGCACAAAGTACTTGTATTTCAAATGGCAAAGCCCACTTTTGAACGATTTTTCAGTACTATTTTTTTGAGGTCTGATTTCAGCTTGCTTTGTGCATTTGCAGAGGTAGAATTGCTGACCCCTCCTCTGGATGGTTTAATCCTTCCTGGTGTGACCAGACAAAGCCTGCTGGATTTGGCACGGAAATGGGTAAGTGGAAGCATTTTCAAAGCACAATTATAAACATAAGAACATTAGAAACCTTAGAAGACTTTTCTCACACCTTTCCTAACCAAAATAACATCAGACCAGACCAGTCTCCATCAATAGACTTCTATAATAATATTTCATGCTGAAAGCAATGTCCGCTAAAGGCCAGTGGCAAATAAAATACTTTTTTGGCATATTGGGCTGATGTCTGGGACTTGCTGTCTTGCAGGGGGATTTCAAAGTTTCCGAACGGTCGGTCACAATGAGTGAAGTTATCAAAGGCCTGCAGGAGAACCGGGTAAAGGAAGTGTTTGGCGCAGGAACAGCCTGTGTGGTCTGCCCAATAAAGAGCATTCTCTATCAGGGAACGGTAAGTCATTTAGAGTCATTATGCTTAAGAATTGGCTGTAAGAAAAAAACAGAAAAGTCAGTAGTATAGGGGAGGATGGGATTTATGAATTCAGTTGTGATATTGTAGGGATTTATTTTGTGTGCATTTGCTGCAAATTCATTCTGTTTTATGGATTCAAGTTTTTTATGGTTTTTCCATCTACCCAGAATTATGCCTTACCTACCATGGAGAATGGACCAGATGTTGCAAAGAGGTTTCTAAATGAGCTCACTGACATTCAGGTAGGCGATCTCCTATATTATTAATGTAAGCTTGTGCCGCCATGTTATGGGGCTGGTGTGACTGCAGGGGAAAAGAACTGCTGAATAAAATTATTTTTATAAATCTGTATACTGGGACTGTATGGAGAAGCCACAATAATGGTTCTTAGTCAGTGCCAGGAATAGACTTATTCATGGAAGTGTCCCGGGTACTACAAAGACTAGAAATTCTCTGCACTTGCCTATATCAATATATTAAGGATTTGTGCCTATAGCTTCTAAAAGTAAAAGATGACCTCCCCTTTAAACAAAACATGGATTGTTTGTCCACATATTATAATATATAATGCAATACCCCAGTTCTGTAAGTTGCTGGGTCATTTATAAAGACTGGGCAAATTTGCACCTGGGCAGTAAACCATGGCAACCATTCAGGTATTTGCTTTTGTTGCTCAACCTGCAGCACAGGTTCTTAAACCACCCCCAATATTTATAATAAAAGGCACTAAGTTTGCCCAGGAGCAGTAACACATAGCAACCAATAAGATGTTTGCTTTTAAACAGGTGATCAGTAATTTCTACCTGCTGATTTGTTGGCATGGGTTACTGCTCTTGGGCAAACTTAGTGCCTTTTATTATGTAACCCCCATAGGAAGGGCACCATGCCATGTTTAAAATCTTTGTGTATTTATGTGAAACTTTACCCTCCATGTGACCCAGTTTCACAACGTGAAATCTCAGGTTGCAAACATTAAGTTTTAATGAATTAGTGTAAGTTGTTATTATTAAGTTTTAATGAATCCTCTCCACGGATGGAGAAAGTTTCCACCTCTGTTATCCCATACTATAGATAACTACTACTCAGTAAGATAACTTGCATATGTTTCTATTTTGGGTGCTGTCTCATTATTGTTCATATTGCCTAAATGTATTGAATAAATAATCTCTAATGTGACTAGAGCCCAAAGGCAGCACACGTAAAGCTTTGCAATATTCATAAGCAGCCAGTTGATGGCCATTACAATTATTATACTGATTTCACTTAGCAGAGTGGATTGGTCCAGGAAGAAATTCAGGGTTAATTTAGGCAAATGCTTTGTTCTGTAACAGAGACAGGACAGTAGAGGGCGATCTTTCCCAACTAATAGTAAGCATGATCTTTCTGCTGCCCCAGAAGGCAGACACTCCATATCCTACAATTTGCCCTTACAGGACCCTTTTTGCAGAATTCTCGGGACATAGGGTTTTCCATATAAAGGATCTTCTCGTACTTTGGACAAATCTCCAAAAACTCATTTAAACATGAAATTAACCCAACAGAAATGTTTTGCCTTCAGTAAGGATTAGTTTATATCTTGGTGGTGATCAAGTACAATCTACAGTTTAATTATTCAATTATTTTTAAGATTAGATTAGATTCAACTTTATTGTCATTACACATGTACACGTACAAGGCAACGAAATACAGTTTAGGTCTAACCAGAAGTGCAATTAGCAGAAAGTACAGGATAAAGGTATAAGTTCTAAGTGCATTTAAAGGGATATGTGCAGGTAGAGCTATAGGTACTTATTACGGAAGATTCATTGGTGAGCATATATACAGACTACAGATTACTAGTAACCATGCTTATGAATTTACAATGGATGAATCGTATATACAAGTATTATTAACTGTAGTCAGGAATTTGCAGATAGATACGAACATAATATACAGGTTGCTAATTTCTACAGACAGGAGTTTACAAGTGAACATTTACAGATAAATATGAACATAGTGTACAGGAATTTACAAGTAGACATGTGCGAATATATACTCAATCAGAAGTTTTACAAATGTATTGTAAATGGATATTTGTATTTTTGAATTTTGAAACAGATATGTACATTGTGTTGCAATATTAAATAGTGTAAAGTGTAATTAGTATAATGATAAGAGTATAGGGTTGTGAGATGTAAACAGGTGTCAGTGGGGGGCAGAGTTCAATAAGGAGGGGGCGTGGCCTGCATGGGATCGGAGTAGGGCGCACGTTAGTAGAGCTCCGTAAGGGGGGAGAATAAAATAGCAGACACACACCACGTACCGGCCTCTGCCTGCACACTCGGGACTCCAAGCAGTGCCCGAACTGAACCGCAACCCTAAATGGTAAAAAAGAGCCGCCGCAGCCACGCTACAAGACAAGCTTCCCGGCGCGCCATGTCGTCACAAAATGGCGCCGAATCCAGCGCTGACGGCGCGGACTCCCCAGACCCCACGGATACGAGGGGGAAAGCTGCTAAAAAGTTAGCACAATATGTGAGGGACCCCCTACCTCAGCGCTCCACAAGAGGTATGTCTCCTACACCCCACACAGCCACTAAAAAGAGACAAGACACTGCAAGCTGCAGTCCTTCCATAATGACAACAAGCACAGAATCACCTACTGAACCAACACTAACAGAAGTGTTGAGTGCCATAACAACAAACCACACAGCTTTAGTGGGAAAAATTGATGAGCTAAAAACTGACTTTGCTATACTAAAGCATGATGTGCAAAACCTTAGAGAAAGAACTGGAGAAACTGAAAGGAGAATTAGTGACCTGGAAGACTTAACAGCACCTCTACCAGGCAGACTCACAGCAACAGAGTTCAATAAGGAGACAGCACTAGGAAAGAAGCTGTCCCTCGGTCTGTTGGTTCTTGACCTGAGACACCTGAAGCGCCGTCCAGAAGGCAGGAGAGAGAACAGTTTATGGGCGGGATGAGAGTAATCCTTAAGAATACTGCGTGCTCGACGCACACAGTGTTTCTTTTGAATGTCCTCAATGGCTGGAAGTGGAGTCCCTATAATACGCTGGGCAGTTTTCACCACTCGCTGCAGTACCTTACGCTCAGCAACAGAATAGCTTCCATACCAAACTGTCGCACAGTTGGTTAGGATGCTTTCTATTGTGCAGCGATAGAAATTCTGCAGAATAGTTGAAGACAGCTGATTCGTCTTTAGTGTTCTCAAGAAGAATAGACGCTGGTGGGCCTTCTTGACCAGGCTAGAGATGTTAGTAGCCCAGGATAGGTTCTCCGAGATGTGGGTCCCCAGGAACTTGAAGGATGAGACAGGCTCAACAACCATCCCATTGATGTGAATGGGTTCATGTGAACCTCTTCTTCCTTTCCTGAAGTCCACAATGAGCTCCTTGGTCTTATTGGTGTTAAGGAGCAAATTATTGTCCGTGCACCAAGTGGCCAGGTGCTTGATCTCCTCTCTGTAGGCAGACTCATCGTTGTTGCTGATGATTTTAATTTGTAAAAATCTGATTATTTCATTAAAATGGATTCTATGGAAAATGACCTCCCCTTAATTTGGAGCTTTCTGGATAACAGGTTTCCAGATAATTGATCCTGTACCTGTATGTTACCCTGAATGTACAGCACTATAGATAAGTAAGGATCTGATAAACACTAAGCCTATTCTGTACAGTAAATTATTTTCAAAATATCTAACACTGTTGGGGCAGATTATGAAATTGTTATACTACAGTCATCCTAAGCAACCTTGCTCTGTGAGGATGGGAGATGTAGTTCAGCAATGCAGACACATATATAAATTGTAATAACAGAATTAAAAATGCTTTTTTTTTTTTAATTGTCTGTCTTTTTCTCCCTTAGTATGGGCGCACTCCCAGTGACTGGTCATACCTCGTTTGATAACAAATGGGCCTCTGTCAGATCCGGCATTCCTGAGCAATACAATCACAGACCTTCCTGGAGTTTTATTTATAAGGATTTTATTGTACCGGGGGGAGGGTGGATAATGGAGACGACAAGTGAGGAGTTACTACCTCTGTTTCCATAGCTGCTTCCACTCCCTTCTCTCACCCGTCCTCCATTCCTTTTAAGCGCCGGGATGTGGCTGACAGCTGACTTTTTGTATTTTAATAATGGTGCAAAACAGGATACTACTTGTGCTCTTAGCTGGATTAGAAATGTGAATAGAAACCCATGACTAATTGCTATAGAAGTTGTGGGAATATTGCCTTTAGGGTTTCTGTATATACGTATATATACTGTACACTCCATAGTCCTCAACAAGGGCCAAGCGTCCCTTCTTCCCGTAATTCATAGCAGCCAATCAGCTGTTAGAATTAGGAAACCCAATGCCTGATAGGCTGCTATGCTTACAGGACTAGGGCAAACTGTTAATTGGTTTGTGCATATCCTTAATGTGCAAACCAAGCTTTTATTTACCTTATACCCTTTGAGGTCAAAATGGTGTTTTCCCTCTGCTATTAAAACGCACAAAACTGTCACAATGTGCACAAGTTAATGTGACATTTCTTTGCATTAAAAAAAGTTATTTACTGTTAGAAAAAAAGGAGCAAATTCATTGGGGAAAATGGTTATATTATCTGATGGTCCAGCAGTATAAATATTTTTGTGCAGTTGAATGTATATAAATATATGTAACCTGTGTATTAACCTCTCTGTATTCGTGTCATTCTTTCCAGTTATTATGGCTTTATTGCTTTATAATACACAAGAGATATTACTATCCCGTAAATGATATCCCTTTACACGGTGCGTAGTGATGTCATCATTTATACTCTGTGGTTAGTGAAGTCATTTCTGTCACATGACTCACTGAAACTTGTATATTACCCCCTGTTGAAAAATATTAGGATATTAGAAGTTCAATGACCTGTATAAAAGCACTGGTCCTTATAATATCCTTACATTTTACAAAAGGGGGTACCTAATTCACTATATAAGGCCCCCATTAGTATATGTATATGGTATAGGCAGTAGAGGTCATTCAGTTTAGTAGCCATATATAGCGATCCATCATTGAGCTTCTGTCCTCTCATATCACTGTATGTGGATAAGAGAAGAGAATAGACTATTTGAGGGTAGAACCAGAAAACCATTCTTCTTGCTCTATATCTGTGCCTCTGGCCAGGGGCGTATTTATATACAGTAAAGCAGGGGTCCCCAACCTTTCTTACTCGTGAGACACAGTCAAATGTAAAAAGACTTGGAGAGCAACACAAGCACCATAAAAGTTCATGGAGGAGCCAAATAAGGGCTGTGATTGGCTATTAGGGAGCCTCTATGCACCCTATCAGCTTACAGGGGGCTTTATTTGGTAGGAAATCTTGTTTTTATTCAACCAAAACTTGCCCCCAAGTCAGGAATTCAAAAATAACTCCCTGGTTTGGGGGCACTGAGAGCAACATCCAAGGTGTTGGGGAGCAACATGTTGCTTACGAGCCACTGGTTGGGGATCACTGCAGTGTAGGCACCCAAGAGCCTGTGCCTAGGGTAGCAGGTTTATGGGGGAGGCCCTTGGGTGCCTATATAGTTAAACGTTTTAAAAATAAAAACCTCCACAGCCGCTGCCAGATATAACCTATGGATATCCATCAGGGGGGAGGGGGGGGGTATTTGGGAAGAGAGAGAGCACATGTGGAAAGTGAAATCACATGCAGCATCACTTCCGCAACCTAAGGGGTGCATTTAGTTCTGGTGCCTAGGGTGGCACTGGCCCCAAGGGTAGCTTTGAGCCTTGTATGGAAAGGACGGAAGTGCTGGGATCTTATTTTGCAGGTCATTTAGAGCATGAGTTTGGTTGAATGCATATTTGATGCCCAATATATTAATGGAACCAGGGCTAAACAGCTGGTAAAGTAAGTTTTTCATATTTGTAACCTTATGAAGTAAGGGAGGCCATGGTCCAACATTGGGAATCAAAGGGAGGCTTGAACTGAGAACTGCTGGGGCTTTTAGCAGTGTGGAAGGAGACATTTGTACGGGATTTGATGCGGTGGTGGTAACATTTCTCCAGAGTTGCCAAAATCCATGTGAATGTAGTTAAACAAGTACATATTAGCCAGGTAGCTGAGTTTATATAGAATGTGGCTGTTTTGGCACTGTAACTATCCAAGTGCACAACCAAGCTATACATTTTGCATGGATTTGATTTGATGCAGCCTTATTCAGGAATATGTCAGACCACTTAATTGTGCATTTTGGGTTTATATTAAAATATTGCTGACACGGTCCTGATTTTTTTTATGGTGCAGTTTATATGAGGGGTTTCAATGGCAACATCTAGAATCTATATTTTGTGCAGACCTATGCAACAAACAACCCCCCAGATTCCATCACTATTTTTTCAGTTAAAAACAAGCTGACTAAACAGAAAATTAGAAATTTGTAAAGTCCACCTTTTTTTTTTTTTTTTTTTTTTTTTTTTATACCATTTTCCATATATATTGGCATCAAATGTTATGTTTGATGAGCAATTGATTTGCATTATCATACTCTACAGCCAGTGGTAACAAATAGGAAATTAGCCCCAAAAGTGATGATATCACTCTATCACCAGAGACCAGTTACATGCCCTCAACTACAATGAGCGACTTACTCTACGTATCTATAAAATTAAAACTCACAGGGTCCACATTACATTGATTTAAACTCATCCTCAATTGTTAGGACTGTGAAACTACAGAATTGGTTAAGCCCACCAAATTCCTCAATGTATTTCATAGTTCTCAATTCAGAAATGGTTTAAAGGGCTAAATGCCTGCGTAAGAGAGAAATTGTATGAGAAAGGAATATGTCTTGTGCTGTACTTTTATGCCAGTCAACTCAAATTTGGTTGATGGTGGCGAAACCCAGACCCAAACAACCAGGCTTTGGTTCTGGAGGTGTCATTGATCTCATTTGAAGCCGTGGCTAACTAAGTGCACGGAGGTGTTCCATTGATAAACAGTGATACGGTCTTTTCATAGAATAGTGGTGTCATAAAATGGCTGACTGGTGTCACGTGTACAGTCACATGCTCATTGTCTACTGAGACACATGGAAGGACCTACCTTGAAATCCAGTGATAGTGTCTTTTAAGCTTTTTCATTATGCCAAAAAAGCAATTCTGAAGACCAGAAAAGCTCTAGAGCCTCCAAAACTTGGCTTTATAAAAAAAACTGATCAGTAACACCCTTCCCAGTCAATGAATATGTTTGTTGCACTGTATGGTCCTGGCCTTGTCCTTGTCTATTGATACAAGTACATTACCTAGCTAAATTAATAGTGAGTCAGCACATTTACCTAAAGGTATATGTAAATGTTAGAAGTGTCCCTCAAGTGATATAAAAACCCAGATAATGGTAACTCATCTATCAGTCTTTTCTCGCCAGGGAAGCCTTCACCCTAATCTGTGCTTTTAACTGCCAAAATTAGATCCTAGTTGTTTAGTCTAATAAAAGGCCAGCCAACCAGTTAAGCCCCTATAATCCCAATGTCCTAAGAAATTATCCTCCTTCGAATTTTACATTTTTCTCAATAATTTTCTGCTTTCTACATTTCCAGGCACCGTGTGATGAACAGGAAACTCAATTTTCTTGTAAACTGACTAAACCCGATTCCAGGCAAGAGCAAACATTGTTGGAAAGAGCAAGCAGTGTAGGAAAGGTTGATAGGAAAACCCTCACTACATGCCAGGGAGATGCCACTTGTTGATTGCTCCAGTTATAAAAGGTCCATCTCAGAGCTATGTTGCCTGAATTGCACATGATCCATAATATGGTTCTAGAATAGATCTGTATTGAGTTGTTCAATGATGTGTAGCAACATGGCACAAGTACTCACCTCTACTTGTTGCCTTTGCGCCATTATTCCTACACTAAAAAGAATTAACATTGTATAGAAGAGTGCTATAATTAAGGATGGGTAAACGAGCAAGCAAATAAAGGAGACATTACCAGGAATGGAATCAATGTTGGACTGTCCCACCAGGATACCAGGAAAACTCAGTTGGGCCCAGGTGTCAGTGGGCCCTATTGCTTTGAACTATTAGCCTATTTCATGGTCATTCTCTATTTATTTATGGGAACAAGGAAGCTTGAAGAATAGAGTATAGTATGTAGAGAAAAGAAATGGAAAAGTATAGAGTTTGAGGGAGGAGAGGAGGAATTAAAGTTTTGAGAGTGGGCCCATGGTCCAGGATTTTCTGGTGGGCCCCTGCCATCTCAGTCTGACACTGAATGGAATGGAGGATGTAATGCCAGCTGGGCAGGTCATTATCTGCCTGTTGTGCAGTAAGAGATTTGGACATGGGTGAAATAGTAATGGGGTGGATAGAACTACAGTTCCACTCTTTTTTGAAAAAATTGGGCACCTAAGGCTGCCTCTAACATCAAGGGCAGGCATGGCAGATTTGGGCTATAACTTGCTTGGGCAAGGTTGTATTATCCATAAGGAGACCTAAAATCAACCTGTCTATTTCTAACTCTGTCAGCCTTGACTCATGTAATTGCATATCTCCTCAGGGTGACCTACCAGAAAGTGGGTCAAATATTTGTGCTTTTGATAATGTTTTGTTGGTGGCTGGGTAGGAATGTGTCATCCTAATTCTAATCTCCATACCCATTAGCCACCTAATTTAGCACTAGGCTTTGTACCAGACACCTATGACTTCTTTACAAGTGCCCATACACCATATGTGTATGGCAAATGCCTTTGTGCCAGCACTTAGGTGGATCGCACAACGTGTATAACTGTGTCAGTAATTCCCATGCAGCGTCTAGGCTAAAGTGAATATGGTTAGTGTCACCCTGATAGGCTTCATTATTCTGCACAAATGCTACAAATCATATCCCAACATAATAGGAATGTCAGCTGGTTCCAGACACATTATGATTCAGCACATTTCAGCAATGACGTTGGAAGAGCGGAACATGTCTGTGTCTCTTGGAGCTCGGCAGGTTCCTGGAGCACAAGCTGTACAATATTTCTAAAATTTTGACAACTTAAGAAAATTGAAAGCCCTGTATAACTTTTATTCAGAGAACACATGACAAATAAGGGATGTGAAACCCGCTGGCCTCCAGCTGTTTTAGAATGCAACTCCTAGCAGACTTTTGTAGTGCAGACAACTTTGGGTTTTAGCAGAGACCATAGATGGAGAGTAATAAGGATTCAGGGAGGCTTAGCACCCCCAAAGGAGCTCTGCACCAGTGCAGTCACTGGGTGGGGATACAGGCAGTGCAACTGAAGGGGCCCAAGCCATTACCGGGGTCATATGATAATATTTAGATATTTAGTACAGAAAGCCCTGGTGGAAAAACAGGAGGCCCTGGGCTTTACAGACAAGTATCGAGGAGCAGTCATTTGAGCGGAGGGCAACACTGTATATCAGATCACAATATTCAATAGATGATTTAAAGTGGCACAATGTCCCCAAAAAGTGCCTAAGCTGATTCTCACCCTTCTGGCTATAAGAGAACACTTCCAGGGACTTTCATGTGGGCATAAAAGTCTGGCCTTGTAATAAAAATAATACATTTAGACTTGTGAAAGCCTGATAATGCTTTAGTGGCATAACTAGAAGTTGCTCTTACCTCCAACAATTTTGCTACTCTGCATCATGTTGGTGTAAGGTAATGGCAGCTATACTGTATATGTAGGAATTATACTGTATATATGGAAAGTGGGCACACAACCAAAGATTCAGCTTATATACAATGATCTGCAGAATACATTTATGCTTTATATGATAGATAGATAGATAGATAGATAGATAGATAGATAGATAGATGATAGATAGATAGATAGATAGATAGATAGATAGATAGATGATAGATAGATAGATAGATAGATAGATAGATAGATAGATGATAGATAGATAGATGATAGATAATAGATAGATAGATAGATAGATAGATAGTGAGGACCTTCCATGGACATATAAATGCAAAAATGCAAAACCGAGTGCTTTTATTGTGGTCATGGAATTTCCTCCTATTTTACGACAAAGGGTACATTATTTTGTACATACAAGTTTTCACTTTTGTGCCAAGTTTTCACTTTTTGTGACAAATTATATCACTAAGCACTGAAGTTGGTGGGATTTTGATGGGATTCCCTTAGACTGGGCCCTATCCCAGTTACATCTCATCCTTTCTGAACTACCAGGGTCTGCTCTTCATCAACTAGGCAGAGGTATGGGAATGAGAGCAGAGTTAATCCTTGCTGACGTAGTATGAGTAAATGACCATACATCTAGGCCTTTCACTGAACTTTAACATATTCCAAGAGAGAAAAAAGAATGTGTTTACAAACTAAGCGAAACAAGTGAAAGTGTGTCATGCTGATAATATCTGTATATATGCATCAAATATGCCCGTGCTCAGGGAAAGGCAAGAAACCTAACGTGAGCTCAGCTGAAATCCCTCTAAGAACAACGCTGGTGATGGGATTCCCCCATACGTTTATCATCAATCTGCTCTCTATGTTTGTACATTCCGCCGGTGGCATTTCCTCTGTGCGTCTCTCACAAATTTCTTCCTTTCCACCCACATTTCCTACTTGTGATCCAAACAGTTTGTGTTCAAACAGCTGCGCCGTGACAAAGGGACGCTTAACTGTGCTTCTACGTATAACCATCAGCCGCCAACTGCTCTTATTTTTATTAGCAATATTAAAGTGGTGCCTATAACCAGGTATGGAAATGGGTGAAGAGCAGGTCCACACTGGGATTCATAATAGGCCCTGGGATTTCAAGTTGACCCCACCAGCCCACTAATAAGTGACTGTGGCATCTCCAAAACCCCACAGATTGCCAGTCTGGGCCTGGTTAAGAGTTGGCTTTAACCACTGACCTAAGTGCTGCAAATCTATATAGAGGCAAGATGACAATAACACATTATAGAAGTATATTTTTTATAGAAGTATTGACCAGCAAGTGACCGCTCAACCCATGTTCCACTGCAGCTATCCGCTGATAGCAGAAGGCTGGAAAAGAAGGAAAATTGCAGATAGTCTAAGAATATTAATATCTAGATGTGGGCTGTCCAGCTGGAGGCCTGCGGGCTGAATGTGGCCCTCCAAAGAATTTTTATGCCCCCCCACTCCACTCAGAGGCTCCGTAGGCTTCACAATATGACATGATCATTGTAATTGGATCGAGCTCTCCAACATGTTGTATGAGATATGTGACCCCCTACTAGTTGCACAACATTGATCTAGATCAGTGCTGTCCAACTTCTGCGGTGCCGAGGGCCGGAATTTCTCTTGCATACATGGTGGAGGGCCGCTAATGGAAGCCATTTTTGGTCACTCCCCCATTTTAAACCACACCCACTTCAAACCACACCCATTTTATCACTACGGTCGCTGCAGGGATATCAACCATCATTCATATGTTAAAGAATTATATTATGTCATTAAGACATACCCTTAAATCCATATGCCTCCTCCCCTGTGGATAGCACAGCAACCCCCAGCATATAATTACACACCTTAGGGACCATTTAATGGCTATTTCCAACTGCTAACAAACTCACAGAACAAACCCCTGCCAGGTTCACCTCCCACAGGCAGCATAGGGCAGACAGAGTATGGCACACACAGGCAGCACTCTGCCTGTCCTATGCTGCCTGTGTGTGCCATACTTTGCCTGTCCTATGCTGTCTGTGTGTTACATACCCTCCCTGCCCTATACTGCCTATGTACCATACTATGCCTACCCTATGCTGCCTGAGTGTGCCATACCCTCCCTGCCCTATGCTGCCTATGTGCCATACTCTGCCTACCCTATGCTGCCTATACACAGGCAGCATAGACCAGGCAGTACATACAATGTCTGTGGTGTGAACAGGGGAACAATGGGGGTGATTACAGCCTGAGCCTGAGGTGTGAACACTGCAGGGGGTGAACAATGCAGAGATTAAAAAGTGTGAACAGTACAGGGGATTACATATTTAAACAATACAGGGGGATTACAGCCTGAATCTGAGGTGAGAACCATGCAGGGGCCAGTTAATCACAGTACTGATACCATTTAGAGTTTACACAAGAGTAAGCCATCAAAGCAGCCAGACAGGTGGGGGGCCACACAGAGGGGGGTCGAGGGCCGCATGCGGCCCGCGGGCCGCCAGTTGGACAGCCCTGATCTAGATAATACTAAATTGATTTCCTCTTCAGTGCAGAACAGAAAGCAGGTAATAGAAAAATAAATATAGTTAACCTATATACATACAGTAGTACAGTAGTGTGCCATGTTTGGCATCCTTTACAATCTGGGATCATGCATTTACTGTAACTACACTACCCCAACTCCATGGCCTTCATCTTTCTCTTATGTCCTACAGCAATGGTTTCAGTGTCCTTGGGTTCAAACCCCCAACTTTGAGATTCCACATTTGGTCAAGATTCCTCATACCGCTTATAAAGTTCAAAAACACAGGACAGCAAATAAAATAAATAAAATCTATTATCAGGGATCTTTTATCCAGAATGCCTGTGACCCTGTTTTCCGGATAACTGTTTGTTCTATAAGTCTGCTAAAAAAAATAATTTAACATAAATTAAAATTACCTTCAGCGCGTCGGAGGGAGACCTGCGGCCTAGGGGGAGTGCCCACCGAAGATCGGGTCTGGGCCGGCCCAGTCCAACCCTGAATCCAAAGGTTCTCTATTCCATGATATTTGGAATAAATATCTAAATACATTGAAATGTTGGAAGCAATGTAGGTGGGCAGAAGCCCATCCAACAACCAATGGACCACAAATGAATATGTCCATCTCTTCTCCATCTCTACTGGCGAAATGTATTGTGACACATCTCAATGTGGTTAATATTACTTGTATGGGATCCATTATCCGGAAAGCTCAGAGTTACAGGAAGTCCATCTCCCATAGATTCCATTATAGTATCAAGTAATCCTCATTTTAAAAAATGATTTCCTTTTTCTATGTAATAATAAAACAGTACCTTGTACTCGAGGGGTTTGATTAATGTTTAAATTATTTTTTAGTATGGAGATCCAAATTACAGAAATATCCCTTAACCAGAAAGGTTCAGGTCCCGAGTATTCTGGATAATAGGTCCCACACCTGTATTATGTATGATGATTACCTCCTTATCTTCCTATCTCTCTTTCTATATGCTTTCTTCTTCCTTCTTAGAGCACATATCTATATCGTAACTTGCTTGACTTTGTATTCCCTTTGACAAGGTGCCGTATTTTGTGTGACCGACTGACAAAGCTTAGAACACTGTGATGACAACACAGCAGATTTCTCTGTGAACCACCCCTTCAAGTTAACTTTTAGTATGTTTTAGCCCTATTCCTAGCAACCTTGCAATTGGTTTTAATTTTAATTTTTTGAATTATTTGTCTTTCTCTTCTGCCTCTTTCAAATGGGGGTCACTGACCCAGGCAGCCAAAAACTATTGCTCTGTAAGCAGGGTCGGACTGGGGGGTGAAGGGCCCACCGAGGCTTCTGCCCCAGGGGCCCTGCAGGTACCCCCGCCGGCCGTGTCCCCTAATTCCCTCCTCCCCCCCCCTGGCAGGGCCCCTCACCCGACATCCTCCCCCGAACGCACTTAATTTAACGCGTCGGGGCAGGAGCGGTCGGGCAGGGGGAGCGCAGGTAAGTGTCGGGTCTGGCCCGCCGGGGCCCACTAGAGCCGGGGCCCAGTCCGACCCTGTCTGTGAGGCTATAATTGCATTGTTATTGTTACTTTTTATTACTTATCAAATGGTCTCAAAATATCAATGTCTACATCATATTAAAAGTTAATTTAAAGATGAACTACCCCTTTAATGCTTTCTTTCTAGGTTTGAGCTATAAACAGCACCCTTAGTTATTATGTAAACTGCTGGGTTTTGCCAAAAAAAATAAATAAACTCTCAACAAATGATTTGTCAACCTGGCATTACCTTAGCACGTTCTTCTACAGGCGTAGTCTCGCAAACAGGTTGCTTTTGGATCATTTACCGCAGAGGCCCGTGCTTTGTCACCTCTGTGATTTTGTAAAGTCATGGTGAGTAAAAACTCTGTGTTGCATCAGATTCTCATCCTTATCAATACCAATATAACAATAACAAGATATAGCAACTGAATGTAACCTACGAGCAAGGAAAGGCCTGAGAGAATCAGCATCAATTGGCAAGAGAAAAATCAAGTGATGAATAAATGATTTACAGGAATGACAGACACATTTTGGCAGATTATACACCATTCATATCAGTGTCTGCCTTAGAGGAACTTACAATCTAAAGGTGGCTATACAAGCTAAGATCTTCTCTCAATGTCCCCACCTACGGGTGGGCAATATCAGGCTAATTCGGTCGTTTAGCCCTGGGGCCAAACAATCGAATTAGAACGACAGGTATTGACGTCCGTCGGTTCGGGGACCGCATCAACGAGCCAACTTATTTTTAAACCTGCCCGATCAAGATTTGGCCGATTTCAGGCCAGATGTTGCCCAAACACGGGCCGATAAGCTGAATTGGTCTAAAGGACCGATATTGGCAACTAGAATTGGCCCATGTATGGCCACCTTAAGGGCCCTATAAGTTTAAGCAGGAGCCATTTAACCTGCCAGAAGGTTTTTGGAGAGTGAGAGGAAACCCATGCAAACACAGCAAATAGCTCTTAGGTCAGGCCCAGACTGGCAATAAGTGTGGGCTGCTGTAAGATGCCATAGACAGTCACTATTTATTGGGCTGGTGGGGGGCTGTTTGGGCCTCTGGGTACTTGGAATGTAAGGGCCTATTTTGACTCCCAGACCTGATCAGGACTGAACTCAGGACCCTAGCACTCCAAGTGAGCCACCATATGGCTTTGATCATTTTTATTTTTCAGTTTTTATTAAAGAACACATCCACTCCGACCTTGCATGTTATTTGGGATGAACTTTGGGCAATAGAAGACTACTTTTGCAATAATTAAAGTGCAATAGAAATAATGGAACTTGCTACGTAGACAAAATTTCCATGGCAACATCCACAACATTTTGGGCAGCATTCGGTGGAGATCCTGTAGATATGGGTATTTCTGGCTTCAATACAAATTGGCAGCAATGTAGTGACCTTTACTAGTTCACCAATTTATAAACTGAGCCCTTTGTTTTATAACTTCAAAGCCGCACGTACCAGGAATGCTCCCATATACTCCCATATCTGCTGTTTCACTGGCTAAGGTGCACGTATAGATATATTGGTTATTTAATAAAAGGCACCAAGCTTGCCCTTGACCAGTAACCCATAGCAACCAATCAGCAGGCAGCATTTTCTGCTCACCTGTTTAAAAAACAAACATCTTATTGCTATGGGTTACTGCTCCGGGGCAAACTTAATGCCTTTTATTACATATTGGGGTTAAGGTTGTAGCCTTAGTTCCAATTTCCATATTCACCTCCCAAATAATGTTGGCTGTGTGTACAAGAATATTTGCTTTTACTTTTTAAAACCATATGGATGGTTCAGAATAAGGACATCATCTCCCCTCAATTGCCCTTCTGGCTGAGCCTCTCCTTCCCCCTGCCCAAGTTCTTCCAAGGTGGCATCTTTAAATTTTGGGAACCATTATTCTAGATCCTGATGGTAGGGCAGAGAGGAAATTTGCTTTGGGGCAAAATACAGTATATCTGCAAAGCCCATATTTTACAATGTATATTGTGTAACAAGTGTAAGATATATTAGCATTTAAAGGGAAACACCACCCAAAAAAAAGCTTTCTTTCATAATAAAGTAAAATACAATTCTAAGCAACTTTTCAGTCTACCAACTTTTTTTTCAAACCACTACTTGGTAGCTAGGTTAAATTAATACAGGTATGGGATCTGATATCTGTAAACCCGTTATCCTGAAAGCTCTGAATTACGGAAAGCCCGTCTCCCATAGACTCCATTTTAATCAAATGATTCAGAATTTTAAAACTGATTTTCCTTTTTCTCTGTAGTAATAAAACTGTACCATGTAATTGATCCCAACTAAGATATAATTACCCCTTATTGGGGGCAGAACAGCCCTATTGGTTTTATTTCATGGTTAAATGATTCCCTTTTCTCTGTAATAATAAAACAGTACCTGTACTTGATCCCAACTAAGATATAATTACCCCTTATTGGGGGCAGAACAGCCCTATTGGGTTTATTTAATGGTTAAATGATTCCCTTTTCTCTGTAATAATAAAACAGTACCTGTACTTGATCCCAACTAAGATATAATTACCCCTTATTGGGGGCAGAACAGCCCTATTGGGTTTATTTAATGGTTAAATGATTCCCTTTTCTCTGTAATAATAAAACAGTACCTGTACTTGATCCCAACTAAGATATAATTACCCCTTATTGGGGGCAGAACAGCCCTATTGGGTTTATTTAATGGTTAAATGATTCCCTTTTCTCTGTAATAATAAAACAGTACCTGTACTTGATCCCAACTAAGATATAATTACCCCTTATTGGATGCAAAACAATCTTATTGGGTTTAATGTTTTATTGATTTTTTAGTAGACTTAAGGTATGGAGATCCTAATTACAGAAAGACCCCTTATTCAGAATACCCTTGGTCCCAGGCATTCTGGATAATGGGTCCTATACCATACTGTGTTTTATATTCTAAGCTATTGCCTTATGGCTGGCAGAAAGGATTGTGATTCAGATTGTGGTTGGTTGTGATTTTCTCATTGTCCATGACATCAATGTAATGACAAACGAGCACAACTTTGTCATAAATATATAATTTTATTTTTATTGAAATAAATAGTAAATGACTACATTTGACAAAAATGAATGGCAATACAAAATCCATATAAATAAACATGATAAAAGCAAACAGCAAAATAATATAATAATATTGATAAATAAAATAAACTCTCTCTAAACAATTCCCCTTAGCCCTAAGAGAAGCTATGACCAGCATTACAAGGAACGTTGAAGGAGAAATAACATATAGGTGAAATAAAAAACACAAAATAATAATCACATATACAAATAAATAACATTACTGGGTGCACTACAGCAAAAAACATACGTAGTTAGAGGCAAGGTGCCCTGTAATGAGAAAATCCCTACAACCATGGTACCTGGAGTTACACAGTGAGTAGGATCCCAACCTCATGATCTGGTGCAACACGCTAGTGCAAAGACTATTTGGAAGTGTAAAGGGGGCCTTATATATCTGACCTGTACAGTACTCCAAACCCCTGGACCAAATGCTTATTGCCACCACTGTATTGTGCTTTTTTCTTGTGCCAATCAAGCACCAGCTTTATATCCATATCTGCCCTGGGCATTCCTTCCCTTACCAGGCCCCTCTCTCATCCCAGTGGCGCATCTGCACATGTGCCAACTGGATCACAGACAGGTAAAAATGCTTCAGGGGCAGCAAAATGCTCTTTGGTAAATTTAGAAACCAAAATTTCCTGCTTTTAACTCAACATTTAGCTTTTCTAGTGCAAAAAGTGCAATTACATCCCCTCAATGCCTAATAAAAGAATATACATTGCTGCCAACTTTCCCAATGATCAGAACAGCAGATTAGGTGGAGCTGCAGCTCGTCTTCACTTGCTTTTTGGCTGACTGATGGAAATATTCCGTGAGGTCTTAAAGACCCCCTCAACTTGCCAAACATGCCCAGATCAATCAGCCATTTTGCCCAACCAAGTTTGGGCCACGTTAAGGCTCATATCACAAATGGCAACTTCACAAATGGCAATTAAATGTTGAAGGTTTAAAACCTATGAAGCAAGACTGATACACTCAAACAAAAGCAACTGGATTTGACTGGGGCTTCTTGGTAGCACTTGTCACCTTAAAAACCCTGTTAGGTGGCTGCTGAATTACTCAACTTCTCTCTCACAGCAATCAATTTCATCAAGGCTGCTGGGACCTCTTGGAGGGCTTTCCAGATAAAGCAAGGCAGTCTGACACCTGTTTGCTTATTGCTTGGGTATGCAGGGAGTTATATCCGACAACCACAGACACCCAGAGAAATGCATGAAGTCCAGTGAGTAGACTGCAGCAGAAGTGCATGATTTAACAAAAACCAGATCTCCTTTACTGGCTTCATAGGAAAGTTCTTTACTTCCTGCTTGGACCCCAAGGAAATCCAATGCCGTTCCAAGACTCAGAAGAATCGGTATTTATCATGACATCGTGATGATCGATATTAAAAGTATCAGAGGGTGTCGCTATAGGTAGAAAACGAGCCATCTGGCTTCCTTTTAATGGAGCTAAGGACACGTATTCTGAATGCTTCTCTGAGCTATACATGTTGTAATTATCTGGTGTGATCTTTTCATGGAAATGGCAGTCATCTTTATCATATGCCTATAAAAAAAAAAAGAGATGAACTGTTAATAACGCACTTATACCCCCAAACCATATTTTAGTTAATGGGAGCGTTTAATCTTGAAGCAAAACTTTAGTTGTGGTCTAGTGAGCTTTATCTAAAGATCTACAAGAAGATCTGATCTAGATAACTATACAACATTTTCTTTATCTCACACTATAATGACTGTATTGTGATGACAGAAGCAAACTTCTTTCATAATATACTAGACATGCCCTCTTCATTCAATGATAGTTTATTATCTCTAGAAATGTCATAAGTCTTTAATGAAACAATTCACGTATATCCAGTTTCAAGGACCAGTGCTGATAACAGCTGTCATTTTTCTTATCTTGAAGGTCAATATACTGAATAAAAACTAACTTATGGCCCATATCTACTTCTGTTTGGCTTCTAAAAGTTAAACAGATATGCCATACAAGCCCTAGAAAGGGATCTGACATTGCAGAAGTAAAAGGTGTCATTGGCTCTTCTCACTCCTCCTTAATCCAGTCATTAAAGGGAAACTATACCCCCAGAATGAATACTTAACCAACAGATAGTTTATATTATGTTAAGTGACCTGTTAAAGGATCTTGCCAAACTGGAATATATCAGTAAATACTGTCCTTTTACAGCCTTTCCCATGATCCACCATTTAGTGATGGTAACTGTAACAGGAAGTAGTATGGGCGTAAAAAGCAGAACTCTGTCCATTCATTGGCTGATGGGGCCTAGCATGTATGTGTGTGCCTTGGCTTGTTTGTGTGCACTGTGAATCCTATGATCCCAGGGCGGCCCACAGTCAATATCAATATAGATGGCCTACTCCCAAAACACTCAACTATGTGCCTTACAAGCTGATTGGTCATAAAAGAGATACTCTTTAGCAAATCACTGATGACATCTCTATGTGTCTAAACCTGTGGGGGGTGGGCAGACCCAGATTTGTGGCGGCATGCCGCCCAGCTGCACCTAAGCTTTGTTCACATATGGAGCACTGGGGACAGAACGCACAGAAAATTACAGCGTGTCCTGTCCCCAGTGCTCCGTATGTGAGCTAAATGGATCCTGAGGGCTGTGAAGCTACACCAGATGCACGTATTATATGTTAAATAAAAGTATGGCAGCATAAGTCGGGAGTAGAAGTTTTCATTTAAAAAGTAATACAGTGAAAAACTCACAAAGTGGATCAGTGTGGCTTTGGATACAGTTATTTCACAGTAAAGGAACACTAAGCATAAACGGGGACACTTTTGCTAGCAAGTGAGTCGCTGTCAATGTTTTGGTCCAGTTCAAGGTCTGAGACCCAGACTGAAACCTTGAAAATAATTGTATATAATACATACATACACACTCTTTTTCTATTGAGAGGAAGAATTTGGAAGCAGAGAAGGATCTATTGTAGTTCTGTAGTTCCATATGACACTTACCGACGCATACAATTGGTGTCTAGAATCCATGCATAGGTAGAGATTGCTTCGAATTCCTTTTATAACTACAACCCCAGCTTTTACTGCCTTTATTTCCAGCACACCTGTGAAAGAGAAGGCAGAATATGGTGAGAGAATAACAGAGGAACCATTACATTACATTTATAACTCCTCTTCTGCTCCCTGCACTGTGGAGACCTTTGAGATGCTCGGGGGGTGGGGGGGATTAGACAAAACTGCCCTATTATACTGTTAGCTATAGTTTAACTACATTGTTTGGTTAACTTACATAAATTCTTTTATGCAAGGATTTGTGATGTAATTCTTAAGAGCACTTGCTGATAATGCTGCAAACAGTGTCATAAATGGTCACTTGATGTTGAACCTGAAACTAAAGTTTCCTCACTCTGACCTATGGGAAATGTTATCTTTATTTGCTTAGTTTCTTTTAACCATTCCTCCTGAAATTTAACTCTATTGCTATTTTGCTTGTAGAGGTAGGAATAGATATAAATAGATGGATACAGAAACTATGCCTGTTACTTACACCACTGTATGCCCCTTGCTGCCAAGTAGACAGGGAGGATGAAAGAGATAAGGAGAGAACCCCCAACATGTCCCAAATATATGGAATCCCTGTCTTTGGAAAAGATATTGGCAAATATGGCAGTGGAATGTGTGCTCTCTAGTGTCTCTAGTGGTCTTCATGTCCCTGAGTAACTTGGGAAGTATAGAATAATGGCACAATCAACATGTTTTCATATTTCTGTTGTATTTGAAAAGTAGGGGTCAGCCATATGTTGTAAGTATAGAGGCCTGGTACCCAATAGTCCTCTTAGGTAAAAATCTAAATGGGTGCTACTGGTTACTGCTTTAAGATTCACTTAGCCATTATGCCAAATAGTTTCCAGAGCCTTCAACATTTCTGCCAACAACATTAAGGCTGTGAGTGGAAATGTTGAAGTCTCTGGAACCTACAGACCTTGTTTATGCACTAGTATATCTAAAAAAAGGCGAAATTATAAAATAAGGAATTACTCTATAAAAAATACCCTAAATACACTCTTTACATTATGAAAAAACCACAAGTAAATATTACACTCTTACTTTCTTTTATTTTGGTAATAAGAAGGTAACACAATGAATACTCACCATAGTCATTCTTTTCTTCGGTACCAGTTACTACTCCATTGTGGGTGATCTGAAGATACAGGTGCATGTTATTGTTATCTGTGTATAAATACTGAGTCCGTACTTGGTTGTCGTTGGATAAGATTGGGTTCGAATTCTGGATAGGATTTGCTAAAGAAAACCTTGACCTACTCAACATAATGGCTAAAAGGCAAAGCCATTTCCTGAAGGAGTGATGAGTAAAAAGTGGCCCCTTCAACATCTTCTGAATGGAAAACATAGCGGCAAAAGCAGTATAGAAATCAGAGCAAACACTGCAAATATTCGCTTCTTTAGTAAATGTCCTTGTTGGCGAATGCTAAAATATATACTATTACTATAATAATTTAACCTGATATAAATATAATAAATAGGTTGCCTTTTATTTCCAGTATCTGGCTTGTTCTTTCACACTTGCCTTTCTAATGGCAAAATAAAGGAGAGGTAACGTATTTATACTCTTTGGTCTTTAACCCCTGTTTCCACTTTTTTTTTTTTTTTTTTTTGAAGTTATTTTCCTGAGTAACGTCTTTTTTTTGGTCCTACCCCCTCTAGATGTGAGTCACTGTGCATGACCATGTCGCTCACTTTCACCAGAACGTGCTATTTACTTTTTTCATAGCTGGGGATGGATTATACTGTAAACATTTTTTCTCGTTTCCGACCAGAGATCATCGGGTCCAGGGTTACATTCAAAATGATGCAACTTTGGACAGTAAAATAAACTGTGTTAAGGTGGGGGGGGGGGGGGGGGGGGGGGGAGGAGAGGAGGGGGGGGGGAATGATGACTTCAGAGTCCTTTTAAAATGAATGGGCATCTTATGTCCCATTCATTTTTCTTCTGCAGGAAGAAAAATCCTTAGTAATCATTATAAACAAATTCAACTTCTCTGCAATAATTCCATCTACAGTTTTTTCTCTTTCAGTTACAAAACAGAAAGGTTTGGAACAATAAGAAAAGTAAAATGTTATTAAAATACCCCAAATTTTGCATAAATCTATTTTCTAATGGGGGGGGGGGTCCCTTTTATGCTCTTAAAGGGGTGGTTACACCTTTACCAAGTTAACTAGAGGTTTACTTTTAGTGTGTTATAGAATGGCCTATTCCTAGCACATGGCTATTCCTATGACATTGGGAAAGTTAGCAATATCTGCATTGGTACAATAGATAGGTAAGCTTCAATCAAGTATAGCAATACATTCCTGATCGGGGTATTTCAGTTGTTAGGGGGACCAGTAGTTAGTGAATCTTGAGACTATATTGTGGGGTTTGCCACAGGTTGAGCCTCCATCCAGGGTTCCCACACATTATCAAATTTATTGGGGGCAACCCCTAGCGAGATACATTAGTTTAATAAGTGGGGGTCTGGTGTTAACAAGTTACATCCATTGTTGGATAGTGGGTGGATGAGGGCTCATCCATTTCATTGCTACCACTTTTTTGGTTTTGGTTCTTGAGTTCTAGTTTCATTCAAGAGCACCAGGTCATCAATTAAGCCTAGTAGGCACACCTCTGAAGACAAAATCCCTGGTAGAAGCATTTGTTCATTTAAATGTTTAGTTACATTTGTCCAGTAATCAAGCATTATAGAACAGGCCCATATTTTTTTTTCAATTCTTTATTTTAGATTTTGCAATTATGGAAAGGGATACAGAAAGGAAAAGGGGAGGGAGGGGAGGGAAACAGTGCTCTTATACATTATGTCGTTACTTAACAGTATAAATTGTAGGAAACACCTGTCAACAAGTCATTGCTAGTTTGTCACATTAATATAGAAGAGTACAGAACAGGTCCATATTAGGTGAAAGAATCCAATTAATGTTGTGAGGGGCCCGGAGGTTGGCTTCCTCCATAACTATAAGGCCCTCTCCTCGCCTATTAAGCATGAGCCGCTGGGGAGCAGGAGACACGGGTGGGAGAGCAGGTGGAGGGAGGGTTGAGTAGGTAAATATCGAGCCCCTCCAGGGGGCCCTGGAACGCAGTTGTTATGCTGCTGGGTCTGGGAGGGACCTACATATTGGTATTCAAGGGGAACTTGATTCGTTACTTAAAGAACTGGTGATTCATATAGAACATTCCTGAGTATATACTTTAAAATAAACAGATGGTGAGTAAAATTAAAAAGTTAGAATCTGAGATTATGGACATGAAAGTCAAATTTACCAGAAACAAGGTTGACTATGACAAGAATAAGGTTTATAATTGCCTGATGAAAAAAGAGAGACCTACTTATTGGTATTCAAGGGGATCTTGATTAGTTACATAAAGAACTGGTGATTCATATAGAATATTCCTGAGTATATACTTTTGCATAAACAGATGGTGAGTAAAATTAAACAGTTAGAGTCTGGGATTGTGGACATTAAAGTCTAATTTACCAGATAAAAGGATGACTAGGACAATTTATAATTGATTGAGGTTTAATAGATATTTTAAGAAGTAGCACTTCACAGAGGTCTATCTTAATGACAAGAAAAAAAAGCATGTGAGTATATCTAGTTTGAGTCCTCAAATGATAATGGAGATATAGATATTCTTCACAGCAGTCTAGAGCATACCAAAACTTGGAGACCAAGTAAACAAACAAGGTGGAGGTCTAAATCTATCAGAAGAAACATCACACAGACACCTCCAGAGAGGGCGAAGATATAAGACCTTTGCCCGGTGTTGATAAATGAGCCCCATTGTCACCAAGTATGATTCATACTAGGCTACCCAATAAGAACACCTGGTTGATATATTAATTGTAACACACGTAATGTAATCTACCTTTTATTTGCAAAGGGTGTGGAAAGCAGTATGTAGGTCAGATGAGTAGGTCCTTAAAGGAAATCTAAACCCCCCTAGGTCTAAAAGCCCCCTCAACTGCCCTCCATCACCCCACTTCACCTCTCCCTTCTTGCACAGCCTATTACATTAAAAAGTGGCAATATTTAAAAACCTGAACTAAAAAAAAGCAGAGAAGCACAGCAGAGTACCTAGGTGCCATCTTCTGTCCATTAGAAAATGCTTCTGGTCTCACTGCCGACACAGACCCAACCTGAACATGTGCAGTTGAGCGGATTCCCGACTAGGCCCAACTGCGCATGCTCCTGTAGGGTCCATCCATTGAGTTTGGTCTTCAGATAAGTTTTGAAGAAGAGATATATACATAAAAAAGTCCACTCAATATGCCATTTTTCAATGGAAAGCAGGTACTGGGGTGACCGTTAAAGAATTGGACTATTCATAGAATGCTTTCTTTCTCCCCATCTCCATTCAGATATGAAATGAATCCAAACTAGGACATAAAAGAATAATAATGCTTTCTTATTCCATGCTGAGATGTAACTGTCACGATCGGCACCCAATACCAGAACAAGTGCAAAGCACCCTGGTCTCGGCTCGTGCTTCACCAGTAGCGTGACCGCCTTTGGCTTCGGGAGGAGCCCTCAGCTACTCGGATGCCACCTGGACTTATACGAGAGGTGCAGAGCAGGAGTTCTGGCTAGCAATGGGGCACGACTGTATATAAGTCTTAAGGCCGATGGTCACGGTACAGATAAGAGTAGGCAAATTCGTGGTCAGACAGGCTTGGGTCGAGGCGGGCAGATAACTAGGATCGTCAGGCAGGCAAAGGGTCAAACCGGGAATCAATCAGAAGGATGAGGCAGAAACAGTAGTCAGGGACAGGCACGGATCAGGACACAGGATTTAGAATCGTCAAAGCCAGGCAGGGTCAAAAACAGGAGCAACCAGGAAGCATAAAGCACAATTTACAGGCACCAGGAGTAAAACCTATCACGGGCAATGAATGTATGAAAATGGCCCTTTAAATAGTTTAAATTTCGCGCCATTGCGCGCTGACGTCATGACGTCAGCGCGCATGCGCCTATGAGATGCGGAAGTGCGCGCGCGCGCGCACTAAGAAGGAACCGGCGCATTGGGAGTACGGCGCGGCGGGCGTCCCCGCCGATGGCGGCGCGGCGGGCGTCCCCGCCGAGCCGGTAAGGCCCTTTTTATTACAGTAACATACATACTGTATCTCAGCAGCAGTTTCACAATGGCTACAGGGTGGGAACCAGGAATAGGAAGAGAAGGCACGAGTCTAAGGTGCTACTAAAGGTGGCCATACACGAGCAGATCCGCTCGCTTGGCGATGTCGCCAAGCGAGCGGATCTTCCCCCGATATCCCCACCTACGGGTGGGCGATATCGGGGACCATTTAGGTAAAAAAAATAATAATCCGATCGTTTGGCCCTGGGGCCAGACGATCGGATTATGTGGGCGGCAATGGGGCAGTCGGATCGGGGACCGCATCAACGAGCCGATGCGGTCCCCGATCCGACCAGATTTTCTAACCTGGCCGATCGAGATCTGGCCAATTTCAGGCCAGATATCGGTCGGCCAGGCCGCTCTGCTCTCCCCATACACGGGCCGACTAGCTGCCGAATCGGTCCAAGGGACCGATATCAGCAGCTTAAGTCGGCCCGTGTATGGCCACCTTAAGGGGGGTGCAATTTGAAAAAAAAATAGTTCACTGGTACCATTAAATCCCACTGCACTTGTTCTGGCAACCCCTGACATATAATCAGAATAGGGGACTGTTGTGGCACCAGGTGGTGAAGAACTACTGGCCTTGGGCCTGACTGGGTGTCCAGTTTAAAACAGCCTGGTTGGGTTTCAGGCTGAACATCCCCACATGCCATGTCATTAATACCCACTGACATCAATGTCAATGGGGTGGGTCTTGTCCCTAAATGTCACAGTCCAGCCTCTGACATCATTCGTTCTGCCACCCTGATGTCACTTCCCAGATTAGAAGACTATGAAAGCGGTCAACCCTAACTGCATCAATAAGCACACTATCCAAACAGAGCCCTTGTTTCTGATATTCTCAGACTCGCTCTCATCAGGTATGGTACCTAGGGATTGGAAGAAGGCGAATGTCACTCCCATATTTAAAAAGGGAGTAAGATCTCAGCCTGGCAATTATAGGCCTGTAAGTTTGACATCCGTGGTGGGCAAGTTATTTGAAGGCTTGTTAAGGGATCACATTCAAAATTATGTACTGGAGAATGGCATTATGAGCAGTAATCAGCATGGCTTTATGAAGGACAGGTCATGTCAGACCAATTTAATTGCTTTTTATGATGAGGTAAGTAAGAAGCTGGACAGAGGGGATGCAGTAGATATAATCTATTTGGATTTTGCCAAAGCATTTGATACCGTTCCCCACAAACGACTGCTTTCTAAACTAAGGTCTATTGGTCTTAGTGAAGTCGTTTGCACATGGATAGAAAACTGGCTACAGGATCGGGTACAGAGGGTGGTTGTTAATGGCACATTCTCTACTTGGAGTAAGGTTCTCAGTGGGGTCCCTCAGGGTTCTGTACTGGGTCCACTTTTGTTTAATTTGTTCATAAATGACTTAGGGGAGGGTATTATGAGTAATGTATCAGTGTTTGCAGATGACACAAAACTCTGCAGACCAGTCAATTCTATCCAGGATGTGACATCCCTGCAGCAGGATCTTGACCAACTGGCAATCTGGGCAGCTAAGTGGCAAATGAGATTTAATGTGGATAAATGTAAGGTCATGCACCTGGGATGTAAAAATATGCAAGCCCCGTATACCCTTAATGGGACTGCACTAGGCAAATCCATAATGGAGAAGGACCTTGGAGTCCTTGTAGATAATAAACTTGGCTGTAGCAAGCAATGCCAGGCAGCAGCTGCAAGGGCAAACAAGGTTTTGAGCTGTATTAAAAGGGGTATAGATTCACGGGAGGGGGGGTTATTCTTCCCCTTTACAGAGCGCTGGTAAGGCCCCATCTAGAATATGCTGTTCAGTTTTGGTCTCCAGTGCTCAAACGGGACATTATTGAGTTAGAGAGGATCCAGAGAAGGGCAACTAAGCTGGTAAAGGGTATGGAAAGTCTCAGTTATGAAGAAAGACTGGCCAAGTTGGGTCTGTTTACACTGGAGAAGAGGCGCTTAAGAGGTGACATGATAACTATGTATAAATATATAAGGGGATCATATAATAACCTCTCTAATGTTTTATTTACCAGTAGGTCCTTCCAACGGACACGAGGGCACCCACTCCGTTTAGAAGAAGGGAGGTTCCATTTAAATATTCGGAAAGGATTTTTTACAGTGAGAGCTGTGAAGTTGTGGAATTCCCTCCCCAAATCAGTCGTACTGGCTGATACATTATATAGCTTTAAGAAGGGGCTGGATGGATTCTTAGCAAGTGAGGGAATACAGGGTTATGGGAGATAGCTCTTAGTACAAGTTGATCCAGGGACTGGTCCGATTGCCATCTTGGAGTCAGGAAGGAATTTTTTCCCCTCTGAGGCAAATTAGAGAGGTTTCAGATGGGGTTTTTTGCCTTCCTCTGGATCAACTTGTAGTTAGGCAGGTTAGGTATAGGCATTATGGTTGAACTTGATGGACGTATGTCTTTTTTCAACCCAACTTACTATGTTACTATGTAATTGTTTCACTACAGCTTATAGAATCAGCTATAAAGGAAGAAAAAGTCAAGGACGTGACATAGCAGTATACATTTAAAGAATGTACTTGTATACTTATTTAATGCTGATATTGAGACATACTTGTCATCCCCATATGACATAAATATGCCACCCAGCAGTATTTTGCTGTTATGGTTTTAGAACATTACATACCAACATTTGGTACCAAAGTTATCAATGAAAACTGAAAAAGTAAAATCTTTAAAATCCATGGCCCTAGTAACTGTAAATATGGGTCTAATAATAAGACCTTTTAGCCACCCACTACAGCATTTTGTGTTGAGAAAAAGAAGTCTTAAAACTGAATGCAAATAGAATGGAGAATTTTCCATGCTAAAGCATTTACTGAGAAGTCAACAGCAAATACACAAGGTTTGGGCTGCCCTTCCCTCACACAAGTATGCTTGCCCTCCACTGGCATTTGTTGTTTGGATTTCTATTATTTATTGCTGTATATACAGTAACCCATAGAGACCAATATAATGTAATCAGTGCACTTTTCCAGTCCAATAGTAGCATATTTATTATTATTTTCCACTAAGTGTGTATACATTTTTTAAATGACATGCCACTCTTCAGGGCTTGCTTGATTCACAAGATAAAGGCAGGTAATGGGGGTACCTTTTAATAATTATAATCTAAATCCTTCATTCTACTGCTCGGCTTTGATGCATGGCATATAAGACAGGGGGTTGCTAGCGTAATGCCAAACTACTCTTGGGAGTGTGATACAAGGAAGATTAGATATATAGTAAATGGTAAGAATTAAGAAGAAAATGTTATGCACAAGTTCAGCATTTATACTGTAAATACAACATTTTAAACTTTGTCCACTTGGACTTCTGAAACCTGAAAAGGCATTTTTGAACCAGACAGCCTGTTTAAAATCCAGTTAAAAATCCATCAAGCAACAAACCTATACAATAATGGAACAGAATAGGAGGCCCAACTAATTAAATGGCCCCTTCTAAAGGATCCGGGATCACCAGGGTCTCTACCTCTAGGGCCCACCACCACCAACCCACGTGTGAAATCCACCCCCTCAACTTTCCCCACCTCGTAAATCCCACCCCAATCTTTTACCTTCGGCAACTCCAAAACTATAGCACTGGGGGCCCCTCAGACCCAGACAAGCAGCAGGCCTGGGTCAGCAGGGCCCAACAGATTTTAACCTGGTACCCAGCCAGCCAGTACCCAGTCTGAAACTGCTATAGTCCGTATTCTAAAGGTTGAATAGAAGATAGAAACAATATTAAGCTACAATTTGCACACAAACAATCTCCAGTATTAGGTCTAACCCACCCTGTAGCATTGACCAGTTGCTAGAAGCACCCATATGCCAGCACTCAGTCAAACCTACATATTGTACTTGACATCTGGAAGGAGGCAGGTTGCACAACTCTGTTTTCAGAAGGGAACATGATGACAGCATTGTAGCAGTATTCACCCACACAGACATAAACATTAGATAGATAAGCATGGGATAAAAGATCATTGCTAAATTGCTTATTAACCTCTGACACACATGCAAAATAAAAAGACTGGAAATCCTTCTTATTAATCCTGCCCATCTAACACGGCGAATAAAAAGTAGGTTTTGGAGATTTATTTCCCAGTGTCTAAATGGTGTTCACGTCCCCCTGCTTCTTTAGGCAGACATCACTGGCAGCAAAGCACAGTGATACTGGGCCTGAGGGGCCTATTTACCGTGCTTTGTAATAATTTATGCCAGAAAAAACATTAATATAATAAACAGAAAATGCATAAATTTGTGTATTCTCTTTTACGCAATCCAGTAGTCATATTAGACATTATGCCTTTATTTTTATGATATATCCTTTTCAAGTCAATGGGAAAAATTCAGGTAATTCAGCAGTAAAGAATGGTGTAAAAAAGTGGTGATGGATGATCGCCTTTTTACTCATTTTTAAATGGGTACTGCTTTTTTATGCTGAAATTTGCATGCAAATGGGGGTTATGTAATAAAAGGCCCTAAGTTTGCCCAGGAGCAATAACCCATAGCAACCAATCTGCAGGAAAAATGTACTGATCACGTGTTTAAAAACATACAACTTATTGGTTGCTATGGGTTACTGCTCCTGGACAACCTTAGTGCCTTTTATTACATTAATCAGCCGCAACTTCTTATGCCATGACAGGGTCAGTGGGTAAAGGTTAGGTGTGTATAAAGAGCCAGACAAGAATGATAATGGCTGATCCAAGATGGCTGCCATGTTCAGAGACACAATTAGGATTTTGCCCAGACTGTTACACGCCAGGTATATGCAGCCAAGAGGCTACTGACATGTCTGCCTGTAAGTCCTAGTATGACAAGATTCCTAGGTGTAAAAAAAGTTCAGACTTTTTTGTTAGGGTCCCCCTTGCCTCATAACAAGGTTGCATGTATGAAAGCATAATTGTCAGTCCTCTGTAGTTACAGTAGGGTTATTAATGGTTGTAAATAAGCAGTTACCCTAATAACTGACCCAAACTGGCCATCGGGCTGGGCCCTACTCTCTGACTGCTCCCCCCACACTTTGTGAGGTACTGCTCTAGGGGAGGCGGGGCCAACTTCAGAAGCAGGAAGTATAAAACACCTGTTCCTGCATGTGGGTTGAGGAATGATGAAATAAATCCCTCTAAAAAAAGAGGAGGAGGAGGAGGAGGAAAAGGAAAGAACATATAAGCAATATCCCCCTTGTTGATATTTGTCTGTAGCTTCTCAAGTGGCAACAAAACAGGAAATGTGCTCAGATTATATCTCTACCTGGAAAGGAAAATACCAATAAAAAGAGAGTTTGGTAAAAAAAAACAAAAAAACACTTGCCTGAGTCATACTCACTGCTGTGAGAAAACTGCTGAAAAAACATACGATTTTTGTCATTATATTTATTCATTTATTTACTAAAACAAAAAACAACAACAACCCAGCAAGCAGGTGACCTGGTTTGTACCTCCAGTGGGTGTAAGCTGATAATTTGGAAACAGACCAGTTTTAAGGCATATACCATGGACTTTAGGCCTTAAAGGATGCAACATAGCAACAAGATGTCCTTGGTAAATGTACACTTTTTATAGTGTATACATATATTATATATATATATATATATATACTGTATATACATATATATATACACACACATATATAGTCCTGTGAGTGCAGATTCCTCGCCAAAGAATACACACACGTATATATATGTATATATATATATATATACACACTATTAATCCCAGGCCCGGATTTGTGGAAAGGCCACAAAGGCCCGGGCCTAGGGTGGCACAAGTTTAGGGGCGGCATGCCGCCCCGCCGCAACAGTTTTTTTAAATTTGGCTCCCATACAGAGCAGTCGGGACCTCTCCCCACTGCTCCGTATGGGAGTTTAAATGTGTGTTTGCGCATGCGCATTGATCGCGCATGCGCACTGTTGGGAGAGGGCGCCGCCGCGATTGCGCATGCGCACTCGTGCGGGGGCGGCCTCGGGGTGCCGGCAAGTTAAATCTGGCCCTGATTAATCCTAAGGGGCCCTACACCAGGATCTGCAGACCAGGCCTGAGACCCATACATGCAGTGATGCCCAGCAATGCCACGGCATCTGACAAACAGCCCAACAATATAGGAATTGAGCAAAGGAACTACATAATACTTTACCACCCAATTGTATATATCCTAAATACAGACATAAATTATAACCTTTACTATGTTTTTTAGTGTAAAATAATGACTTCCCAACACACTCAAGGTCTCTGTTAGATGGCCAATAAAATGATTTATCTGACTACATTTGTTCTTTGGAAATTAAGTGGTATTACAGTGTATATTGTCCTGTTAATTTGACAAATGCCAAACTGTTTAGTGGTTTATTCTGGTGTAATGCTATTTTTAAATGAAGTACTGTATTCTGCGCTGCTCCAGACAGAGTACACTTTGATTTAACCTTAAATTGCCTTTAACCAAGATGGATGAGGGGTCACTTCTAACAACTCTCAGTAGAGCAGGAGTTACATGCAACTCCAGCACTCAGATGGAGGAATTGTTGCAGTTCATCTATAACTCTCAGGTATTAGAAACTCAGTTGGGTGCCAGTGGTTATATTACAAACATTATTGTTTGTTTTAACAACCACTGGCGCCCAACTAAATATCAGGATAATTATACAAAATTATCTTTGCAATTGACCATAGCATGAAAAGCATAGCATGAAAAGCCACCTTCATATGGTGCTGCTGGTAACTGGTATTAAATTTGCAAGTAGCATCCTATCAAGTCTTTTCTTGTAGCAGAACTACTACCAAATGCTGATCGGTTACTATTGTCTACTATTTTTGGTGTTGGTGGTTGTTTAACAGCAGGTTGTTCCAAAAAAAAACTTTTCAAATTGGCCCTACATTCTATTAACCATGAGCTGCAGCCAGACAGCCTTTCAAACCATGCAGGAATAAGAAATGGCCCCTGTCATTTCCTTTGGACTGGTGAGCCCCCACAGGTACATTAAGGAGATGCCCAAAGCAACAGGTTGACTACTAGGATGGAACTAGTGAAATCCAACCACCCCTCCGCTACTGCAGGCATCTCTGGTGCATATTTGAATAGTGCACTAGTACAATTTTGTACCAAATCCATACATGGTGTCTTCAATGTTTTTCCTAGAAGGCCAATCATGGAAGGAAGAAAGGACACAACACTAGTCCTTTTTTCCTTGGAATTAGGTTCTTACTAGCTTTGTTATGTTTATGTAACCTTTTCTCTACATTTTAAGTAGCTAACAGTCGGCAAGCCTTTTTGCTTCTTGCAGAGAAACAGAATTAGCTTGTTTGTTTTCACTAATGTGTTTCTTTTATGTTGGCCTGACATCCCCTTAAGTAATAGAAAGTTCCTGTTTGAATCTGCTCCTGCTCAGAAAATTGTGTTTCTACTTAGCTGTGACTGTTTAATGCAGGGATCCCCAGCCACACAAACATGAAACAAGTTCTTTGGGGATGCCAAATAAGTGCTGTGATTGGCTATTTGGTAGCCCCATGTGGACTGCTGGCCTGCAGGAGGCTCTGCTTGGGGTATGAGGAGGGAGAAAGGGTATGAGGCAGGGTCAGACTGGAGTGTGCAGGGCCCATTGGGACTTCCACCCCCAGGTGTCAAATAAAACCAATTAATATGAAAGATAAGCATAACACTTAGCTGCACCACCACACAGAGAATTATGCTACTCTGAAGTCCAATCCCAAAATTTTTGCGTATTAGCCTTACTGGTGTGGGATGTTGGAGTGGTGCAGCCCTGAATAAGGCTAATAAAGCAGTTATAGTGTGTTTATAATCTGTGGTTATCCAGATATTGAATTGACATAAAACCATGATCCCTCCTTATCTTAGTGCATCTTTAATCAGTTTGTTCACAACTCCTTGAGATAAGGAATATATAGTTATGATATAAGTGACATCCCTCCCTGATTGTCCAGATGAAAATTGTTAAGGTGAGAATGCACTTGTCAGTCAGGGATTGGCCTAAACTAACAAACGGATTGCAGCGTGAGTCAGTGGTTGGGATTTCCCAGCTGCCAAGCAATCTGATCCAGTTATTTACAGTAAGAAAATACTGTTGGATGAATGCGTTGCTAATATACCCTTTCATATTACTTGGATACTCTCACTGAGAGCCATTAGAGGAGCTGGCAGCTTAGTAACATTCCCTTTACATTTTTTTTACAGGAAATTGTTGATTCCCTTTTGGAAATATTAATGTAATTTTCTACAAATTACAAATAAACAGGTTAATTCAATAAAAGCAGCCAAGTGTGTCCCAGAAAACTCCCAAGTTATCCTAAATGGAATCAGGCACCAATGAATGGATAAATAAATGTACGCAAGAAAATATTATATGTTATATATTGCTATGATTATTTATACAATTATAGACATTCCTACCCCAATTAAACAACATGTATCCCAACTGGAATACAACAGAGGCATCAAACTCAAAATAAAGCAGCCACCTATATATACAGTGGTGTGAAAAACTATTTGCCCCCTTCCTGATTTCTTATTCTTTTGCATGTTTGTCACACAAAATGTTTCTGATCATCAAACACATTTAACTATTAGTCAAAGATAACACAAGTAAACACAAAATGCAGTTTTTAAATGAGGGTTTTTATTATTAAGGGAGAAAAAAAATCCAAACCTACATGGCCCTGTGTGAAAAAGTAATTGCCCCCTGAACCTAATAACTGGTTGGGCCACCCTTAGCAGCAATAACTGCAATCAAGCGTTTGCGATAACTTGCAACGAGTCTTTTACAGCGCTCTGGAGAAATTTTGGCCCACTCATCTTTGCAGAATTGTTGTAATTCAGCTTTATTTGAGGGTTTTCTAGCATGAACCGCTTTTTTAAGGTCATGCCACAACATCTCAATAGGATTCAGGTCAGGACTTTGACTAGGCCACTCCAAAGTCTTCATTTTGTTTTTCTTCAGCCATTTAGAGGTGGATTTGCTGGTGTGTTTTGGGTCATTGTCCTGCTGCAGCACCCAAGATCGCTTCAGCTTGAGTTGACGAACAGATGGCCGGACATTCTCCTTCAGGATTTTTTGGTAGACAGTAGAATTCATGGTTCCATCTATCACAGCAAGCCTTCCAGGTCCTGAAGCAGAAAAACAACCCCAGACCATCACACTACCACCACCATATTTTACTGTTGGTATGATGTTCTTTTTCTGAAATGCTGTGTTACTTTTACGCCAGATGTAACGGGACACGCACCTTCCAAAAAGTTCAACTTTTGTCTCGTCGGTCCACAAGATATTTTCCCAAAAGTCTTGGCAATCATTGAGATGTTTTTTAGCAAAATTGAGACGAGCCATAATGTTTTTTTTTGCTTAAAAGTGGTTTGCGCCTTGGAAATCTGCCATGCAGGCCGTTTTTGCCCAGTCTCTTTGTTATGGTGGAGTCGTGAACACTGACCTTAATTGAGGCAAGTGAGGCCTGCAGTTCTTTAGATGTTGTCCTGGGGTCTTTTGTGGCCTCTCGGATGAGTTGTCTCTGCGCTCTTGGGGTAATTTTGGTTGGCCGGCCACTCCTGGGAAGGTTCACCACTGTTCCATGTTTTTGCCATTTGTGGATAATGGCTCTCACTGTGGTTTGCTGGAGTCCCAAAGCTTTAGAAATGGCTTTATAACCTTTACCAGACTGATAGATCTCAATTACTTTTGTTCTCATTTGTTCCTGAATTTCTTTGGATCTTGGCATGATGTCTAGCTTTTGAGGTGCTTTTGGTCTACTTCTCTGTGTCAGGTAGCTCCTATTTAAGTGATTTCTTGATTGAAACAGGTGTGGCAGTAATCAGGCCTGGGGGTGACTACAGAAATTGATATTGAAATTGAAAATTGAAATTGATAAACCACAGTTAAGTTATTTTTTAACAAGGGGGGCAATCCCTTTTTCACACAGGGCCATGTAGATTTGGAGTTTTTTTTCTCCCTTAATAACGTAAACCTTCATTTAAAAACTGCATTTTGTGTTCAATTATGTTATCTTTGACTAATAGTTAACGGTTTTTGATGAGCAGAAACATTTAAGTGTGACAAACATGCAAAAGAATAAGAAATCAGGAAGGGGGCAAATAGTTTTTCACACCACTGTATATATATATATATATATATATATATATATATATATATATATAGGTCCAGGGCAGCATGCCTGTATCTATTTCACTAATATAGGCTATTGTATAGGCTAAAATATATAGGCTTATTTTCTGCCTATATATTTAAGTTCTCCTGCTTGAGGGTAGTCCTTCTATAAATATCTTGGGGCAGCTGTAGGGGTCCACAAAGGAGATCTTTGCCCTGGGCCCACTGGTACCTAAGAGCAGCCATGCTGATCATTTTTAAGTATATAAAAAGGTAACTTCTATAATAACTTAATTAGTATCAGAACTACCAGTGGGGCAGGGGAGTGAGTGCAACAGCAGTGTTGCATGAAGAGGATTGGGACTGGTACAAGGGGACCCCAATGAAAAATGCTGCATTGGCACTCATAAGCAACTGGTTACACTACTCATTTTAGTACAGGTATGGGCTCTGTTATCCAGAATGCTTGGGATCTAAGGTTTTCCATATAAGAGACATTTCCATAATTTGGATCATTAATATCAATTATTGGATTCAAAATAAATCTATGACAGATGGCCTTTCTATAATTCAAACTTTCTGCATAACTGGTTTCCAGATAACAGATCCCATACCTGTATGTATAAGACATTGGCTAAGAAACTGCTCTTGATGTAGAACATCAGCCAGCGCAGGAAGCATTAGTACAGAGTCAGTCTAGGCCAAAGGACAGTGAAGAAGGAATGGCTAGAGTGGGATCTTGTTTTCCCTGTTGTACAGTAGGTATTCTAGTAGCAAAAGGGCCCTGATGACACCCAGCAGTACAGGGATATCCAGTGACAAGAGCACTGGTAGAGCAATTTGCTGATGGTACTGAATTATACACTAAATTATATGCGCTTTATGGAGTGTTTAATGTGGTGTTAACTGCCTGACGGTTATAAAACAAATTTACTACCTCTAAAGATCGCTGGTAGCCAACAAGTAGTTCAAGATACGTCGCACCACCCCCTCTGGGTATAAGGCATGCAAGTCATGTTCTAGTTGTGAGTGGAGGAGCACACTTATTGAATGTATATATTAAACCTTACAGAAATCCGGTAGTTGAAAATACATACAGCAATGGGAATTTCATTTCTCTTCCCTACATTGTACAGGGCTGGGGCAGATCCATAGCACACCACAGAATTCAATTCAGAGTTAATATTCAATTACAGGGTTAATGTGGGTTTCTTAATGGGTCAACAAAGACAGTACATTACTTATGGAAGTAGTCCCCTTTTAAACCATGCCCCCTTATTATGTTTCCCATTACATCCCAATATTAATCTGGTTACACGTCACTGCTGCATGGCTTTGTCCTGACGCGGACAAGCTGCCTTGAAAACCGCCACTGTACTAAACAGCAAACTTAAACAAACTTTTTCCTGCTGGTGAAATCAATATCTAAACCTACGTAAGAGAGGAAAGTACAGAGCTCTTCAGAATCCCATAGCGGGTCTGACAGATCTATCCTTCACCATAGAGAAGTGTTTAGAGAGCTCACATACTCACATTTGGGCTCAGATATGATGGGCTATTTCTAAGCACTTACCATTATCACTTCAAGGGCACTTTATACTCTTAAATGGCTGAATCTTATTCATTTATTCATTTAGTAGCTAAATAACATAAGTGGTATTTGCTAATTTTAGTCTGGAATACAAGCTGTACATAACACCAATTACATTTTGTTTGCTGCTTGCCTAATATGTGGTTTTCTCTCTATTTTAATAATAAGAGTGTAGTGTCCTTGCCAGGTAGGTAATTGCCATAAATAATTAGATTATCAGTATACAACCCTATCCCTTCACCCTCTGTTGTGACTGTTTTGTAAGCATGGGTCCATTATTCAAGATGATTATCTGTGCACTGGTAATCTAATTATCTCCCTTACGAGAATCAGCCATGGAGTACCTTCAGTCTGCCCCATTTAGCTCAAGAAGTAACTGGCCTAATATACTGTATATTTTTAACACCCTGTTTATTGCATATTGCACAAGGACCCCCTTAATGTTAAATTTTACTATGTTATAATCTATCCCAATCTAAGCAGCATTTGAATTGGTCTATTTTTTAGATTTAAATTATTTGCCGCCTTCTTCTTTTGAAGGTTGCAAATTTAGGGTGGTCATTCACCCCCAGCAGGGGGTTCTCTGTGAGGCTACAACTGTATTATTATTAGTTTTTTAACTTATATTTCTTTTTAGCCTTTCCCGATTCATTTCCAGTTCTGATTCAAAGCATTGCTGGTTGCTACACAGGACCTCAGAAACCAAATAGCTGCTACAGTTCCATACTGTTAAGCTACTGAACAAGTAACAAGTGTTAAAATATTAGTCTACATCAGTGATTCCCAACCAGTGGCTCGTTGCTCACCAACCCCTTGGATGTTGCTCCCAGTGGCCTCAAAGCAGATGCTTATTTTTGAATTCCTGGCTTGGAGGCAAGTTTTAGTTACATAATAACCAGGTGTACTGCCAAACAGAATCTTCTGTAGGCTGCCAATCCAAATAGGGGCTACCATACAGCCAAACAGACAGTCCTTATTTGGTGCCCCCATGTATACATATTTACATTTGAATGCGGCCCACAGATTAAAAAGGTTGGGGATTCCTAGTCTACATCATACTAAAATTTCATTTACAGGTGAAATACCCCATAAATGTGTTCACCTTAAATACAGAACATAAAAAATCAGTGATCAATAGTAAAATCATCAATTCCTCTGACCCTAAAGCAAAGTTATTCAGGCTCCACCCCCCTTTTGTCATCTAGAATTTGCTTATAAAATAGCGGATATATGAAACCATGGCCTGCAACAGTAACTCAGTTATAATTTCAGTTATATCCAACATAGTAAACTCAAATCCTCTAATGTTTCCCCCCCCCCCAACAGCCGCACTGTTTGTTGGAAACCACCGCCCTAGAGGTAGAGGAAAGGAAACCATCTATTTCCCAGAAATAATTTCTTTGTCAAAACTGCATAAATAAGAACACAAATTTGCAATATAATATTTTTGATGTGACATTTGTCACACAGAGAAGTTTTACAGTGCACAGTGTATTTCTAAGGCCTGCTTGAAGGTGGCATATTCAAACTAACTGTCCCAGTAAGATGTTTCTGTTACAAACACTGAGAACAGGTGCAACCTACAAAGTTTCCCATCTATCTTCCACTTTCTTCACGTTATGCATATTTATCCACTAAATTCTCCCGTAAGTGTTTACAGGTCTGGAACCAATATTCCAGACCTGTAATTCCTGATGCATTTTAGTATGCTGCTGCCATCTTGTGCTTAAACGCTTTGCTACACTGCAAGGATAACTAGGATTTATAATGATTACTCATATACCTTGTACAACAAGGGTTTAGGACCTACACCACTAAAGGGGAACTTTACCCATAAACATTGCAGGTCTGTATATTATTATTTATTTATATAGCTCCAAGAGCAAGATAAACACTAAAATCAGGCTCCATGTTGAGTTTCGATGCTAATTGTTGTGACTTAAAATGTACCTAAAACACTACATAGTAAGTAGTAGTAGTACTATTTATAAAATGATCTTGATCGTCTTTGCGGGTAGCTTGGTATGCCCCCAGAGAGGACCCACAATATCATTTGAGAACAGCCTAATATTCTAACTGCAACCTAAATATGAATCAATGCAATATACATATTTGGTATTGCAGCTCTTGGGAGACCCGTGTCTTCTTTAAATACTAGTTCTATTTTTTTGGCATTTAAAAAATATATGTTTCTGAAATATTTCTCTATATTAAAAAAACAGAAAGCTTAGGTTGCCCTTAAAAAATAAAATTAATTTAACATAAGTCAATGTACAAAGTACAGTATCTGCATTTGACACACTGCTTACTGTTGGTCCTAAAATGAAAGTTGTGTCAGTGCTAACCCTAAATCTTCACTAGAAATGTTAGGGTTATAGATATACTAGGCTACTTTTCTTGTGTTTATATTCTTTGGTGCCAAATATAAGAGAGACCACACGAAAGGTTGGGGGCCTTATTTCCTAACATTGGTCAAGCATTGGATCCATACAGATTACCATCACTGTACCTAATAATTTTATGGAGTATGGGCATAGATATAATGATATGCCATTAGCTGTACAAGTACAACGAGGAAGGGGATTGTGTGAAATTAGTGATAAGCGGAATTTTTCATCAGGCATGGATTCACAGCGAATTTCTGCATTTCGCCATTGGCGGCTTGTTTGGCGAAATGTGCGCAAAAATTTGGCGCAGAAAAATCCGTCACACAACAGAAAAAAGTAGCGTGTCAAAAAAATTACACACATCAAAAAACAAATTTTTTTGATGAGCACCATTTTCTCTGTTTGGCAAATTTTTCGCTGCTTCACTTTGCCGGAAAATTCGCCTTAAAGATTTGCGAAACAGCAATTCGCTCATCACTATGTGAATTGGTTAAAATGTAGAGAGGCCTATGGGATTAATAGGCTAAAACTTAACAACCAGGGAGACTGAAGAAGCATTATAGTTTTATATTTTTTAAAATTTTTATTATTATTCTTCCATAAACCTTTATGGTTTGTGTACGCATATTGGGGTGCATTTATTAGTCAATAGGATGACATAATACTTTTGATTTTATGACTTGCAATTCCATATGACCATATGATGTAACGTGGTACAAAATGCGGATAAAGAATAGAGAGTAAAAGTTATCATATCACTGTCATTTTTACTCATTATAACATCATCAACAGAGTTTGCCTGGATTTCTCTGCTTGCTCTGGGGCTTCAAGGGTTAATAGCAGTCAAGGGAAAAACTGTTGATGATGTCATAATGTGTGACAAACTCTGCCGGGATTCCTCTGCTTGCTCTGTTTAAAGGTCAACCATTATGACATCATCAACAGATTCTGCCTAATTACTGCAGAGCTTCTTTTTCATTTGCAGTTGCTTCAAACCAACAAGCAACATGACATTTTCACTGAAAATGATTTTTATATTATTATTTATATTTTTTTCATATATTCTAATCCTAAATCCAGTTGCAGCATCAAAAGACTGCGTAAAATGCGACAGAAATTCTGGAAGAGTTGAAAAAGATCTGGATGATTTTTTTTATGGACAGCTATGGGAAGTGTATCAAGAATATACCAAGGTTCGCGACTTATACAGAGCTTATTATCAGGATATAATGAAGCCGTATAAGGACAAGCACCTAGGTAATTATTATGCCAATATAGTATATAATATTATATAATATATAACATAGTATAACTTTAGGGTTATTGATTTAACTTGTATTCAGATAATAAAAGATCCAATTAAGAACAAGTGGGTGGGACTATATTAGGCACATCATGAACTCCAAAAATCTAAATTCAGGTTTAGGTTATACTATACAGTAAAGATGGAGTTGCAGTATTGTTTTGTTGGGGGACATGTGATATTTGCCAGGGGAGACCCTTTAAGAAGGGGCAGAATTCCCAGAATTTCAGCATCATTAGGGGCATTGTGCCCGACGCATTTGTGGGCAGTGCTTCAAAACTAATGCAATTGCATTGCACTTTGACATAAATCAGACACACACAAAGGGGCACATTTACTAATCCACGAACGTCCGAAAGCGCCCGAATGCGTGTTTTTCGTAAAGATCTGTATTTTTGCGATTTTTTCCGTCACCGTTGCGATTTTTTCATTTCCGTTACAACTTTATCGCATATTTTCCATGACTTTTTCGTCGCCGTCACGAAAAATTCGGATTGGTTTTTCCACCGTTTACAATTGCTCAATACGAAAAAATCGCGCAAAATATGATAAAGTCATGATGGCGACGAAAAAGTTGTGCAAAATACGAAAAAATCGTAAAATTTGCGTTTCCAAACCGACTTTTTCCCATTCGGGATTCGGATTCGAGGATTAGTAAATGTGCCCCAAAGTCTGGTTGGCATCATTGCCATGTAGATAAAAGGGGTTTTCTGCGCAACTACTTGCAAGGAAATTTGTAACTGCCCTATGGTCTTTCTCCCACCCCCCAAGGACTTCACTTTAGGTTAGTTAGGTAAACTTATCCCTTTTATCAAATGTGAAGGTTTCCCCTTTAACCTGTGACAGTTTAGCTGGTAGTTTCTGATACATCACTATAGATAGGCTGATGGATTTCCATGAGGTATGGTATAATAAATCAATTTACTGTTGTTGATTTCTCTTTTATAGATCCCGAGAGCATAAAGGAACTAGTCAATGTGTTTAGATTACGACTGAAAGCCATCGAGAAATCAGACACCACAGGTAAATTCTACCAGGACTGACTGAACATATTGCACAAAGGACTGAGAGTCAAATTTGTTTTGAGGGACATAAAAAACATGTAACACTTTATATAAAAACAGTGTACATGTATGGGATCTGTTATCTGGAAACCCAGTATCCAGAAATCTCTAAATTATGGGAAGGCCTAAAAAATGATTTCCTTTTTCATTATAATCAATTATATTGGGTAAAATTAATGTTTACATTGTTAGTAGACTTAAGGTATGGTGATCCAAATTGTGAAAAGATCCCTTATTTGGAAGATCCCAAGCATTCTGGATAACAGGTCCCATACCTGTATTAGGGTTAATCAAACATATTGCAGAAACTTGCTCTGCTTAGAAAATTAACTTAAACTGATAATTCGCTGGTCTTTTCTAAGCAGATCAACATCACAAAAAAAACCCAAAAAAGTACATTTTAAAAGTGCTTAGAGAAGCAGTCTGAGCAAATTTATATAAATACATTATGAGGGTTTACATGCCTTTTAATTCTCTGATAAGTATATTTATTGCATTTGTTAACTCCTCTTCTTCATGTTCTTGAAGGAATTCAACTTATCGGTGTCCTTAAGGTAGAGATGAACACGTTGAAATTAAGAGTTGATGAAATTTTCGACAGTTTTGAGGCCCGTAAGTACATTTAGCTGTAACGTATGAAAGTGGTTAAACGCTATGGGTGACCCCCGCCTGTATCAGACCCTGAACTTTGGGTGAAATAATAATTAAAATGCTTATTTTAACGAGACATTTGACTAACACAGTTTTCTTTTGTTTTCTTCTAGATAAGTGCGCGAACATGAAAGGTAAGTTGCTTCAAAATTATTACTTATAACAGACTTTAAGATCTTGTGAAACAAAAATTATTGCTTAAATCCCACCCTAACGTTTAGTAATAGCCCCTATATAGGAAAACCAAACTGAGATTGTATTGATTTTTTTACAGTAGTATATGCCCAGGGTCTTCAGTGGGTGGGTCTTTTGCGGGTGTGAGAGTTCTGGGTGGGTCATGGGTGGGGTTTAGCAATAATGAAGAAAAAGCAATTTACTGGCACAACAAGGCCAGTAGGGACATTTTTTGACCATATATACCAGAAAGTTTGTACATGGTGCAAGGGACGATTGGGAGACTGATCACTGTTGGGAGTTAGCAATAAGGGAGTGGGTGCCTAACAATTTAGCAACCCCCCAGCCCCACCCCATGAACATGATATCCCTTGTCCTTTACACGGGATATTATATTTGTTTATAATCCCCATAACAGTAATGCTAATGCCTAAATCTCACTGCATAGCATATAGTGTGGCTTGCTAATTCTATAAATATGTTATATTCCCTGTATATATTAACATTTTCCTTTTTTTTTTCTCAATTTTTTTTTCTAGATGATGTGAATTGTGGTAAGTAAACGAAATCCATAAGATCATGATTATCACTAGGTGGCCTTACAATTTGGAAGGGATAGTGATGCCTCTAAGATTTTAATAAGAACATGATTACGTTTTTAACCCACACAATCTCCTATTTAAACAGAGCCCCTATATTACCCCGTGCCACTCAAGCCAGCACAATATATAAGACCATACTATTTGTGGCCTAAGGAGTGGTCCCAATGTAGGTCATTTATGGGGGGCAGGGAGGGCACAATAGCACTCTGTAGGTGTTTAAAACTACAATGACACATTTTCCAATGATGAATGTTTGTTGTCTTTGGCCTGGCTGCTATCTATTCCCTGCCACAGGCTATTCTTTGTACATGGGATATATGTATCAGTGAGAATGACCAATCTTTAATAATCACAATGTTTTTAGTGAGTGCTATTGCAAGTACATATATTTATTTATAATTTTTCTATCTGCATGAAGGATTTCTGGAGGAGAAAGTAATAAAATGCTCCAACTGCGAAGAAGAAACCATACAATGTGTAGGGGGCAAAAGCCGCAATTGCAGCGGTAAGTAATTTACCCACAGCACGAGCGTTCTGGAAATAATGAATAAGGTTTGCGTGCCCCTATCTGTGTATTTGCTGTACTTAGTTTAATTTCTCTATACACAGAATTACGGGTGCCGTAGCCATAACTGTGCATCTGCCTCTATGTTCTTTTCCTTTGCTAACAAACTAATTGTATTTTTTTTCCTTTCCCCTAGACTTGATGCAGAAATGCCCGTGGTGCGTTTGCCAAGATGGAAAATGTTACAGTAAGTTATTAGCAAAACTTTTTGTTTCACCAGCGCAGCATAGTCAGCTGTGAGTGGTACCATGGCTCACATATATGTGAATGTATTATATATTATTACAATTATTATTGTGTTATATAGGTAACCATGTGTGCTACAATGGCCACTCTACAATGTGACTGCATTAGTGTTAACATACTGTATGTACTGATGTACAGATAGAGATTGGGAATGATACAAAGCTTGAAACACCATAGTTCTATGCCATAATAATACTTTCTGTAATAGGATAAAAAAATATTAACTGCATTAATTTATTTAATTGCAGGGAAAGATAACCCTAAGAAGAAATGCAAACCATGCCCTGGGTACATGGAATGTCTTAAAGAGATCATTCCTTGCGCCAGTAAGTGTTTTTCCCATATCCTTATCACTTGTCTTGTTTAATACTTTGCTATACAGACAGCTTTTGTGGTGATTTTAACCTCGTTAAACTGAATAATATCTTTTTGTAGCTCGCAATGTTATTGTGCAAGAGGACGGAGACTTCTATTTCAACTGCTTTGTGGAGTATCATTCCCGAATTTGGGATCAGTTGGAATATGTTCTTGAAAAGGTATTTGCTATCTGTTTATTGAACTGACCCTCTCTAATGATCTTCCATTCTAACTTTAAAACTGCTAACTGGTTGCTCAGGTTATAAGCCCTAGCAACCATTTAGCAGTTACGATTCCAGGCGGCAAAGTTGCCAATCAGAAAATTTAAATCTAAAAATGAAACATTACATCAACTGCAGATTGTCTCAGAATGGAATGTCATTATGAAAGGGTGCATTTAATTTTAAGTAGCACTGGTCTGAATGGCGCCTTATTATTGTTTATTATACATTGCTTTTCAGAAGGTGAATGGAAAAATGGTACTTGTAAAGACCGTGGATGCTCCAAAACTGGTAAAATACTTAGCTAACAAGGATGATGCAGGGGATTATACTTGTACTGCAAGATCCAAAGCTTCAAAGTTTGTCTATGGAAGTGTAGATATTATAGTAAAAGGTAAATATTCTATATTTATAAGCCTACAGCATATACAGCACTCCTTGTCAGTCATCAACCAGACATGTCAATAAGAATCACTCTAATAAATTAAGAACAGAGACTTATTAGAAGCACACAAATGCTCTATACATTATGGTCTCAGCATATAACATAATATATAGCATATATATATACAACATATAACATAATTTAGGGTACAGTTAACAGGTTATACCATGTGTGTTGGTCACTAACAGATAACTTAATTTACTAAAATGAGAGTAAATAATACTACATTACCCAAGAAAGTGAAAATGATGTTAATGTTAAAAGGCTGAACTAGAAAAGCACAAAAGTTTGGGTTGTGGAATTCACATTGCCAATAAGGCACATGGATTACCCTAAAACACCCAGCAGATGGCACTGTTCAGTAGGCAACAATTTACCCTTTCATTTTTTTCCATTTGGATGTCAAACTTTATATCAGGAATTATCTTTTATGGGTCGGTACTTAAAAATGCTGGTTAGGCCAGGCCTATTTTAGTAAAGTAAAATGTCTTCCCTTCAAAGAAAATTTGAAATGAAAGTGATGCAAAAGTGTTTCCAAACCAAAAGTGTTTCCAAACCAACAATTGTCACAGTGACAATTGTAAGCCTTATAAACACTCCTTGACTTTAATGCACATTACATGCTTATAAGATACAGTGGGCCATACCTTATATACATATTAACAGATATTGGGGTTTGCCTATCTTTTGCAGTGACACCAGCCCCAGTTACTTCTCCGCCAGTAACCAAACCCCCTGTTCAGACCAGCTCTGAAGAGCACGTCGATGACTTTACAATTATGATAGCAGCCATTTTTCTTATTGCCTTGTGCATATTGGTTACATTTGTGGCTGTTGGAATTGGGTAAGTGCATTTTAATTCTATTTCAATGTAAAGAACTGTTTAAAAGTATCACCTTCAAATGGAAAGCTTTAGTACTATATTATATTTATATCTTTAGAGTGAATACATACAGTAATTTGTATTTCTTTTACATGATGTATTTGTTAACAAGATTTTTGGCCCTTGCAGTTATTTTATGAGACGCACAAGGGAAAAAGATTTGCCAGTTCAGATGGAAAGTGGTAAACAGCAAGAGGAGAAGCTGATGAAATTGACCAAAGCAGCTTCCCAAAAACGTGAGCCACTTGAGCTGCCGTAGTCCAGTCTCCAGACAGGGCCATTCTGAGAGATAGTGGGAGCGCACCAGGAACCGTAAGTAAAGGCCAAACCCAGTGCCATAATTACATTTGCTAGAAATCCCAGAGCTGTTATTAAAGTTTTCCTCCTTGTCTCACTGTTGCCAAATTAACCCTGGGGTAAGGTGTAGGTTTTTTATCTCAGTGCTTGTATTGCACATTGTCTTGGGGGTATTTGCTTTTTTATAGGGGTTAATAATGAGTTATAGTAGCAGAAAACAAGTGGCTTACGCCCAGGGCTGTATTTATATATAGGCACCCATGAGCACACACCCAGGGCAGCAGCTTTAAAGGGGCCACCCTTGGGTGCCCATATAACAAGTTAATATCCCCAGTCACTGCAGGAGTCTTGCTGTGTGAATCTAGCAGCGGAACTTGGGGAGTGAGGGGTACCATCTACATCATAGCGTGTCGTGGGCAGAAGTGATGTCATGCTCATCCAGATATGATAGGACATCACACTCATGTGTGCATGTGCAGTTGGGGGGTGCACTTCAGTGTGGTGCCTAGGGTGGCACCGTACCTAAATACAGCAGTGCTTATGCCCAGCAAGACTTAACAGTGATAGAAGGAGAGATGAGCTTAGTGAGCAAGACAGACACCAAAGGCAGATTTTACTCTGGGGAACTGGGAAAGTAACAGGGAGAAATAATACCTATTTATACGTATATGTTTATGTATGTATTTTAATGATTATAATTGTCTTTGCAGGTGTCTGTGCCCCCACAGAAGACAGATTCAGATTTAAGGATGGAGAGGACAGAAAAAGTCAGAAGAAGAAGAGAACAGCTACGCATAAGATGGCCCTGTCTGCATTTAGATACACTGAGGCTGAAACCTGGAATACGGCCACTGCAATGAGGAAATCCCAACTACAAACTGAATGTAAATGTGAGACCTCATCTGTAGCACCTGAGGAAACATCTACAATCAACGTAGAATGAATGGAATATCTATACAGTGCTCTCTCTTTATACCTCCTACAGATATTATTTAAAGAGAGCCTGTCAGTTTCTCAGTTAACAATAGGAATGTGTTCCTATTCTTAAAAACAGTCTGAAAACGGACACGTTCTCTTTAAGACATCTGTCAGTAAGATAAATGTGGAGGTCAGGATGGATGATGTTATAGAGGGGTGGTGGTGGGTTGGGGCATAAAGAGGCAGCACTGTGGTACAGCAACTTTAGATCACAATCAAAGAACTGCTGTATTATATTCAAGCCCATCACAGTAACCAGAGGATGCTGAAATCATTACAGGGGCAACAAGTTACTTCAATCTCTCTGTATAAGAACAATGAGATTTTTAATATAAACATGTTCAGCATTTCTACAAGAATGCTAAGGTGCCAGTCGTGCCTTAGGATTTGCCCTTGTTCCTATCAGGGCCACTCCTGCCAGAGGCATTTCTTGCCTTGCCTCGTGGCTGAAGTGGTCCCTATAAATGCAATAAATGGTTAAAATGTTGATATTTTTGTATTTTTTTTTGTTTATTAGACAAATAATGTAAGCTTTTATGTAGATTTATTCTGCTATAAGGGGAAGCCGTGCACGGAGTCCTTTACTAGGATATTGCCATACAAAGTGATACCACCACTATGCGCCAAGAAGCTTCTTTATGTGCCAGTACCTGGAGTCTTTGCAACTTGCCTGGTGAAGGCACATGGAGTGGGTTTCAGAGCGGAACATCATATTCAAGCAGGATTGTTCCGAAATCCACTCCACATAGGTGCTGTACTCGTTATCTTTCAGGCTTTTTGCTTTTGCGTTGGGGCTACTTGGCCTGTCTTTGTGAGCTCCCTCTCTGTGATTTGGCTGAATTAACTTTTAGTATGTTGTAAAATTAACATTTCTTAGCAACTTTTCAATTGGTCATCATTTTAAATATTTTATATTTTTTAAATGATTTGCCTTCTTCTTTTTCCAGCTTTTAAATTGGGGCCACGGGAAGCCAAAAAATTGTTATCCGAGATTTTATTGTCATTGTTATATTGTGTTACTTATCCTTGTATATAGGCCTCTCCTATTCCAATCTCTCACTCACACCTCTGCTTGGTTGATAGGTATTTTGGACCCTAGCAACCCAATAGCTGCTAAATTAAATCTCTTAAGCTATTTAACAAAAAGCTAAATATTTCAAAGAGCAAACAATATACAAATTAAAGACCAATTGCAAATTGTCTCAGAATATCACCCTCTACATCATACTAAAAGTTCATTTATAGGCAAACAATCCTGTTTAAAAAGAAAAAAACCTTTGTTATACACTCATCTTATAAAGCCTTAGGCGTTTCGGTCTGTCTGACCCTTAATCATAGGATTCATAGATGCCTGTGATAAGAATAAGAAACTTGAATGCCTACAATTTTTCTAGTTTACAAATGGCTTGACTTTTGCCTAGGACTATTCCCATTGACTTCTGTAGACACTCGCAAGCTTCTTACATTCACGTTTTCGAGTTTTTTTAACTTAATAAATACCAGACATTCAAGTTGGATAGAACTTGAATGTCTGGATAGAAAACTGGCTACAGGATCGGGTACAGAGGGTGGTTGTTAATGGTACATTCTCTACTTGGAGTAAGGTTCTCAGTGGGGTCCCTCAGGGTTCTGTACTGGGTCCACTTTTGTTTAATTTGTTCATAAATGACTTAGGGGAGGGTATTATGAGTAATGTATCAGTGTTTGCAGATGACACAAAACTCTGCAGACCAGTCAATTCTATCCAGGATGTGACATCCCTGCAGCAGGATCTTGACCAACTGGCAATCTGGGCAGCTAAGTGGCAGATGAGATTTAATGTGGATAAATGTAAGGTCATGCACCTGGGATGTAAAAATATGCAAGCCCCGTATACCCTTAATGGGACTGCACTAGGCAAATCCCTAATGGAGAAGGACCTTGGAGTCCTTGTAGATAATAAACTTGGCTGTAGCAAGCAATGCCAGGCAGCAGCTGCAAGGGCAAACAAGGTTTTGAGCTGTATTAAAAGGGGTATAGATTCACGGGAGGAGGGGGTTATTCTTCCCCTTTACAGAGCGCTGGTAAGGCCCCATCTAGAATATGCTGTTCAGTTTTGGTCTCCAGTGCTCAAACGGGACATTATTGAGTTAGAGAGGGTCCAGAGAAGGGCAACTAAGCTGGTAAAGGGTATGGAAAGTCTCAGTTATGAAGAAAGACTGGCCAAGTTGGGTCTGTTTACACTGGAGAAGAGGCGCTTAAGAGGTGACATGATAACTATGTATAAATATATAAAGGGATCATATAATAACCTTTCTAATGTTTTATTTACCAGTAGGTCCTTCCAACGGACACGAGGGCACCCACTTCGTTTAGAAGAAGGGAGGTTCCATTTAAACATTCGGAAAGGATTTTTTACAGTGAGAGCTGTGAAGTTCTGGAATTCCCTCCCCGAATCAGTCGTTCTGGCTGATACATTATATAGCTTTAAGAAGGGGCTGGATGGATTCTTAGCAAGTGAGGGAATACAGGGTTATGGGAGATAGCTCTTAGTACTAGTTGATCCAGGGACTGGTCCGATTGCCATCTTGGAGTCAGGAAGGAATTTTTTCCCCTCTGCGGCAAATTAGAGAGGCTTCAGATGGGGTTTTTTGCCTTCCTCTGGATCAACTAGTAGTTAGGCAGGTTATATATAGGCATTATGGTTGAACTTGATGGACGTATGTCTTTTTTCAACCCAACTTACTATGTTACTATGTAAGTTTTTGAAACATAATTGAGGGGGTTTTTTTGCAAAAAAACTCGAATCGTGAAAAAAAAAATCAAACTCGAACACTGATAAATCTCCCCCTTAAAGTATGGAAACCCAATGAACTACAGCTCCCAGTGCAGTCACATACTGTATCTTAGGGAGAAAACAGGGATTTGAAGTTTAACATGAGCTCGAGTGCCATAGTTTGAACCATGGAGTTGTGGTAGGCAAGGCGGCAGTCAGTAACATTCTCTAACCAGAAATAGGAAAGGAAGGAAGCCAAATACTTTGTGCAGGCAAGTACCATTGGCACACAGCCTGGTACATCATTACATAGTAGCTGAATTGAGACCAGCATTGGCCCTGCAGCTGTCTCTCTCTCATACATAAAACACACATATACATAATGGACAGTGGCTGCTTTGTGTATGAAGCTTATTGCATCAGTGAACTGTTCCTTTGTTATTGTGGGTAGCCTCACCTTAGTAGCTGCCAGCATGAAAATTACGCGGCTTGTCACATCGTAGCATTATTTTTCTTAGTGAAATTGTTCTAATGTTTCCGCGTTCGTGCTTATACAGTATATCTGTTTATTCAATGGGCGCTATAGTTTATTTACCAACGGGTAATTTGTACAATGATACCGTTTAGAATGTATCCAAAAATAATAAGGCCACACCTCCTAAATGTAAGTAGCAGGCCAAAACTAATGGTATTTAACCATTTCTCTTTGATGGTGTCGAACAAAGAAATGCCCAGAATCTATGGAACTGGCACTGTGTGGTATGTTTATGCCAACATTGTCGTTTCTAACACTGGCGCCACTAAAAAGGTTCATTTAAAGATGACATTTATCTTTTTAAACAATGGCATTCTTAGGCTCTGTAACCTTGTACTGATATTGTTCTTGTCAAGGATGAAAACAGAACTCCAAAATGGACCACAGAGACCGGCGTCCCTCCATGTACAGCTTGCATTGGATAACACTTCTATTTATGGAGGACGGTGGGCCAAGTATAGAAGCTAGGAGCAGATCACAGGGGCAAGTGCTTTTAGAATGAGCACTCTTGCACTTGTATCTGGGTCTCTGTAAATGACCTTTTGTATCTTCTGTCTGTCTCTCCCTCACTCCCTCCATTTCTCAGTCCCGTCAGAGGTAATAATAAACATGTAGTTGGCCATTCTTGCTACTAAAGGTGGCCACACGCGATGGTTGCACGAAAGATCGTTAAATTCGCCACTAACGTTCAGGGCTAAAATGGCAGATAAAGAGGTAGAAACAATAGGATTTCTACCTCCTTCTGCCGATTCAGCCCTGAAGGCAGATTTTGCTCAGGCGCCTTCTATGACGCCCGATCAAAATCTTTTAACCCGGCCGATAGGCGAGTCGACCGATATCAGCAGCCCCCTGCGATATCGGTCAACTCGCCGACTTGCCATACACGCACCAAATATTGTACGAAACGAGGTTTCGTACGATATTATCGGTGCGTGTATGGCCAGCTTTAGGGTTTTCTGTGCACAAATGCACCCATTTAAGTATTTCTAATTGGTTGATTTGTAAATGCAACTCCAGCACAAGCCTGTAACAGATCGGTCTGTATAAATAATTTTCCAAAGAGTATGAGAGCATGGATACAATGCTAGTACCCTATGCCTCCAGCTAGAGTTTAAAGCACAAGATATTCATGCTGATCCTAAACCCAAGGACAGAGGGTAAACACTGGGTATGATTTATAATACAATTAAAGGGGAGACTGATCTTTGGTCTTCAGATTTTGTAGTTGAACTGCTTTTTATACATTCCCCCAGGGCTTGGTCTTCTTTAGACAGGTCCTCAACTTGACTTATATTGAACCAGGTGAGGTGAGGTTGGCAATGAGGTGGCAATATACAGTGATAAACAGATACTAAAGTACAAGAATAGTTTGGCCAATGGTGTACTTAGCGCCAATATTGGTGTGTAGGCGCCATTGTGTCTGAGCTTTCAGAAGGAACCAGCACTACACATTAGAACTGCTTTCAGGTGACCTATTGTTTCTCCTACTCCCATGTAACTGGAGGAGTCCCAAGCCGGACTTGGATATATTACTATTGAGTGCTATTCTGATACATACTGGGAGCTGCTATCTTGCTCCCTTCCCATTGTTCTGCTGGGAGGAGGGATATAACTTCAACTTGCAGCTCAGCAGTAAAGTGTGACTGAAGTTTATCAGAGCATAAGTCACATTACTGTGGGCACCTGGAAAATGAAGCTGTAGAAACTAATGCATTTTGGAAAAAATATGTTTTCCCATGACAGTATTCCATAACACTTTCCCACAAAAGTGTTATTTCAGCAATAGGGAAATCTTGGACTGAAGATGACAAAATGTTGATAGACTATTTACAGAACTATTACTTTGTGCCACTAACCATATAACGCAACAGAAATCAGTGGTCTGAAACAAGGAATCCCTTTAAACGAGGGTAGCACTGTCAAATATTAGTTATAATATTGTGAACACAGGCATCAATTTGTGGCACATTCCATTCCTCATAATGCTTGCTACTGTGTCAATGCCCTGGAATACTGGGTGGTGTCTTTACCTTCTTTTCAAAGGTACAACAGTAGCCAAAGGCAACCCCGCCCTCCTTTGCGTGTCACCCACTCACCTGAAGCCAAAAGTTTTGCATTGCATGGGAACTACAACCAGCTGTTGATTTGGATGTGCACCAGGCAAGTGGGGAGGGCAGGGATCATCTAACTCAGGGGTCTCAAACTCGCGGCCCGCGGGCCATTTGCGGCCCTCGGTACAGTATTTTGTGGCCCGCACCAACGCTGCTGGGAGCTGCTGATTGCGGAAATTACGTTATGCCATCATAACAGTTATTATGGGAAGACGTTCTGTGTGCACAATTAGCTGCTAAGGAGCTAATTGTGCACACAGAACGTCTTCCCATAATAACTGTTATGATGGCATAAAGTCATTTCCGCAATCAGCAGCTCCCGCCCGCCGTGCCTTGCATTATCCCTTGAAAGCCAATTTTTTGTGAAATCCCTTATGCGGCCCAGCCTCATCCTGACTTTGCCTCCTGCGGCCCCCAGGTAAATTGAGTTTGAGCCCCCTGATCTAACTACTATAGAGTTTCTGTATGTGAATTGTGGTACAACATTATTCTGTGCAGGATGAACCCCTGATGGTGCCAGCGGGACAAGTATTCCTATTGCTTGTGCTCATATTCCCATCTCTATGCATTCTATCATTGCATTATTGCTCTTCTGGTAAGATGTGAACATTTAATACACAAAGTCAATTTTATAAACACTTAAGGAAGTTTGGTAAATAAAACTGGCGGTGGTGACATCGTTGTTGGGAGAAATAATAGTTATTTCCTTCCCCTTCCTACAAATAGCATGTCACAATATACAGCACTTGTTCTGCCGTCCGTTTCCATCATACATTTATGACAAGTAGGGATGCACCGAATCCAAGATTCGGCCTATTTGAGCAGTTTGGGATTTGTCTAAATCTTTCACTAAGGGTTCTGGATTCGACTGAATCCCTAAATAGTAGATTCAATGCATCCGTAATGACAAGGCACATAACCTACATGACATCACACAGCATTAAGCTGGCACCCTATGATTCTGCTGCCCCATTGGCCTCCTTAGTGTTTAACCAAGGCCACAGCTTAAGCCTTCTTCTTCTGACTAGCTTTCGAATGGGGGGGGGGGGTCACTGACCCCGGCAGCCAAAAAGACTATTTGGACTGTGAGGCTACAATTTTATTGTTTTTGTTACTTTTTATTGCTCATTTTTCTATTCAGCCTCTCTCCTATTCATTTGTCAGTCTCTTATTCAAACTACTCCCTGGTTGCTAAGGTAATTGGGCTCTAGCAACCAGATAGCTGTCAAAATTCCAAACTGGAGCGCTGATGAACAAAAAGTAAAATGATTTAATAAACCACCAATAAAAAAAAAATGAAGACCAACTTGATTGTCTCGGAACAGCACTCTCTACATCATACTAAACATTACTACAAAGGTGAACAGCCCTTTTTTATACACTTTTATGAGACAAATATTTAAAAAACTAGGAATCATTTAAAATTTGGCACTACTAACAAGTTTACACTGGTAAAGAGCTAAAAAAAAGCAGGAGGTTAAACATAACAAAGACATAGTTGTACAACATATGTGTAATTGGTTGCCCTCTGAGCAATCTGACTACAATGCCAAAGCACTCAAGGGGCTGGAAGAGACTTGTTCTGGCAAGTTTATAGCACGGCACTCGGGGGGTAAGACAATGCTTAAATCTCTACTTTAGAGCCAGAGATTGCTCTAGAAAGTACAGAAGTACAGTGCAATTTAAATTCCAGCTGGGCAGATAAAACAGTAACAGATGTGCCTCTGACTCTAGCAAAAATATTACATTCTAAACTATAAAGGGGCTAGGACTCTCTGAGTCTATACTAGTAGTAGATTCATACTGGCAAAGCAATTCCAGTCTTGGAGACATAATTGTATAGTATTCACCAAAAGCAGCAGCTGTGGTCTAGGGCTTTGTTAGCACAATGCATAAATAACTAATTTTCCCTTCAATGGAAAATCCCAAAAACAATAGCTCAGCTATAGGGCTGGAAGGAGGTCATATGGTGAAAGTTCAGATGTTTCACCAATTTACAATGCCACTGGCTGACTTTCAGGCACGGTAAAGGTAAGTTTCATTTAATGACCCTAACCCAATAAATACAACACATCAAATGAAGTTGGAGACAGGCCGCAGCTTTATTATATTAACCAATAACTCCAGTTAAACACATAACCATAAACAACCATAGCCAGCCCTTGCTCTCTGCCCCAGAAATATGCCTATATCATTTTATAGTATCCCATCCTTTTTCTAGCCAAAGGATAATTGCCCAATTTCTCAAGTAACTTTCCTCAATTGTATAGCTATGACAATACCTATTTTTTTTTTTATATAATTAAGGGCGGGTAGGGGAATATTGATATGGGTAACTGCACCTGGGCAAACTTTGTGCCTTTTATTACATATAGGCGTAAGACTATGGGACAGGGATCTCCTTAATTGCTTAATGGAATGTATTTTCTATACATACACACATATACGTGTGTGTGTAAATATATACGTACACAAAGGATGGCACACTGCTACATAACATACCTCGGGTGCTCGGTAAAGGGTTCCAATAGTGTAAAAAAGACCAGCAACACCGGGATTTCTTGTTAAAAGTGAAAAATATATATCTAAAGTAACATGAACAGCCGACGTAATGTTTCGGTCCCCATCGGGACTTTTCTCTTTTTACACTATATATACAGTATATAGTTTTATATATTTTACACTACTATATATATATATGTATATATAGAAAGCGAGTTGGTGCACACCACTAACACTGTTTATACCTGGGTGCAAAAGCACTTAGAATAAAATAAAACAAAAAAAGTGTCAGCGCTTTTTTACAAAATATGAAAAAGGAACATTACAGACTTTAACGTTTCAGTTCCCCACAGGGACTTTCGTCAGGAGGCCAAGAGAAAATGAAAAGTCCCTGTGGGGGACTGAAACATTGAGGTCTGTAATGTTCCTTTTTCATATTTTATTTAAAAAAATATCTTTTTATGCATATGATTCAAATCCTTGAGTGCTGACACTTTTTTTGTTTTATTATATATATTCACAGTCACTTATATATTAATATTAAAGGGATTCTGTCACGTGAAAACCCATCAGTTAACAGTGCTGCTCCAACAGAATCCTGCATTGAAATCTGTTTAACGAAAAAAAACAAACTGGTTTTTTTTTATATTTAATTTTGAAATTTTATCAGGGCTAGCTATATTCTTCATTTTCCAGGGTGCCGCAGCCATGTGACTTGTGCTCTGATAAACTTCAGTCACACTTTACTGCTGCGCTGGAGTGATATCCCCCCCTCCTCCCAGCACCCGATCTGCAGAACAATGGGAAGGGAGCAAGATAGCTGCTCCCTGACACCTGTATTGCTAAAAATGCTCCCCAAATAGCACTCAATAGTAAAAATCCAAGTTCGCCTCACTCAAGTCCTGACTCCTTCAGTCACAAGGAGTAGGAGAAACAATAGGCTAGCTGAAAGCAGTTCCATTGTGCAGTGCTCACTCCTTCTCAAAGCTCAGACTCAGGCACAAAGACCTGAGATGTCACCTACACACCAATATTACAGCTAAACAAATACAATTTTTTATGGTAGAATCAATTATTTGCAATGTGGACAGTGTATTATAGTAAGAAAAACTATAACATAAAAACCATGATTTGAAAGGAAAGGAAAGGAAAAACACTGTCATAGTAGTCTCTGTAACATATTGAACAGAGCCATATATGATAAAATCAACATTTGCAGCTTTAGAAATACAGACAGCAATGATAGCAATTACACATAATAATAATAATGGTATAAATGCTGGAGGTATCAATGCTACACTGGTATATCCATTATCCTGCCAATAGGGGCCTTGGGGGTACATCTAATTAAAACACACTTTATATTCATTGCATGGTAGAAAAGCATTGCAGAGTAGGCATTACTATAGAGGACAGCAGGACGTCCACATTGTTTTTCTTTGGGGGAAAAAATTAGAAGAAAATAACGATTGGGTGTCAATGTAAAGTAAGTCAAATGCAAAGAAAATGACTTTGCGTTCAAACCTTAGCTTATCGGGTTTGTGTTCAAGGTTTTTCCATCAATCATAATGTATAATTAGACTAATCACGCGTTGCCACTTTCCCACGGGTGCATCTTGCTTCTATTGATATGCCTTCCTAAGGGTGCAGCACAATAACTGCTGATTGACAGAAACAGACAATAGCAGGATTTGCCATCTCCACATGACATTGTTAATGTACAGCAGGGATCCTCAACCTTTTACTTGTGAGCCACACACAGATGTAAGAAGTGTTAGGGAGCCACACAAGCATTAAAAAAATGGGATTGGCTGTAGTTGGCTAATTGGTAGACCCATGTGGACTTCTCCAGCTCTCCCCCAGGTATCCTCCAGCTCCCCCAAATCTCCCCCCAGCATCCCCAGCTCCCCCAACATCCTCCAGCTCCCCCAACTCTCCCCCCCCAGCGTCCTCCAGCTCTCCCCCAGGCATCCTCCAGCTCCCCCAACTCTCCCCCAGGCATCCTCCAGCTCCCCCAACTCTCCCCCAGGCATCCTCCAGCTCCCCCAACTCTCCCCCCAGCATCCTCTAGCTCCCTCAACTCTTCCTCCAGTGTCCTCCAGCTCTTCCCCAGGCGTCCTCCAGCTCCCCCAACTCTCCCCCAGCTCCCCCAAGCATCCTCCAGCTCCCCCAACTCTCCCCCCAGCATCCTCTAGCTCCCTCAACTCTTCCTCCAGTGTCCTTCAGCTCTTCCCCAGGCGTCCTCCAGCTCCCCCAACTCTCCCCCAGCTCCCCCCCCAGCATCCTCCAGCTCCCCCAACTCTCCCCCCAGCATCCTCCAACTCCCCCAACTCTCCCCCCAGCATCCTCTAGCTCCCTTGATTCTCCCCCTAGCAACCTCCAGCTCCCTCGATTCAACTCCCAGCATCCTCCAGCTCCCCCAACTCTCCCCCCCAGCGTCCTCCAGCTCTCCCAACTCTCCCCCCAGCATCCTCTAGCTCCCTCAACTCTTCCTCCAGTGTCCTCCAGCTCTTCCCCAGGCGTCCTCCAGCTCCCCCAACTCTCCCCCAGCATCCTCCAGCTCCCCCAACTCTCCCCCCAGCATCCTCCAACTCCCCCAACTCTCCCCCCAGCATCCTCTAGCTCTCTTGATTCTCCCCCCAGCATCCTCTAGCTCCCTCCCCAGCAACCTCCAGCTCCCTCGATTCAACTCCCAGCATCCTCCAGCTCCCTTGATTCTCCCCCAGCATCCTCCAGCTCCCTCAACTCTCCCCCAGCGTCCTCCAACTCCCCCAACACTCCCCACCAGCGTCCTCCAGCTCTCTCCCAGCTCCCCCAACTCTCCCCCAAGCGTCCTCCAGCTCCCCCAACTCTCCCCCAAGCGTCCTCCAGCTCCCCCAACTCTCCCCCAAGCGTCCTCCAGCTCCCCCAACTTTCCCCTAGGCGTCCTCCAGCTCCCTCACCTCTACCCCCACCATCCACCAGCTCCCCCCACAGCCTCCCCCACAGCCTTCCTCACAGCGTCCTCCCCAGCATCCTCCAGCTCCCCTCCCCCACAGCATCCTTTAGATACCCCCCATCAGCCACCTGCATCCTCCTGCGCCGCCAGCGCCCACCTGCTTCATTCTGCTCTCTCCCAGTGAACCCCTGCTCCTTCCTTCCTTCCTCCGGTTCCGGCTCCTCCTCCAGCTCCCCGCTGCGTCCGCTACTTGCATCCTCCCTGGGTCCCTCACCTGTAAAGGTTGCGCCCCGTGCGTACGGACGTGACATGCACGCACGGGGCGCGACCAATCAAATTACCCGCTGCCCGCCAATGGGAGGGCCCGTCATTTTTAAAGGGGACCCTGATAGCGGCCCTGCATTTAGAACTGATGTGAAAGCTTCACCTCAAAGTCACGTTCTATGCTAGGAGGCCTAGTTCTACACTACCCGCTACTCTTTTGTATCCTTATCCTGAAAAAAGGTGAGAATTAAAGGGGTAGTTCAACAAATGATATTATTGTATGGAGTATTGTTGCCTCACAGACTAATAGCTGTAAAATGTCAGAAGAAGAACACAAATAATTAAAAACTATTACAAATAAAAATGAAGACCAATTGAAAAGTTGCTCCGAATGGGACATACTAACAGTTAATTTATAGGTGAATTACTCCTTTAATAGCATTGCATATAAAAATGGTCTGGTGATAATAATGGTGTCTGCTAGAATATTCAGACTAGAATGTAAATCGCCTGTGGGATGGCATACGCAGTGCCGCAATTTGTCGAAGTCGCGGAAGTTTCCTCTCAAGGCGACTTCGGCAAATCGCGGCGCCATCCCACTGGCGATTTACATTCTAGCCGGTGGGATGGCATTGCGGGGAGATTAGTCGCCCACGACAACGGAGATTTGTCACGCGACTAATCTCCCCGTCTGTCACAGCCCTTAGGGAGGAGAGGGGTTTGGTTGTTTGTTTGTTTCTTCAAAGGTAGATTGGAAGTTCTAAACAAATTAAGAAATAATTTAGAAATAAACCCAACTTTGCTTTATAATAGCAAAAAATAGGAAAATATTTAATATTGTGCCCATTTTGAGAAAAGCTGTTTTTGAGAAAAGGAGTTTGTATACTGTCCCTTTAATTATGTATTAAGCAGGTCTCCTACTGGCCCTCTGTTACTGTATGAACCCCAGCAGCTGCTGGACCTGATGCCACTTGCAAACCTGTGCCCAATCAGGGTTATCTAGGGTTAACTGTTTCCAGTTATTCCTAAAGAAATGTTAATAATAAAGTGTATTAATTGCATGTCATCCTTCTTTACCGCTAACTGCCTGGGCCAACCCCTAGATTCCCTCTATTGAGAAGGTAAGTTATTGGTATCAGGGTCTGGATTCTGATCCATAGTAAGCAGAAAAAAACGCACTCACAGGGCTTGTATTAAAAGTGAAAAAGTTTTATTCAACATTTAAGCTCAAGAGCTGTCTACAGGAAACACATTTTTACACAACACAGTGATATGTGTGCGTGTCTGTGTGTAATTAAAAAACTAGGAACCCACACACTTTTACATAACAGAATACAGAACCAATGTGAAAGCACTATAATATGTAATCAATGTCATTTATTACCAGCACCTAGAACCTGTTCACCTTTCCCAATACAATGTTTAAAGAGATACTGTCATGATTTTTATGGTGTACTTTTTTATTTCCAACACTGTTTACATTGCAAATAATTCACTCTGCCATTTAACATTTTATTCGTGAACCAACAAATGTGTTTTTAGCTGTAATATTGGTGTGTAGACGCCATCTCAGTGCATTGTGCCTGAGTCTGAGCTTTCAGAAGGAGCCAGCACTACACATTAGAACTGCTTTCAGCTAACCTATTGTTTCTCCTACTCCCATGTAACTGGAGGAGTCCCAAGATGGACTTGGATTTCTTACTATTGAGTGCTATTCCGATACCTACTGGGAGCTGCTATCTTGCTCCCTTCCCATTGTTCTGCTGATCGGCTGCTGGGAAGGGGATGATATCCCTCCGACTTGCAGCTCAGCAGTAAAGTGTGACTGAAGTTTATCAGAACCCAGGTCACATGGCTGTAGCACCCTGGGAAAATTTAGAATTAAAAAAAAATCTTTGTTTTTGAAAAACATTTTACAATGCCGGATTCTGCTGGAGAAGCTGTATTAACTGATGCATTTTGAAAAAAACATGTTTTCCAATGACAGTATTCCTTTAGCATTCCTTGCACACTTCACATTCAGCTAGGAAATAGTAGCCCCCAACAAACAATGCATTTAGAGTGACCCATGACTAATTTAAACAGATCTCCCCTGCAGCTTCTGTTTCCAGTTTGCACTCACAGTGTGGCTTTGGTTTCCTTCCATTACAGCATTTTGGCTTTCATCCCTTCTGTTCACTCTCCGAGTCTCATTATGATTCCTCTATGCCACTTTCTAAATGAACAATTCAAGAGTATGTTGTTTGTACATGGTTACTGTAAGTGGGTGAGTGTGGCATGCAACACTCTTTTCTGAAATAAATGAATTAGTGGTGGGAAAGGGATTTTTTCTGTTCCAGTAGTCTTAGATAAATCTGCAGATAAAGTTCTTCCATCTACCGTTCATTGTGCACCATTAACCATGTATGCATAGTTATCTATAACAATCAGACTATTCTTGATCTCACCTAGGCTTTTCTAGCAAGCTGCCATATAACTTATTTGTGCCCTATCACCATCATGTCTGTTTTGTATGGGCACATTAGCTTTTACTCTTGTCTCCCAGTCCATACTGAACCATTTTGTTCAGAGAGAATACCCAGATCACTGTACCTTTCCTGGGAAATACCACTATGCAACAGAAATGGAGAAGGAATGAGAAGCTATAACATATTGATTATTGCTTGCATTAAGTATTATAGAGTTACTGACACCATTGTAGGTAGAGATAAAGGTTTAAGAAATACAGTTTGATGTTAGGGGGAGATGTCCAATGCCTGAGCTTCACAATCAGAAACACCAATGTTTAGTTGTATTTGCAGTGCCTATGTCTCGCTTCAGCACCTATCCCGGCAGGAAACTTCCATTAAGTATTTGGTTATTAGGCAAGCTAAAGCAGTTGTAACGTGGCCTTAAGACAGAAGGTTGCCTCATGCTAAACACATTGCTAGAAATTAGAAATTAAAACCTTCAGCTAAGTAATTATAGGTAATAGCATACAAATTACACAGTACAGTCAAATAAAAAGCAATAACAATTACACAGTTAGCACGCGTTTCATGCAGTGCTGCATAAATAACTGCTTTCTAAACTTCTGGATTTAGCAATGCTGTTTGTACATGGATAAGTAACTGGCTATAGGATTGTGTACAGATGGTTGTTGTCAGTGGTTCATTCTATACTTGGAGTAGGGTTCCTAATGGTGTCCCACATGGTTCTATAATGTGTCCACTTTTATTTTAATTTGTTCATTACTAACTTAGGGGAGGGTAATGTAAGTAATGTATCAGTGTTTGCAGATGACTCAAAACTCTGCAGCCCAATGAATTCTATCCAGAATGTAAGCTGCTTGTAACATCCAGGTATGAATAAGCAGCAGTCGTACTCACATTTTGCATTTGTGCATGTTCAGCAACAATTGGTTGAAATGCAAACATAATTTCAAGCAACTTTGCAATATACATCAATTCAACAACATGCAGCCTTTTCATGATTTTAATGTAATAATATGGTTTGGAACAGTTCCTTAAGCTAAACGGCGAGAATGATGCACGCAACATTTTTGTTGGCGTGCATCATTTTTTTTCACAAGTGACAATTTTTTTGACGACAATTTCTTGTTATGCTGCAAATTTTTCCACATTTTTTTTGCACCCATTTCACACCAAAAACCCGCCAATGCCGAAATGCGGATGTCAATAAAGGAAAGCAGCATCAAAGTGCAATGCATTGTGGATTTCCTGCATGCTGTCTGTAAACTATGGAGAAATTGTTTTAGTAACATCTGGGTTTTAGTTCCTCCTCCCCTGCTAGGATTTCAGTGATGCAGAAAGAACTGTATAGCAGCTGGATTTCAGCATATAAAAATGGCATTTATTCATACTTTTTGAAGGAAAAGATTACAGAAATAGTTATGTTAGGGATTTCTGTATTGTGTGGGGCTCTTTAACATATTGTGGTTCAAAGTTCCCCTGTAAGGATTAAAAAAAAGTCTGCATGTCATCATGAACTGACTATTGTATTCCAGTTGCGTACTTATATATTTTATTAAGGTGTAAGCGTAGGATATTTACTTTTTAAAGCTCTGATTAGAGCATCCACCATTGGTGTGGAAATGGCAATATTTAAAACTTGCTTCCTGTTCTGCTACATTCTCTAACTTAAAACTGTAAATATTTTCTGGTTGCTGCTCTTCGTAGGCTGTGACTAAAAAGTGGCACCCTAAAAACAAGAATATGGCTGTCATGCAGAACCCTAGTGAAATATGGCTGTAATGCAGAACCAAAATGAAAGTAACAAAGTAACATATTTGACAACTTACTGTCTTACATATATAAAGAGATATGTGCTCCAGTGGCCTGACCATCCCCAGCTCTGTCCAAAGACTTAAGAGCGGGAGAGCCAAAAAACTGAACATAACTTATCCCCATTTCTTATATTCTGTACATTATGGAGGGTAGTGGTGGGGGGTTAACCAGGGGGCCCCTGCCGTGCCCCCTAACCACCCCCAACAGAAGCCACTGCAGAACGTCCTCCCCTGATCGCACGTAAGTGAAAGGTGTCAGGGGAGGCACACCTGCATGTGGGGGAGCACCGACAATGGTCGGGCTGCCGGGGCCCACCGGGTTTCCCGGCGGCTCAGTCCAACCCTGGGGTTAACTGATATATATCACTAGTGGGGTACTTCTTCTGTGACGCCTTTTTGAAAGTATCTCATTTATATGGAGATAACTCTGGAACTTTTAGAATAGCTCCTTCCTGCTTATGTTTAGTTCCTATGGGAGAAGGAATATCAAACTTCCTCCTTGCTAAGGGTTTCCCTGAAGGAAACAAGAGAGGAAAGAACTAGAGGCAGGATGTAAGGGACTATAAGGAACAGTGATTACTGCTCCATTATATTAAATTTGTTGGCAAAATATAGTTATCTGGATAATACCCTCCTTTTGCCCTAGACTAGCAGCGAAAAGTCTAAAATGTTAAACCTGAAGAAAACGAATGCACCTTATGCCTCTTGATTTTTGCTTTTATTCAGGGCCAGATTTGATAACATCCGAGGCTGCCCCCTTTCTTTATAACCCCACTACCTCCCCACCCCCTCTGCGCGCACAAATCCGGGCATCACCATAAATCTGGGCCCGCTTATATTTCATTTAATCCAGTATGTAAGGTACGAAAATCATCATACCACATTGTGACATCACTACGGGCACCATGGTGTAAAAATCATATAAACATTATTTTCTTTGCACCTTTTCAATAGGTCTTCATTTTTTCCTATTCATCTTCCAGTCTCTCATTCACTCATGCCTGTGGGTGGCATGGACATGCCTTTGGAGGAATGGGGACGTGGCGATAGTGCAATAATACAACCAAGCTTGAAAAAAGCAATACCCACAGAAGATGCGATTGGATTTGTTCATCAAAAAGTACACACTACACATCACAAAGTAAGAAAAGACAGTCTCCTGACAGTCTCATGCTAACATATATTCGTAATGCACCAAAAATATCTGTATTATAAATACCCCAAGGCCTAAAAATGCAAATAGGGCTTTTATTTTAAAAAGTAAAGATTCTCGTTCCACTTTAAGTTAGGTTATTATATGAACAGTAGCTCTGTCACTTTTTTGTATCCCTAATCCAGACCAACAGATTGTTTTGCACATTTAATCCTATTATCCTTCTTGTCAGTTTTGTTGTGTGTTGTGTGTTTGTTAATAATACTTTGGGTGGCAGAGGCATGTCAAATCTATGCACTAAATTGCTAAACTGTAACTAATGCATGAGGCTGCTCAAATTTCTAAATAGCCATTGAGCCTTCTGAACTCATCAGTAAGCCCAGCTCTGAATGATCTGACATGACTGGTAAGGGTGAGCTTAATCAGAAACATATACTGTACATAGAGTTTAGAGTTGGGAAGGAATTCCCATGCCTTTAGGGGTTCTGTTTGCAAGTGATCTGTGTCAGGTGGTCCCTAGTATTTATTAAAAAGGTGGCATTACAGTGTTCTGTAATATACAGTGTACAGTGGTGGATGGTGCTAAAGATCCAGGAGGAGCAGGAGAATAGTATCTATAAGGTAGAACTAATTATTGTGAGGACTAGCTCTAGAATTGATAATCAGTCTAAAGTTGTCCAAACACGCACCAATGAAATCGTACAAAACCTTGTTTCCTACGATATTCGGTGTGTGTATGGCGGCTCGACGAGGTGACCGATATTGCAAAAAGCCGGGGATATCGGTTGACTTGACGTTTGGCCAGGTTAAAGATTTTGATCAGGTGCCATTGAAGGCGCCTGAGTAAAATCTACATTCAGGGCTGAATTGGCAGAAGGAGGTAGAATTCCTATTGTTTCTACCTCCATATCTGACGATTCAGCCCTGAACATCTGTGGAGGGTGGGAACGGTCTTTTGTGTGATCAATGATCGCATGAAAGATCGAAAATCGCTATGTGTATGGCCACCTTAAGAGTAGTAAGCAGAACAGCCAAAATCTATAAGGTGGGACTAACTATTGTAAGGGCTAGCTCTAGTAGTGATAGTCAGTCTAATGGTAGTGAGCAGAACAGCCAGAGTTTATAAGGTGGGACTAAAGGTGGCCATACATGCACCAATATTATCGTATGAAACCTAGGTTTGTCCGATATGCGGTGCGTGTATAGCAGATCGGCAAGATGACGATATCGCAGGAGCATCAGATATCGGTTGTATTGTCGATCGGGCAGGATGAAAGAATTTGCTTGGGTGCTGTTGAAGGCACCCAAGTAAAATCTGCAGAATCGTCAGGTGGAGGTAGAATCCCTATTGTTTCTGCCTCCATATCTGACGATTCAGCCCTGAACGTTGGTAGAGGGAACAAATGATCTTTCTTGCGAGCAATAGTTGCCGGAAAGATAGTAATTGTAAGGTGTATGGCCACCTTTACTATTGTAAGGACTAGCTCTAGGAGTGATAGTCAGTCCGAAGCTAGTTAGCAGAACAGCCAGAAGCTTCACTGAGGAGCAGAAGGGTTGTTACCCAAGGTGTGATCCATCAATCACAAATAGTGGTCCATGTAACACCACTGTGAGGCCCTTGTAATGAGTAGATACATGTTAGTGAGTATGACTACAGGCTGTAATTAATACCCTGCCTGTGCCCAGTGTTATCCATAGGGAAGTAACTATATTGAATTCTGAGCAATGAAATCCTACTTGTGCCATTCTGAAGTAACATCTGAAAGACTGTCGATAATTGTCTGTCTGAAGGCAAATAACAGCTGCGTTTTAAGGAACACCAGCATTCAAGTTACTGTAAAGATCTGTCAAATGTGTGAAGTCAGTGTGAAACCCTTCCTCCATTTGAAAAGTGAAATGGCAACCCTATTCTTAGAACTTAGAAATAAACTAAGTTAGAAATTAGCTTAGTTAGAAATAACCTAATTTATTAATAAGCTTGTTCTGTGGTGCCATATCATGGCAATGATAGCAGGGCCGGATTTGTTTGCCGGGCGCCCCGAGGCCGCCCCCTCTCTGACGCGCCCCCCTGCGCATACGCAAACTCGCGATTGCGCATGCAATTGCTCCGTATGCGCAAAAAACTTTAATATTTTTCATGCAGCCCAGGAGTGACACTGTGGATCATAGAGTTGGAGGACCTTAGAGCCACTGCTACCATAGAAACAACATTGTTTTAGTTTACTTCAAATCTAATAGCCCACCTAGATAGTGAAAAGCGCTAACCAGCACTTTCAGCGCTTCCTGTTTCTATGGGGGGCTATTGGATTTGAGATGAAACCCAGCTGTACTGTTTCTGTTTCAGCAATGACCCTATAAGGTCTTCCAGCTCTATGATCCTCAGTGTTCCAAGAGTCAGAGGTAGGATAAGTTTAGTGTGCACTGTGCTTTTTAACCCCCTGTGGCAAAGTGTTTGTTGCCACATGATTACATGCCACCGTGTAGGGACTATATAGCATGCTATACTATCCACGTAGGGACTATATAGCATACAGTACTCCCCATGTAGGGACTATATAGCATGCTGTACTCCCCACGTAGGGACTACATAGCATACTGTACTCCCCACGTAGGGACTATATAGCATGCTGTACTCCCCACGTAGGGACTATGTAGCATACAGTACTCCCCATGTAGGGACTATATAGCATGCTGTACTCCCCACGTAGGGACTATATAGCATACAGTACTCCCCATGTAGGGACTATATAGCATGCTGTACTCCCCACGTAGGGACTATATAGCATACAGTACTCCCCGTGTAGGGACTATATAGCATGCTGTACTCCCCGTGTAGGGACTATATAGCATGCTGTACTCCCCACGTAGGGACTATATAGCATGCTGTACTCCCCGTGTAGGGACTATATAGCATGCTGTACTCCCCGTGTAGGGACTATATAGCATGCTGTACTCCCCGTGTAGGGACTATATAGCATGCTGTACTCCCCACGTAGGGACTATATAGCATGCTGTACTCCCCACGTAGGGACTATATAGCATGCTGTACTCCCCGTGTAGGGACTATATAGCATGCTGTACTCCCCACGTAGGGACTGTATAGCATGCTGTACTCCCCACGTAGGGACTGTATAGCATGCTGTACTCCCCATGTAGGGACTATATAGCATGCTGTACTCCCCGTGTAGGGACTATATAGCATACTGTACTCCCCACGTAGGGACTATATAGCATACTGTACTCCCCACGTAGGGACTATATGGCATAATGTACTCCCCACGTAGGGACTATATATCATGCTGTACTCCCCGTGTAGGGACTATATATCATGCTGTACTCCCCGTGTAGGGACTATATAGCATACTGTACTCCCCACGTAGGGACTATATAGCATGCTGTACTCCCTTTGTAGGGACTATATAGCATGCTGTACTCCCCACGTAGGGACTATATAGCATACCGTACTCCCTGTGTAGGGACTATATAGCATGCTGTACCCCCCGTGTAGGGACTATATAGCATGCTGTACTCCCCGTGTAGGGACTATATAGCATGCTGTACTCCCCGTGTAGGGACTATATAGCATGCTGTACCCCCGTTGTAGGGACTATATAGCATGCTGTACTCCCCGTGTAGGGACTATATAGCATGCTGTACTCCCCGTGTAGGGACTATATAGCATGCTGTACTCCCCGTGTAGGGACAATATAGCATACTGTACTCCCCGTGTAGGGACTATATAGCATGCTGTACTCCCCGTGTAGGGACTATATAGCATGCTGTACTCCCCGTGTAGGGACTATATAGCATGCTGTACTCCCCGTGTAGGGACTATATAGCATACTGTACTCCCCGTGTAGGGACGTTTTTCCCAGCATTGTATTTTCTTTTTGTTCCTGCAGGATTAAGGGCACTGAAATCTGCCATTGTACCCCATAGTTGTCTAAAATAGATGAGGCAATTTACTTTCTACCAACTGTATATCAATATCCTTGCTGTGATGTAATTAACATAGGGAGAATAATATTCAGTTATAGCACACTAACACTGACCTTAGGAGGGTGCCATAGAGCTGTGTGGGTGCTTTGTGCTAGGGTAAATGCCCTCTATTATCTCTATTTGCAGGAACACAGAACCATGATATGGGAGCCCACAATGCGGCCTGGATTGCTCCCTGATGTTGCTTGACTACAACACACTGAATTTTGATAATATGTTTGAGTATGCTGGAAGCTGATGCCCAGCAATTATTGGGTGGAGCAACATTGCTATAAAAGGTTTATATCCCCTTTGATAGAAAGTTTTTTTTTTCTCCCTGTAAATTATATGTGGTACCGGTCATGTAATAACCACACCTCGGAACCACACCACACCTCGGAACTTGCTGACCCTAGGTCCATAACACATTAAAGTGGTGGTTCACATTTAAGTTAACTTTTAGTTTGTTATAGAATGGCCGACACTTAGCCACTTTTCAATTGGTCTTTATTTTTTATTTCTTATAGTTTTTGAATGACTTGCCCTTTTCGTCTTGCCTTTTCCAGCTTTCAAATGGGGGTCACTGACTTTTGCTCTGTGAGGCTACAATTTTATTGTTATTGCTACTTTTTATTAGCCCCTCCCCTATTTATATTCCAGTTCCAACCACTGCTTGGTTGTTTAAACCCTAGCAACCAGATGTCTGCTATAATTCTTAACTGAAGAGCTGCTGAGCAAAAAGCTAAAACTGCCCCTTTAACCCTATCAGTTATTTATGATACGCTGTTTTAATATACATGATGGTGCTCATACAACCATACAGAGAGACAGTTAGCTGAGTATTTCAGTGTAAACCCTAGCAACCATTAAGACAGGACTAATGCTGATCCCTTTAGGGCATACAGGAAATTAAGCACTAGCTATTGTAAAGCAATTGGCTACATTACAGTGAGAAGTGAAGTGTTAAAGGAACAGCTCAGTGTAAAAATGAAATGAATGAGACAGACTGCACAAAATAAAAATTGTTTTCAACATAGTTAGGCAAATATGTCATCTATAAAGACTGGAGTGGGCCGATGCCTAACATAATAGCCAGAACACTACTTCCTCCTTTGCAGCTCTCTAAGCTGTTAGCAGTCAGTAACCAATCAGTGACTTGAGGGGGGCCACATGGGACATAACCGTTTAGTTAGTTTGATTTTGAATCTGACATGCGTGCTCACAAACTTACTGACAGTTATGTCCCATGTGGCCCCCCCTAAAGTCACTGATTAACTAAAGGTGGCTAAGATTCGCTCTCTTGGCGAGGTCGCCAGAAGTAGTGTTCTGGCCATTACGTTACACATCTGCCCACTCCAGCCTTTATTGATTATATTTTTGCCTAACTATATTACAAATATTTTTTTATTTTGCGCAGTCTGTCTATTTTAACCAGTTTAATTTTTACACTGAACTGTTCCTTTAAATTCAATGCCTCCTCTGCATCTATGTGCCCCGAAGTTTGTATCTTGTGCTTTATACAGAAAGTACCTTTTGTGATGCCGTTTTGAATACATTTGTGATTAAACTATTATTAGGAACATTTTCCAATTCAACTTTTTATATCTTTTTGGGAAAATTACCAGCTTTTCTGACTTTTTTTTAGATATATATATATATATATATATATACATCTTTTTAATAATATTACCATAATTCCTAGCAATCAGGTTGGGAGTGTCCCAAACTGTTTTACTTACAGAGTTAACGTTTCGGCTACCACTGCAGCCTTTCTTTTTTGAGATAGGCTGCAGTGGTAGCCGAAACGTTAGATACAACTCTGTAAGTAAAATAAATTTTGATCTTCTTAAGTCCTGTGAGTGCGGTACCGTTCATTTTTGTATACATTACTGCTATTTTTGGTCTGCACCCAGGCAATGTTGTTTGCTTTTTCGTGAGTGCCTGTTGCACCATTGAAGATTTATATATATATATATATATATATATATATATATTCTTGTAAAGAATCGGCACTCACCAGTATCGGGGCAACGGCTGGGTGCATCAAACTCAACAGTAGAAAGCACTCACAGCTATAGCATCAATCAAGTCAGTGATTTATGGTATGCTGAAATAAATAACTGACTTGATTGATGCTATAGCTGTGAGTGCTTTCTACTGTTGAGTTTGATATATATATATATATATATATATATGCAAAAAATGCTAATGCACACCAGGAAAATGTCATTTTATATATATATATGGATGAAGACCCGAATAGAAGGAGTCACTGGAAAGAGGGAAATGCCAACCTTTTTTGCGAATGCCAAGTCCATAAAGTTTCCTGCAGCTCCGGAATCAAGGAAGGCTGAGACTGGAATTGCCTGGGAGGGCAACCGGATCTGCACAGGAACATGAAATTGGTGAGATTGTTCCGCTGACTTAGGAACAATACTACCAGCAAAAGAAACAACAGTCTTACTTGAAGCAGGAGTATTCCCCAGCTTGACAGGGCAGGAAACCGCTAAGTGGGACTGTCCGCCGCAGTATAGACATAGGCCAGAAAGGCGTCTTCGACAGACAGTCGAGCCTTCCCAAGTTGCATGGGTTCCTCCGAAGGGGAAGTGGTAAACTGCGGAGAAGACGGGGGTATCAAAGGGTTCTGGAAGCGTGGAGCCAGGACTGGATGAGACTTTTTATTCCACTCTTTATCAGCCTGATGTTCTTTAAGGCGAGTGTCCACCTTAATAGCGAGAGCAATCAAATCTTCAAGGGAGTCAGGTAGATCTCTGGATACCAGGTCATCCTTCAGACGGGACGATAGACCTTGGTAAAAGACTGCCTTATAAGCCTCCTCATTCCAGGAAGTTTCCGCCATGAGGGTTCTAAAGTCTATGGCATACTCACTGGCACCGAGACTGCCCTGGCGGATTTGCAGCAGGCGTGAAGAGGCAGTAGCGACCCGACCAGGGGCATCAAAGATGGTTCTGAACATCTGTAGAAATTCCCTCACATCAAATGTCAGGGGTGACTGACTCTCCCAGAGAGAAGTTGCCCATTCCAGCAGTTTGCCCTCCAGACGAGACATAACGTAGCCCACCTTCGCTCGCTCACAGGAGAATTGGGAAGGTTGGAACTCAAACTGAATCTGGCATTGAGTCACGAATCCCCTGCAGGCCTGAGGATTGCCACTGTAGCGCGGAGGAGGAGGTATTCGTGGCTCACGAGCTGGCGGCATCGCTGGCAGAGGAACCACCACAGCAGGAGGAATTTCCGCGACAGCGGGAGTAGCGGGCAAACGGGACAAAATGGAATCAAGTACTTGCCCAATTCTGACTTGCTGGGATTCATACGCCTCCATACGGGACGCCAGCCCGCGAAGGGCTCTTCCGACGTCCGGTACAGCTTCCTCGGGATCCATGGCCCGAGTATAATGTCAGCGGGGGCCTTCGGCACCCACGGGGGGGTGAAGTCAGGATCAAGGAGGAAGGCTGCTAGTGTGTATGAAAAGGAGGTTTTGTGACAGCTCCTGGATACTGAAACTTACACCCCCCTTACAGAGGATCCCACACAGATATTCCAGAAACGGTTAGGTGATCTTCTTTTGGAGGGTTTTAGCATGGGAGTTCTGGATAAGAATGAATATGAATATTTGAACTGCACCCACCCGGTTATTCCTATTTTTCATATTTTGCCAAAAGTTCACAAATCTCTTGAGGATGTGAAAGGTCGCCCCATAGTTGCGGGTATAGGTGTCCTTAATGAAGGCCTTTCCCGCTATGTTGATCAGTTACTCATACCTATGGTGCTCCAGTTACCAACATTTTTAAGGGATACTACAATGTGCATTAATAAATTTGCTGATTTAGATTGGAGGCCCACGTACAAGTGGTTCAGTATGGACGTAACCGCCTTGTATTCGTCTATTGACCATGGTGTGGGCCTGCAATCTATACAATACTGGTTAAATAGGCGGGAGGGTTTTTTCACTATTCAGATAGAGTTTATTATGCAGTCAGTTTATTTCCTATTACATACCAATTATTTTTTATTTAATGAGTGTTTTTATCTCCAGAAGCGTGGAGCTGCCATGGGTGCCTCCTTCGCCCCCACCTATGCCAGCCTCTTTATGGGGTGGTGGGAGGGTCTCCACGTTTTTGGGGATCGGAACCCATTCAGGGGACCGATTATTCGTTTCTATCGCTACATAGATGACTGCATTGGGATCTGGGATGGAGATGAGACCTCCCTACAACAGTTTGTTAGTCATTGCAATCAGGCCATTGAGGGTATTCAGTTCACTTTTGAAACTAATAGGGAGAGAATTCCTTTTTTAGATGTGGTAAAATCATGACTGACTTGTACCGTAAACCCATCACTCGGAATACTCTCTTACATGCAGAAAGTGGCCATCCGAAGTCTTGTATTAGGGGTATCCTAGTGGGACAATTCCTGCGGTTGAGACGGATTTGTTCCTCTTGGGATTCCTTCCAGAGTCAGGCCATGCAGCTATTGGACGGATTCATCCAGAGGGGTTATGATACACATACTATTAAAATGGCATATGACAAGGCAGTGGCCTGTAGTCGGGCTGATCTGTTGAAATGTAGACCTAAGGGTGGAAGTCGAGACCGTGAGACCCAGGTTTTGTACCACCTATGGAAGGGGAGTTTTCGAAATTCAAAGGAGTATATGTAAACATTGGGGGGTGTTGCTTCAAGATCCAACCCTTTGTAGAATACTAGATAGTAAACCCTCATTTACTTTTAAGAAAGGAAGGAACTTGGCATCCTGGGTGTCTAGGAGCCTGTATACTACCGGGACCAGCGAACAAGGGGTAGCTTTGTTGAGATATTTAGGCACCTATAGGTGTGGTAGGAGCCAATGTAAGGCCTGTAGTGTTATTAAGGTCTCCAAAACTTTTACTAGCACCAACACTGGATGTGTGTATATGATTCCCCAATATTTTAATTGTCAATCAAAAGGGGTGGTTTATCTTGCCACATGTGAATGTGGGGTGCAGTATGTTGGGAAGACTATCTGCAGAGCAGGCACCAGGTTTCTTGAACATTTGTCGGCTGTAGAAAGAAACAACTTAAGGTCGGCTATAGCTAAACATGTTATTGAGAGACATGAAAGTAGGAGCTCAGTTACCTTCCAAGTTATAGATAAACCTAAATTAACTGTTAGAAAGGGAGATCTGGATAGGAAACTGTCTGAGAAAGAAGTCTATTGGATATACTGTCTCAAGACTGTACAGCTTCATGGTGGTTTGCACAGGGAATGGGAAGTTTCTTGTTGTTAGGATTTTTAAAACATAGTGTGGGTTGACAGGATGTAGGTACTGATATGTTTTAGTATTATTTTTGTATTTCTATATTATTGGGGTTTATCTATGTATTTGTTTATTGGATTATAGTACTGTACATTTGAACCATTTGGGGCTGTTATATATTATTCCTATTTAACGCATTATGTGGCAACAATATATATATATATTTAAAAAAAGCTTTCAAGGGTTTGATCTATGGGCCCTGTACCTGTGGGATTAATGTTTGAAGTGGGTGTGAACTAAAGGTCCCCATACACTATAAGATCCGCTCGCTTGGCGATGTCGCCAAGCGAGCGGATCTTTACCCAATATCCCCACCTACGGGTGGGCGATATCGGGTAGGAAGTTGCTTTAAAAAAAAATAATCCGATCGTTTGTCCCTGAGGCCAAACGATCGGATTACATTTGCGGCCATGGGCAGTCGGTTCGGGGACCGCATCAACGAGCCGATGCGGTCCCAGATCCGACCGGATTTTCTAACCTGGCCAATCGATATCTGCCCAATTTCAGGCCAGATATCGGTCAGGCCAGCCCGCTCGTTTCTGCCCATACACGGGCCGATTAGCTGCCGAATCGGTCCAAGGGACCGATATTGGCAGCTTCTATCGGCCCGTGTATGGGGACCTTTATATGTGTATTTAAGCAATCAATGGGTGTGGGGCTTCGTGGTAGCTTCAGAGGCCACGAAACGTGTCAAGCTGAGTGTATAGGACGTTGTGATGATGTGATGATTTTAAAGGAAACCAATAAAGTGAATTTTTAATGACAAGTAGGTCTCCGGTGCTCCGTCTATGCTATATATACAGTATATATATATATATCTATAAAATGTATTTGTTATTATTAGTTAGGCGTGTAACACTGTGTTCTTGTGAGTGTATGTAATGATGTGTTTTTTTTAAAAAACCATACAGGCAGATTAATTGGGCCTTGTTGACAATTATATATAAATGTGCCTGAGACCTTAGTTGTAAACTCTACAAGGGTTAAATGTTGTATCACTTGGGATATACTGTATGTTTCATTGCATAGGGCTGCTGTACATGGGAATTTATATAGTAACAATATGTACTATGCACTCCTGCAAGAAATAGTCAGGATATAGTTTAACGGGCCTCAAGGGGTTTCAATAGCAGTTAATAAGGACTTCCTAAGGGTTTAAACCTGGGTCACATGGCTTATGGACACGAGGGGACTAAAAACCCATTGACATTAGTGCTAGGGATAGGCTGCATTTTGTCTATATTGCCCTTTCTGTGATAGGGAGCTACTGGCAGGGGTCCCCGGGGATTGGGGGCGATGATTTGTGTCTTTGGTAACGTTCTCTGGGGGTATTTACACACCACAAGGAATCAGCCAGTCAAGTCACCATAGGAAAGTGACTCAGTGTGACATTTGTGCAAGAGGGAATTAATAGAACATATGGCAGTGTATTGCTTTTTTTAGCCTGGTTTTAGCCTAGTTTCTGGGGACAGGATCACAGGTGCTTAGATTTTTGATCCTGGTAACGCCCCATATTTTTAAACCTAACAAACTGTACAAAGATAATCCAGTTTTCCCACCTTAAAAAAACAGGCTGCCCAATGCAAAAAATATTAATAGAAATACGGTACTTCAAACACAGTAGAACAAAACTGTCATTGTGCCTGGTCCATTATGAATGGGGGAGTGGTGCGCCGTATCTTATTACAGAAAGTACATTGTCACTGGATATTGTATTCCAAATTATGTCAATTATGTGCTTAGAAAGCACCAACATATTTCCTTTGTGGTGACGTCAAGAGCAGAATGTATTTGTGCCCACAAAATGTGCTGTTTTAGTAAAATAATTTTACTACTATAGTTTTTTTTTGCTAATATGTAGCTGATCCTTAGGATGTGGGGTCAAGATCAGAATTAGGGAGTAGGCAGTTACCTTGGGTTCAACTCGAAGGGGTTCTTGATTCCGAAAAAAACTTTTTTTTTTTTTTGCATAGTTCCCTACTATGAATAGTTCCCTGGATAATGGGTTTCTGGATAAAGGATCCTATACCTGTATAATGCTCACAAACATTTTAGAAGAAAACTTTGGCACCAGCAGCTCTTAAAAGAGAAATCCGTTTATACGCTTACATTTTCCAACTGAATTAATATAGAATAAATAGGGTACAGCAGACACAGGCTATTTTGGTCATGCTCCATAAGATACTTGGTCCGGAGGACCCGGAGAAAGGGGCCGGAGGGGCCCGAAACGTTGCTCTTGGATTTTATATGTACTTGGGCAAATAAAATTAATTTTTTCACGGCTTGCATCTTCAGTGTGCTACTGGATTTTTTTGCTGTTGGATATTAACCCCCATGCAAGGTGTGGTTCTTCCAGTATTTGCACTGGATACCCAGTTAACAGAGGGTTGAGCTCCCCAATACTGCTATTGCCATAAGATGCTTGGTGACCTGCAGTGCCTTAACAGAAGGCTTGTGAAAAGGGAATAAGGAAAGCTCAGACCAAGCCAGTCAGTGACATCTTCAAAGAACATAAGGAGTTAATAGCGATGTTGCTTTTTAGTACTTCACTTCACAGACACAAAGGGAACAATGAAACCCAACCCAACCTGTAGCATTGAGGAAGAATAAAGCTCATTTTACAAAGCTCATTATCTCTCCCTAAAGTACCAGTAACAAAAAAAACAAAAAGGTTTTGTGTAAATATAATATAGTTACCCTGCACTGGTTTAATAAATGTGTATATGCTTCAAAAGCACTACTGCGCTTTATGCAAGAGCTGCTGTGTAGCCATAGGGCTGCCATGCAATTATGCTCATATTTACACACGGCAGATAACAGACTGTGTAGAATACAAAGGGTTTAGTCAGCTGACACACAGGTGTCACTGTCTGGCGGAGAACACTGGAGAAAATAATTCCGCCCTTTGCTCCTTGCACAAATGTGCACAAGAGAACAATGAAAGGTGCCAGGTGGGCCTTGGCTCCCAAACACTTGCCTGAGTTTTTTAGCTCTTTGCTCCCCTTTTGCCTGATGGCTCACAGGGACATTAGTTGCTCACGGTTAAAGCTGGCCATACACGCACCGATACTATCGTTTGAAACCTCGTTTCGTACGATATTCGGTGCGTGTATGGCATGTCGGTCGACTCGCCGATCGGACCGGTTAAAAGATTTTGATTGGGCGCCATAGAAAGCGCCTGACCAAAATCTGCCATCAGGGCTGAATCGGCAGAAGGAGGTAGAAATCCTATTATTTGGATCGATGGTCGCACGAAACATCGTCAGATCGCCACGTGTGGCCACCTTAAGTCTTGGCTAACGAGGGCAAGTAATGTCTCCGAAATGCCTTCCCACCGGCAAGAAAGTGAATCACCAATGGGAAGGCATACACTTTGCTTCATGAGTTCAGAAACAAAGTGTCACTTTTGCCTTTCCACTTATGCCAGTAATTTATTTTACTGCCGGTGGAAGAGATTAACCGCAAGTGACTAATCTCCCCATGGACCATTGCCCTTAAACCCCTGGCCTATATAAATTCAAAAAGGAACCCGGCAGCATTTTATGATCCAGGATGTGTACCACTTAGAACTTAGGTACCACCTTTGCTGGCAGCAAAATATGGACAAAGGGAGAGGGCAGTAACATCAGAGGGGTGGGTTGGTGAGTTTGGAAAGCAGATGGTGATGTTGGGGGCATGGTCATTGTAATTGGGGACAGACCTGGTGACACTGGGGGCATGGCCATTGTAATTGGGGGCAGACCTAGTGACACTGGGGGCATGGTCATTGTAATTAGGGACAGACCTGGTGAAATTGGGGGCATGGTCATTGTAATTGGGGGCAGATCTGGTGAAGTTGGGGGCATGGTCATTGTAATTGGGGGCAGACCTGGTGACATTGGGGGCATGGCCAGTGTAATTAGGGACAGACCTGGTGAAGTTGGGGGCATGGCCATTGTAATTGGGGGCAATTACATTATATAAATTGTACCCGCAGCTGTTTGTCAGGGGCATTGCCAAGGATAAAGGCTTAAGGCAGGGGGTCTCAACACAATGGTCTTGATTTGCCCCACAAGTGGTTTATAACATTCTGGTCCTTTACATGAAAATATACATTTACTGAACACCCAGGAAGAAATATGCCATAAATTCTATTTTTAATAGTTCAATTTAACTTCATATTGAATTAGTGTGTTTTATAAATCAAACTTTACCACGGACCCTGTGGTTCTATTCAGAATGCCCTCCAGTCCAATAAATTGCAACAGGGTAGAAATCATTGCAAATCCCAAAATGAAAAAATTATTTTGTCACAGTCCAAACCTGCATTAAAATGAATTCCTCCTGTCATGATTTGACATTAATATACAGGTATGGGATTCCTTATCAGGAAACCTGTTATCCAGAAAGCTCTGAATTACGGAACGCCTGTCTCCCATAAACCTCATTTTAATCAAATTCAGATTTTTTAAATTAATTTCCTTTTTCTCTGTAATAATAAAACAGTACCTTGTAACTGATCCTAACTAAGCTATAATTACCCCTTATTGGGGGCAGAACAGCCCTATTGGGTTTATTTCATGGTTAAATGATTCCCTTTTCTCTGTAATAATAAAACAGTACCTGTACTTGATCCTAACTAAGCTATAATTACCCCTTATTGGGGGCAGAACAGCCCTATTGGGTGTAATTAATGGTTAAATGATTCCCTTTTCTCTGTAATAATAAAACAGTACCTGTACTTGAACCCAACTAAGATATAATTACCCCTTATTGGGGGCAGAACAGCCCTATTGGGTTTATTTCATGGTTAAATGATTCCCTTTTCTCTGTAATAATAAAACAGTACCTTGTAACTGATCCTAACTAAGCTATAATTAATCCTTATTGGAGGACAAACAATCCTATTGGGTTTAATTAATGGTTTATTGATTTTTAGCAGACTTAAGTTATGGAGATCCAAATTACGGAAACACCCCTTATCCGAAATACCCTTGGTCCCGAGCATTCTGGATAACAGGTCCCACACCTGTAATACCTGTATATATATATATTTAGCGCCATCAGATATTCTGTAAGTACGATCTCTTAATGCAGTAATATGCAGGATATACACATTTTCCAGATGTAATGCAACAAAGCTTTGAGTCACAATTCTGTATCAGAGGGAGAGGGGAAGGGATTGGGCGGTGCAGATGAGAAAAAACTATAAAAATCTTTTATACTAAGGCATTTTTAGAAAACAAATCACCCTGTCACCCTAACACAAAGAAGCTCATACGTTCTCCTTTTATTTTTGTTATATTTATGTTTATTTCTGTTTTATTTCTGTCGAGGAGGTTTATGGCTCCATACCATTTTACTTCAAACTGACACTGTTTACAGTACATAATGAAAAGCGAAATGGAATTTCTATGCATGTAGTACTAATAATACAACGATTATGTATTTCCTCGTACTTGTGTGCCTGTGTATGAGTACTAGAAACTGAACACAGTCCTGATTACCAGTAATTAACAGAAAACTGTTCAGACCATGGCTCTTTATTGTAGTGCACAGCTGTCTTATATAGGTATCCACACAATGGTGGAATTCCACAGAGAGGATACTTGTGTCTCTATGGCGGCATTTGCCAGAACCAACAGATGGCCAGTCTGGGCCTGCTTTCTATGAAGGCTTATAATCCATCTTTTTCACCTAGTTGGATACTTATCTGAAATACTAGATGTTTACTGGCTGAATTTATAATACAGTACTGTTATGCAGAGGCAGCTGTGGAGATAGGAATAAAAATATGGGCTAGCACTTTTTAGTATGCTATACTTGTAGTTATACTCTTATACTATCAGTCTAGTGTTTGAGGAGTGAATGATCACTCCTGAACCCAGCGCTTCTTGATGACCAGATCCGTATATGTAAATTTTTTCCAAATGGTGAAAGTCAATGTGAATAAAGTGCTGCTTCCTCCTGATGTCAGCTCCCCTTTAGATGAGCCTCAAAAAACCACGGCACATATACTCTTATACTATACTTGTAGTTATTCCATTATACTATATAATTATAGTTATACTCTTATACAGTTATACTAATATACTATAATTGTAGTTATACTATACTTGTAGTTATTTTGTTATACTATACTTAGCATAGTATAGTAGTTATACTCTTATACTGTATTTGTAGTTATACTCTTATCCTGTACTTGTAGTTATACTCATACTGTACTTGTAGTTATACTTTTATATTGTGCTCGTAGTTATACTCTTATACGGTACTAGTAGTTCTACTTTTATACTGTAATTATGTTCTTTTATTATACTCATAGTTACACTCTTATACTATACTGGTAGTTATACTCTTATATGGTTCTCATAATTATACTCATGCTGTACTCTTAATTATACTCTTGTACTGTACTCATAGTTACACTCTTATACTATACTGGTAGTTATTCTCTTATATGGTTCTTGTAATTATACTCATGCTGTACTCGTAATTGTACTCTTATACTTGTAGTTATACTGTTATATGGTACTCCTAATTATACTCATACTATGTATTTATACTCTTATACTATACTCACACTTATACTTTTATACTATACTGGTAGTTATACTCTTATATGATACTTGTAAGTATACTCTTGTACTGTACTCATAGTTATACTATACTGGTAGTTATAATATAATATTATACTTGGGTTAGGATCACGTACAACGTTTCAGTGTTGAAGCAGCATCAGGACAAACTCTCCTTTACTGCTGCTATAGTTCAGCAAGAGCCTATAATTCAATAACAGTCTCCAAATCATCATATATGTTGACCAGAATCATAACATGCCATTAGTAGTTCAGGTGGTTATCAGTTGTGCATAAAAAACGTTTGAGATTCCTCGCACAGCATATAACTACAAAATCATTTGAGTGCGCCATTCCCTAGAGGGTCTAATAAAAACTGCTAATAATATGCTAATAATAGGACTAATAAAGCCATAAAGAAAAGTGAGTAGAAAAATGACTATAAAATTCTGCATTATTTCCAAATAAAAGTCATGTAAATCATCTGTACAAATAGCAGCAAGGTAAAGCTAGAAGACTTAGTAAATCTTTCAAATGCCTAAGTTTTACCTTGCTCCTATTTGTACAGATGATTTATATGACCTTTATTTGGTAATAATGCAGAATTTTATAGTCCTTTTTTCTTCTCACTTTTCTTTATGGCTTTATTAGTTCTATTATTATACTATATTATTAGCAGTTTTTATTAGACCCTCTAGGGACTGGTGTACTCAAATGATTTTGTAGTTATATGCTATGTGAGGAATCTCAAAAGTTTTTTATGCACAACTTATAACTACCTGAATTACTAATGGCATATTATGGTTCTGGCGAACATATATGATGATTCGGAGACGGTTATTGAATTTTAGGCTCTTGCTGAACTATAGCTACCGGTGGGCAATTTAGTTTCGGCAGCAGTAAAGGACAGCTTGTCCTGATGCTGCTTCAATGCTGAAAACAGGAGCCATCCAGGTGCCACTGCCACAGTTTTCTTTTAAATCCTTAGGGCTCTGGCACACGGGGAGATTAGTCGCCCGCGGCAAAACTCCCTGTTCGCGGGCGACTAATCTCCCTGAGTTGCCTACCCCTGCCATCCCACCGGCAAACATGTAAGTTGCCGGCGGGATGGCAGACGCGGCGGGGCGATTTCAGGAAATCGCCGAAAAAGACTCGCGCTGCCGCGTCTGCCATCCCGCCGGCGACTTACATGTTCGCCGGTGGGATGGCAGGGAGAAGGCTACTCGGGGAGATTAGTCGCCCGCGAACAGGGAGTTTTGCCGCGGGCGACTAATCTCCCCGTGTGCCAGAGCCCTTAGGGTGAAGACACAATGGGCTACTAGTAGCAGCTACTTTTTCCTGGCTACTAAACTCCAGAAAATACCCTGCCATAGACAATACTGAGAAATGCTAATACTAAAACACAGGTAGAGACAATTATCAGTAAATGATCAGCATCTTCTTTTTTAGTAGCCATGACATGTAGCTGCTACTAGTAGCTCAGTGTGTCTTCACCCTTTGGGGTTACTGTGTCCAAATTAACAATCCATTTGCTTTCTACTTTCAATAATGACAGGATTCTGTCACCACCACAGCTCAAAGGGGCACTTGGCCAATTATCATGTGTTTGGATTGGGCTAAATTGTGTTTAGCCCCATAGAAAGTGCTTATCAATAGGCTGGTCCTTTTTCCCAGTAGCAAGTTCCAATCTGATAGCACTTCTGTGATTATTCATGCTTTCACAGTAAGTGGTAGGAACTATGCCACATATACCAATTCTCATGGGCACCAGGCCAGTAACACCCTTTGTTTTGTAAAGATTTCAACTAAGTCACTTATTATCAGTAGCTGATAGAAAGTCTGTATGCCATTAGTGATTGGATCACTAGGGAGTACCCTTTTTGATGATAGAATTGTTAATTGTGAACAAAGTGCAATTTAGAGCGCAGTCTCCTATAATACATTTCTCCCTGGGGTGATGCGCTTGGTGCAATTGCACTGATTCGGATTCATCAAAATTACAGAGACTGAGCATGCCTTTCCTTGCAAATCTGATGCAATGGAGCAGAAGTCCATTTGGTGTAATTTGGTGTGTGCAATTCCTTAGGCGCAAATGTGCTGTGCCAATTGATGTTGGCTGCAAAGGGAATTCCTGGACATACTACCTATTCAGGCTCCTGGTAAATGTAAGAGCTGAATTTCTGCTCAATAAACCAGAAATTCAACTCTTATAAGGAGCTCAAAGTATGGATGAGAGGAAAGTAGCATTTACTGTCCTGCAAAGATACAAGCGGCACACTTGACTGACAACTCATAGGGGCTTTCTTAGAGCATGGATTTCTGCACTGCATTGCATTAGGGTGAAGACACACAGAGCTACTAGTAGCAGCTACTTGTCACAGCAACAAAAATAGACAATACAGGTGTGGGACCTGTTATCCAGAATGCTTGGGACCTGGGGTTTCCGTAATTTGGATCTCCATAACTTAAGTCTGTTAAAAACCATTTAAATATTGAATAAACCCAATAAGCTTGTATTGCCTCCAATAAGGATTCATTATATCTATATATCTATTTGGGATCAAGTACAGGTACTGTTTTATTATTACAGAGAAAAAGGAAATAATTTTTAAAAATTAGAACTATTTGCTTATAAAGGAGTCTATGGGAGATGGCCTTTCCATAATTCGGAACTTTCTGGATAACGGGTTTCCGGATAAGGGATCCCATACCTGTATATTATTTGCCACTTGCAGTATGTTAGATATTACACAAGAGCCATGAATATCCTGTAAATTATAATCCTTATCTATGGTGCTTATTGATGTCATCAGTTATACCTGTAATCTGGTCTTACTGGTGTAATGTCACATAAACGTGTGTATTATAATAAATAATGTACCCTTTTTGTAAAATATGGGGACTTTAGAATTCACAACAAATGTATTTTTAGCTGTAATATTGGTGTGTGGGCGCCATCTCAGTGCATTGTGCCTGAGTCTGAGCTTTCAGAAGGAGCCGGCGCTGCACATTAGAACTGCTTTCAGGTAACCTTCTTTAAAGGACAATGAAAGATTAAAAATTAAAAGTAAGTCTAAAGGCATTCTTTTTAAGTACTTACTGCATATCTAAATTTCCAGATCCCTGCTTGCTTCTCTGAGATATGGTGCTGGCAGCCTACAGCAGTGTGAAGCCTACGGTGACATCACTGAAATCTCTCTCCCCTTCCTGTAGGTGCCAGCGGCAGCCTTCCTATTCTCTGAGCATGTGTGTAACTTGATCCTGTCTGCTGTTCTGAGCTACACATGCCCACCAGCCAATCAGAAGCGGATCTGGCAGAGGGGAGGGGCGGAGGGAATGAAACACATGTGCAGTATGAAGCAAGGAGGGAAAGGAAGGGAGAATACATTTTTAGAGATGGCTGCCTGTCCTAGAAAATGTGACGTAAGTGTGACTGAGTAAATATTTGATTAGGTGAGCCAAAATTGTGGCGTTTTTACTAAACAGTAGGAGGACTATTGGGCAGTATGCTTTTTACATTTTGACTTGCATTCTCCTTTAAAGACTTTTTAAAGACTCTTCAGATAAGAACTGTAACATTGACACTGGCACAATACAATGAAAAAGTACAAAGAAAATACAAATGGTGGTGGTTAGACCATTGAATTGGCTCCCTAGCTATATTATTGCGTGAATTCCTGTGCCGTGACACCTGGGCATATCACTTGTGCCACATCTTGGAATGTTAAATAAAGTGATAGGATAGCCTGGGCTATTGTCACAGCTAATCACTTCTGATAGACATAATTATATAACTGATCAAACACTTTCCTATTGTGAACTGTGCCAGACAGGATGAGGTTTATCTCAATGAGAATAATGGAACGAAAGCTTTTGTTGGCAGGCACTATAAGGTTTGTCTTAGCCAATATCTTGTAAAACTGCTATCAGGTTATACTGTTACACAATGTATTCTGTGTTGGGTTTCTTTAAAGCTGGCTACACACGTGGCAATCACGTGTGTGGCCTTCAATGGCGCCCGATCATAATTTTCTAACGTGCCCGATGGCGAGTCGACTCAATATCATCAACCTCCCAACGGAGCTTGTAATCTAAGAGCCAATTCATTTGCTTGTGGGTTTTGGAGTGGTGTAGAAAATCGAAAAGGACAACATATAAACCAGGGACGGAACTAGGGATAGGCACCAACGATAGGGGGCTCCAAGCAGGTACCTCTCCTGCCTACACCTAGTCCATGCTCCTTTGTCATTGCAACCTTGTCATTTACAAAAATAAGTGATTAAATATAAAGTGCTTAGAATAGCAATCTCATCAATGTTACATTCATTTATTTTAAAGGTGTACTTATCCTTTAAATGCTGTAAGCGTTATCCTTCAAGCCAAGGTTAGATTAAAGCAAACAACTGAGGGTCACAAGCTGTAATGTAAACTGAGTGATAGAATGACCATTACAGCAGGCAGCCCAAACAGGAACAGGATTTAGATGAGAACCAGGATAAGAAACAGGAATGAGGCAAAGACCAAGAGCTTAGCAGAAACTGAAAGAGGCAAGGAATCCGGGGGCGAGCAGTTCATCCCAAAACTCATAGAGCTGGTCATACACTTAAATATTTGATCATTGGGGTGAGGTTGCTTAATGGTGGATCTTTGCTCATTTTGACCACCTACGTGCTGGGCCAAATCCCATAGACATGGCAATGCCACCCTCACCTGATGAGATTTTCCAACTGGCTGGGTAATCTGTGTTCACATACTGTTTTGCAGAGCTGGGCCAAGAGGGTCGGTCACCCGAGGCAACTCGCCCGTCCACTGTGCCCCTTCCAGCACCCCAACCCCAGTTACAAGCAACGCCGGGGGTAAGCAATACCGGACTAGGAGTAGGCAGAAGAGGTATCTGCCTAGTGCCCCCCCACACAGCTTTTATCAATAAATTATAGATTCCTCTGTAACCCTTCTTAAATTTGCCATGTTGTATATGTATTCAGCGCTGTACAGGTATGGGATCAATTATATGGAAACCCTTTATCAAGAAAGCTTCAACTGACAGGAAGGCCATCTCCCATAGATTCCATTTTAATTGAATAATTCTGACTTTTAAAAATAACTTCCCTTTTCTCTGTAATAATAAAACAGTACCTGTACTTGATCCCAACTAAGATATAATTACCCCTTATTGGGGGCAGAACAATCCTATTGGGTTTATTTCATGTTTAAATGTTTCCCTTTTCTCTGTAATAATAAAACAGTACCTGTACTTGATCCCAACTAAGATATAATTACCCCTTATTGGGGGCAGAACAATCCTACTGGGTTTATTTCAAGTTTAAATGATTCCCTTTTTTCTGTAATAATAAAACAGTACCTGTACTTGATCCCAACTAAGATATAATTACCCCTTATTGGGGGCAGAACAGCCCTATTGGGTTTATTTCATGTTTAAATGTTTCCCTTTTCTCTGTAATAATAAAACAGTACCTGTACTTGATCCCAACTAAGATATAATTACCCCTTATTGGGGGCAGAACAGTCCTATTGGGTTTATTTAATGGTTAAATGATTCCCTTTTCTCTGTAATAATAAAACAGTACCTGTACTTGATCCCAACTAAGATATAATTACCCCTTATTGGGGGCAGAACAGCCCTATTGGGTTTATTTCATGTTTAAATGATTCCCTTTTCTCTGTAATAATAAAACAGTACCTGTACTTGATCCCAACTAAGATATAATTACCCCTTATTGGGGCAGAACAGCCCTATTGGGTTTATTTAATGGTTAAATTATTCCCATTTCTCTGTAATAATAAAACAGTACCTGTACTTGATTCCAACTAAGATATAATCAATCCTTATTGGTGGCAAACCTATCTTATTGGGTTTATAGAATGTTTCAAAAATTTTTAGCAGACTTTACATTACAGGACTTTACTTTCCCTTATCTGGAAAACCCCCGGTCCCAAGCATTCTGGGTAACAGGTTCCATACCTGTATTATGGAGGCCCTTGTCGTGAGTACTATACATACAAGCAATTACAGAATCTGAAGCATTCTTAAGGTGGCCATACACGGACCGATTTTTTACTTACAAACGACCGATTCCCGAACGATCCGATGCTATCGTTAAGTTATCGTATAGTTGGTGGTGTACGAACGATCGTCGGCCCACTAAACGAGCCGACATTATCGTCCCCAAAATCGATCGGCCAGGTTTAAAAATTTTGGTCGTTTAACGATAAAATCTGCCAGTTGGTGTGAGTGTCAGACATTTGTCTTTCAACGATTGTTCTCTGCGCATGTCACGATTGCCAGCAACGACATCGATCGTACGTAGATGTACGATCGTAGGTATCTTACGATAATGATGCGACAAAATCTTTCCCGAATTATCGTTGCCCGTGGATGGCATATCGTATGGGAACTCGATCGCCATACGATCGTTTGTCGATATAATCGTTCATCGCACAACGAGCGAAATCGCCTCGTGTATGGCCACCTTTAGTAATATAAACACTGAACAATCTTGATTCTTTTCAACAGGGGGCACATTGCTGGGGTTTATGTATCTAACAATGTGTTTGCAAACAGAAGCATGTCTATTGTGTAAATGTTTTCATCATAACAGAGGTGGCCAGGGTGTTAGTGTTGCTTTGTATGGTACCATTGAACAGTCACATTAGAGAATACCCTTTAACGGAAAGCAATGATGAGTGATTCAGTGGTTTTATACATTGTTTGCTTTGCTAGGCTTTAGTAGCTACATTCAGTGAGAATAATTAATCAGAATTTGGCCCATGCCTTACTGTATGTGAACATATATACCATGACTGCAGTGGAGCATATCGTGTAGGCACGCCAACTAGAGTTGCCAATGCCACAAACCTGCAACACAACAATGTCATTTTCTTATAAACTTTCCTTTCTCTTTATAACAGTTCAGTGTAAAAAATGAAACTGCGTAAACTAGATAGACTGTGCAAGATAAAAAATATTTGTAATTTAGTTAGTTAGGCAGAAATGTAATCTATAAAGGCTGGAGTGGGCTGATGTCTTATAGTCCCCATACATGGGCCGATTATAGCTGCCGATATCGGTCCCTTGGACTGATTCGGCAGCTTATCGGCCCGTGTAGGGGCAGAACCGAGGGGCCTGACCCACCGATATCTGGCCTGAAATTGGCCATATATCGATCGGCCAGGTTAGAAAATCCAGTCGGATCGGGGACCGCATCGGCTCGTTGATGCGGTCCCCGAACCGACTGCCCCATTGCCGCATGTAGAATTCGATCGTTTAGCCCCAGGGCCAAACGATCGAATTCGCCTACATGCCTCCCCGATATCGCCCACCCGTAGGTGGGGATATTGGGTGAAGATCCGTTCGCTTGGCGACATCGCCAAGCTAGCGGTTCTGCCCGTGTATGGCCAGCTTGACATAATAGCCATAACACTTCCTGCTTTCAGCTCTCTAACCTCTTAAGGTGGCCATACACTCACCGATAATATCGTACGAAACCTCGTTTCGTACGATATTCGGTGCGTGTATGGTATGTCGGTGAGTCGACCGATATCGCAGGAAGCTGCTGATATCGGCCGACTCGCCGATCGGACCAGTTTGAAAATTTTGATCGGGCGCCATAGAAGGCACCTGACCAAAATCTCCCTTCAGCGCTGATTTGGCAGAAGGAGGCAGAAATCCTATTGTTTCTACCTCTTTACCTGCCGATTCAGCCCTGAATGGTGTGTGGCGGATCTGACGATGTTTTGTGCGACTGATAATCTCACGAAACATCGTCAGATCGCCACGTGTATGGCCAGCTTTAGTTAGTCAGTGCCACATGGGACATAACTGTTCAGTTAGTTTGTGAGCACGCAGGTCAGATTCAAATGCAAACTAACTGAACAGTAATGTCCCTTATGCCTCCCCCCCCACAAGTCACTGATTGGTTACTGACTGATAACAGCTTAGAGAGCTATTGCTCTTTTTCTTTGAGTGAATGGCTCTGTAATGACTCTTTTCTCATCAGATGTCTCATCAGCTGATCTTGCAAAATGAAGTCTGGTTATAGAAGCCATTTACTGTATCTCATACTGCTCAAGATTCAACATGAAACCAGCTTGGTTGCTCAAACATGCCGGTGTGGAAACATTACTCCTGAATGAGCCTGGTGCAAATCCTGGGCAAATATTGACTTCAGTCTTTAAAAAAGTTTTCTTTTTTTTTGCAGGAGTGAAAAATATTTGCTGTTCTGGATAAATGACCCATTTGTAAGAAACCTGCAACTAGGAATGTTTTTATGCCATTACCGAACCCCTCCAGAGTGCAAGTATGTTTATCTTTTCAGGAAATAAGGATAATGCAATGTTTGTGTGAGAGATGGAGGCTTGCCCCATAGCAGCCCTGCATTTCAGATACCAACAGAGCTTCTCTTAAACACAATTGGCGTATGTACAATGTGAACGGCAATGTGGAGAAACAGGTGCAAGCCTTGTCTGGTCTAAACAGTGAGGAGGCAGCAACATTGTAGGATGCCACCTAAATGTTGTGGATGATGTCATTGCGGATGATGTCATGTGGAGTCATGTCGCTGTATGTTTCTTGTCATGAATGGTTGATGTTAACAGATGACGGAATATGAACTGTACATTGTGAGCTGTTATTTGTAGCAGGTTCGAACTGGGATTTAAAATAGGCCCCGGCATTCCAAGTACCCTGAGGCCTAAACAGCCCCCACAAGCCCAATAAACAGTGACTGTCTATGGCATCTTACAGCAGCCCCTCTGGCATTTGCCAGAACCCACAGATTGCCAGCCCAGGCCTGGTGCAAGCCACCATGGGTTAACTCTTTGCACCCTGCCCCACATTTACCATAGGCACAGGCCTTTGGGTTTGAGAATAGAGCAAAAACCGTCAGCTTCAGCTGGCACAAAGTACATCAGAGCCCTATACTCACCGACTGCCTTTCACCAGGGCTTAAGTAAATGATCCCTGTTGTGTAAAATCACCAGCTGTATTGGCCAGTTTTTAGTGTCAAGCCCCACTGTGAAGTGTAAATTGTGTATAGCAATTTACAAAGAGCAAAGCAGAGCCTAATACAGTTTTGCTGAGTATCCAGGAAAGTAAATAAGTATTCATCCTATATGATATTGGCCCAAGTCATTGCCCTGAGCCTCACAAATGCTGTGTGAGTAGAAATACTGTACATATTAGTTGCATAAGTGTCAGGGCAATACTGCTATGGTTGCCATTTGCTGCCTCTGATTATAATGGGTGGTAACCTGGCTTTTATCCATTGTCCTTGAAGTTCTTTTTTTAATGAACAGCTACAGGTAATCAACTGACCAGCGACTACAAAGAAATAGGAAATACAGGGCTGGGTTTCTTCCTGTATTCCCTTTGGTGGAATGCATGAAAGATCCAATGCCCATAAGAAAGCTTGTGTGTAACAGAGGAAAACGTGCATGCATCGTGGATACATTCTGGTTTGTCATAGACCCCTGAATCTGACTTGTTCATTTTAGTACATTTATATAGACTCCCCGCTGTATATACAGGTATAGAATCCGTTAGCCGAAAAACCCATTATCCAGAAAGCTCAGAATTTGGGTAAGGCTGTCTCCTATAGACTCCGTTTTTAATTAATTCACTTTTTTTTTTTGTACTTGATCCTAACTAAGATATAATTACCCCTTATTGGGGGCAGAACAGCCCTATTGGGTTTATTTAATGGTTAAATGATTCCCTTTTCTCTGTAATAATAAAACAGTACCTGTACTTGATCCCAACTAAGATATAATTACCCCTTATTGGGGGCAGAACAGCCCTATTGGGTTTATTTAATGGTTAAATGATTCCCTTTTCTCTGTAATAATAAAACAGTACCTGTACTTGATCCCAACTAAGATATAATTACCCCTTATTGGGGGCAGAACAGCCCTATTGGGTTTATTTAATGGTTAAATTATTCCCTTTTCTCTGTAATAATAAAACAGTACCTGTACTTGATCCCAACTAAGATATAATTACCCCTTATTGGGGGCAGAACAATCCTATTGGGTTTATTTCATGGTTAAATGATTCCCTTTTCTCTGTAATAATAAAACAGTACCTGTACTTGATCCCAACTAAGATATAATTATCCCTTATTGGGGGCAGAACAGCCCTATTGGGTTTATTTAATGGTTAAATTATACCCTTTTCTCTGTAATAATAAAACAGTACCTGTACTTGATCCCAACTAAGATATAATGACCCCTTATTGGGGGCAGAACAGCCCTATTGGGTTTATTTAATGGTTAAATGATTCCCTTTTCTCTGTAATAATAAAACAGTACCTGTACTTGATCCCAACTAAGATAAAATTAATCCTTATTGGAGTCAAAACAATCCTATTGGGTTTATTTCATGTTTAAATGAGTTTTTAGTAGACTTGCAGTGTGGAGATTCGAATTATGGAAAGACCCGTTATCTGGGAAAACCCCAGGGCCCAAACATTCTGGAAATAGGTTCCAATACCTGTAATATGGAAAGGTATTCTTTTAGGACAATAACAGGAAATACACTGCGACTACAGAAACGTTGTAAGTAAACATTTTTTAAAATACTGGACACATTGTTAAACACAGTTTTTAAGTAAGTAAACACTGTTTGTTCTGATATTAATAAAGGAATACTGTCACGAGAAAACATGTTTTTTTCAAAACGCATCAGTTATTAGAGCTACTCCAGCAGAATCCTTCATTGATATCTGTTTTTCAAAAGAGCAAAGAGATTTTTTTATATTTAATTTAGAGATTTCACATGGAGCTAGCCATATCCTTCATTTCCCAGGGTGCCACACATGTGCTCTGAAAAACTTCAGTCACACTTTACTGCTGCGTTGCAAATTGAGTGATTCCCTTCTTCCCCCCCGCCCCCCTCCCAGCAGCCGATCAGCAGAACAATGGGAGGGAGCAAGAAAGCAGCTCCCAGTAGGTATCAGAATAGCACTCAATAGTAAGAAATCCAAGTCTGGCTTGGGACTCCTTCAGTTACATGGGAGTAGGAGAAACAATAGGTTAGCTGAAAGCAGTTCTAATGTGTAGCGCTAGCTCCTTCTGAAAGCTCAGACTCAGGCACAATGCACTGAGATGGCGCCTGCACACCAATAGTACAGCTAAAACAAATACATATACAGTGGCTTGCAAAAGTATTCGGCCCCCTTGAACTTTTCCACATTTTGTCACATTACAGCCACAAACATGAATCAATTTTATTGGAATTCCACATGAAAGACCAATACAAAGTGGTGTACACGTGAGAAGTGGAACGAAAATCATACATGATTCCAAACATTTTTTACAAATAAATAACTGCAAAGTGGGGTGTGCGTAATTATTCAGCCCCCTTTGGTCTGAGTGCAGTCAGTTGCCCATAGACATTGCCTGATGAGTGCTAATGACTAAATAGAGTGCACCTGTGTGTAATCTAATGTCAGTACAGATACAGCTGCTCTGTGACGGCCTCAGAGGTTGTCTAAGAGAATATTGGGAGCAACAACACCATGAAGTCCAAAGAACACACCAGACAGGTCAGGGATAAAGTTATTGAGAAATTTAAAGCAGGCTTAGGCTACAAAAAGATTTCCAAAGCCTTGAACATCCCACGGAGCACTGTTCAAGCGATCATTCAGAAATGGAAGGAGTATGGGACAACTGTAAACCTACCAAGACAAGGCCATCCACCTAAACTCACAGGCCGAACAAGGAGAGCGCTGATCAGAAATGCAGCCAAGAGGCCCATGGTGACTCTGGACGAGCTGCAGAGACCTACAGCTCAGGTGGGGGAATCTGTCCATAGGACAACTATTAGTTGTGCACTGCACAAAGTTGGCCTTTATGGAAGAGTGGCAAGAAGAAAGCCATTGTTAACAGAAAACCATAAGAAGTCCTGTTTGCAGTTTGCCACAAGCCATGTGGGGGACACAGCAAACATGTGGAAGAAGGTGCTCTGGTCAGATGAGACCAAAATGGAACTTTTTGGCCAAAATGCAAAACGCTATGTGTGGCGGAAAACTAACACTGCACATCACTCTGAACACACCATCCCCACTGTCACATATGGTGGTGGCAGCATCATGCTCTGGGGGTGCTTCTCTTCAGCAGGGACAGGGAAGCTGGTCAGAGTTGATGGGAAGATGGATGGAGCCAAATACAGGGCAATCTTGGAAGAAAACCTCTTGGAGTCTGCAAAAGACTTGAGACTGGGGCGGAGGTTCACCTTCCAGCAGGACAACAACCCTAAACATAAAGCCAGGGCAACAATGGAATGGTTTAAAACAAAACATATCCGTGTGTTAGAATGGCCCAGTCAAAGTCCAGATCTAAATCCAATCGAGAATCTGTGGCAAGATCTGAAAACTGCTGTTCCCAAACGCTGTCCATCTAATCTGACTGAGCTGGAGCTGTTTTGCAAAGAAGAATGGGCAAGAATTTCAGTCTGTAGATGTGCAAAGCTGGTAGAGACATACCCTAAAAGCCTGGCAGCTGGAATTGCAGCAAAAGGTGCTTCTACAAAGTATTGACTCACGGGGCTGAATAATTACGCACACCCCACTTTGCAGTTATTTATTTGTAAAAAATGTTTGGAATCATGTATGATTTTCCTTCCACTTCTCACATGTACACCACTTTGTATTGGTCTTTCACGTGGAATTCCAATAAAATTGATTCATGTTTGTGGCTGTAATGTGACAAAATGTGGAAAAGTTCAAGGGGGCGGAATACTTTTGCAAGCCACTGTTTTTGTACAAGAAAAAAATTTATATGGCAGAGTGAATTATTTGCTATGTAAACAGTGTAATTAAGTAATAACAAGTAAACCATTTATATCATGACAGAATCCCTTTAAGCATTGAAAACTAAACTAATACAAATTGCTAGCTACAGTCCATGAAATCAGGTGAACTATTGTTCCATAGTGGATTACACACACACCCACACCCACTGATAAAGGTGCTCTTTCTGTTGATAATTACTCTGTATTCTAAGCTCTATTTATTGTGTTTCTCCCTCAGAGTGTTGACATGACATTTAACATGTTTAACATAATGGAAATGTCCTGATTCCTGCTAATGTGGGGCTGAGAAGCAGCGGGTATGAAGTAAACCACTAGAATTTCTGGGGTGCCTGACAACTTGGCACCCACCAGTGATTCTACATTTTTACATATGGTTCACTATGGGACAGCAATCAGTAACTAGAAAGGGAAGTTGGAGAACAAACTTCATGTTGGTTTGAAAAACATGAAGTCACTGAATGAAATCTGATTTGCTGTTGTTGGCTCCACCAACTTTTTCTAACCTTGGACCACAGTCATATAGTAAAAACCACTGGGCAAAGTTTGGGGACCCTGGTTTTAATAGTGTCTGAATGGTACCAATTCAGATTTCCCTACTGAAAGTCAAAAAGTGACATCTGATTGGTGGTCGGTGGCTCCATCCATTCTAACCTGAAACTGCAGTGACTTAACTGCAAAGTTTAGTGACCCTAGGATTAATAGTTAAAGAACGGCAGCAGTTTAAATATAAACCAATAAAAGACAATAGGTGAATTGTGGCAGCAGGTTGAATTTCCCCATTGAAAGTCAATAGGTAAAAAGTGATTAGCTGTTGGTGGCTCCACCTACTTTTTTTAAACTTTGAACTGCAGTTACCTGGTGACTAACTCTGCAAAGTTTGGGGATCTTAGTGTTAATATTTAAAGAATGACAGCAGTTTAAATTTAAACCAATGAAAGTCTATAAGTGAAATCTGATTGCCTGTTGGCTCTGCCCACTTTCCTAAACTTGGTACAGACTCACCCAGTGACAAATTGTGCAAAGTTTGGGGACCCTGGCATTAATCCAATAAAATTTAATAGGTTAAATCTGATTGGCCGCAGTTTGAAAATCTTCCCTGTCAAAGTCAATGTTAAAATGTGGGTGTTCGGAGCGCCGCCACAAAAAGACGGGGGGCGAGATTGCTTAGAAAAGCACAAGTAACCTGCTCTGCTATAGGACGAAGAAGTGTGGAGAGTTTGGGTGTTGTAAAAACTGTAGGAGGAGTAGTGTTTAGAAAAAGGGGGGCACTATGAATAAGAAGCAAAAGAAGTGGGAGAAGAAGCTGAAGTCAAAGCACAGTATGTTGGGTTTTTTAAACCGACATAATGAGCTTTAGGGAAGCGGCTGTCCTCCTGAATTATCATTACTACACAACCTACAGCCGTTGAGTTGATGAGCCTTTCATGCCTAATACTGTAACACAAGAACACCTTATAGAGACTGCATGTATGATCTCTGTGCAACTTGGCTATCACCTTCAGGAACATTACGAGAAGAACGAGAAGACCTAGCCACTGCTGAAAACCCTATGGCTTAATGTAATAGGAGTCATATAGACCTATGGGGGAAATAAGAAAGGACTAAAAGGAGTTATTCTTGGGTACTAGGGCTGGGAACCAGTGGTAGATTGTCTGGTAGGCCAGACATACCTTGCTAACTTATGGACAATATCACTTTTCTAAAGGGTTGAGGGACCTATAAAGATTTTGCTGTTGGAACTCTAGTTAAGGTGGCCAAACACAGGCCAATTAGAGCTGCCAACAGACTAAGTCGGCAGCTTATTGACCCATGTGTGGTGACCTCAGATGGGCCTACCTGACTGAAAATCAACCAGCAGGTTTAAAAATCCCATCAGGACAAGGAGGGCATCAGCTCATTGATACAGTCCTTGTCCCTACAGCCTGTATCCTGTCAATGTGACCACATGAGCGGAATGGGCATATCGGGGACAGATCTTCGCCAAATGGCCAGCTTTACTCCACTATCCGTATGTGCCACAGGGGAATCTAGCCAGGCATAGCCAGTCCCAATGCATTATATAAATCAGCTGTTCCTAATTGCATTTGTCTAATCTTTCAAAAAGCAGAAACAAATAATTGTTTCCTTGTAGCAAAATATAGGACAGGCCTTTCAGGATGAAGCGGATCATTCATTCACTGCTACTAGTGTATATATATAACAAGCTGTTTTTACAAAAAAAATTGACATGCATTATCTATATAATACAAAAATAAGTAATTCCTGGTTTCTTTGGAAACACTTATTAGCGTATAAACCAAATCACTTATTCAAATGAACATCAAATATGTCTCCAGGATACAGTAATTCCTGTCTTTTACTAATCTTAAATTTGGCATCCAAACTGGGCCCATTAGGTATGCCGCTGTGAATTTGCCAGCCAGGCACATTTGAATGGGAGCCAGGTTAAACCTTGCTGGCTTTAATATTGCTATAAAATGCATGATTTATGTTCTGTGGCTATGTACACAAGTAGATATTAAAACTAAGGCTAGGGTTTCCTTTAATGTTATTACTTATATGTGCTCACACACATTCAGTTTAATCAGGAGCCAGTACATTGTACATTTGCCTGTACATTGTTGAATCTTGAGGAGAATAGACAGACCCCTATATAACCTTCCACATTGCAGAGGAACCCTACTAGATGTGAGTCAGCCAAGGAGGTTTAATACTTCTGATCTGACATCTGACATAATAGCAAACGAAGTTGGGAAAAGCATTTTGACATTATTTTAGTTATGAATTTTCTATTCAGTGTTAGGTTGCCTTTACATTACTCTGATCGCATAACATGGAAATTGATGCTTTTAATAGTAATTACATTTACAGATATCTATTCAATTTCTTTTATATGTTTAAAGTTGCTTAAAGGAGAATGCAAGTCAAAATTTAAAAAGCATACTGCCCAATAGTCCTCCTATTGTTTAGTAAAAACGCCACACTTTTGGCTCACCTAATCAAATATTTACTCAGTCACACTTACTTCACATTTTCTAGAACAGGCAGCCATCTCTAAAAAGGTATTCTCCCTTCCTTTCCCTCCTTGCTTCGTACTGCACATGTGTTTCATTCCCTCCCCACCCCTCCCCTCTGCCAGATCCGCTTCTGATTGGCTGGTGGGCATGTGTAGCTCAGAACAGCAGACAGGATCAAGTTACACACATGCTCAGAGAATAGGAAAGCTGCCGCTGGCACCTACAGGAAGGGGAGAGAGATTTCAGTGATGTCACTGTAGGCTTCACACTGCTGTAGGCTGCCAGCACCATATCTCAGAGAAGCAAGCAGGGATCTGGGAATTTAGATATGCAGTAAGTACTTAAAAAGAATGTCTTTAGACTTACTTTTAATTTATATTAACCTTTCATTGTCCTTTAAAAGTAATTCTGCTTTCATCATGCAACATGTTATACTTGACTGGACTTCCCTTTAAAGCTCCCAGCATCCCCCTGATAGTATTTGGCTGTACCTGTATCTCTGCCCCAATTACTCCCACATAATCCCAAACACCTTTGCTAGTACAGGTATGGGACCTGTAATCCAGAATGCTCAGGACCTGGGGTTTTCCAGATAAGGGATCTCCGTAATTTGGATCTCCATAACTTAAGTCTGCTAAAAATCATTTAAATATTGAATAAACACAATAGGATTGTTTTGCCTTCAATAAGGATTAATTATATATCTTAGTTGGGATCAAGTACAGGTACTGTTTTATTATTACAGAGAAAAGGGAATCATTTAACCATTAAATAAACCCATTAGGACTGTTCTGCCCCCAATAAGGGGTAATTATATCTTAGTTGGGATCAAGTACAGGTACTGTTTTATTATTACAGAGAAAAGGGAATCATTTAACCATTAAATAAACCCAATAGGACTGTTCTGCCCCAATAAGGGGTAATTATATCTTAGTTGGGATCAAGTACAGGTACTGTTTTATTATTACAGAGAAAAGGGAATCATTTAACCATTAAATAAACCCAATAGGGTTGTTCTGCCCCCAATAAGGGGTAATTATATCTTAGTTGGGATCAAGTACAGGTACTGTTTTATTATTACAGAGAAAAGGGAATCATTTAACCATTAAATAAACCCAATAGGGTTGTTCTGCCCCCAATAAGGGGTAATTATATCTTAGTTGGGATCAAGTACAGGTACTGTTTTATTATTACAGAGAAAAGGGAATCATTTAACCATTAAATAAACCCAATAGGGTTGTTCTGCCCCCAATAAGGGGTAATTATATCTTAGTTGGGATCAAGTACAGGTACTGTTTTATTATTACAGAGAAAAGGGAATCATTTAACCATTAAATAAACCCAATAGGACTGTTCTGCCCCCAATAAGGGGTAATTATATCTTAGTTGGGATCAAGTACAGGTACTGTTTTATTATTACAGAGAAAAGGGAATCATTTAACCATTAAATAAACCCAATAGGACTGTTCTGCCCCCAATAAGGGGTAATTATATCTTAGTTGGGATCAAGTACAGGTACTGTTTTATTATTACAGAGAAAAGGGAATCATTTAACCATTAAATAAACCCAATAGGACTGTTCTGCCCCAATAAGGGGTAATTATATCTTAGTTGGGATCAAGTACAGGTACTGTTTTATTATTACAGAGAAAAGGGAATCATTTAACCATTAAATAAACCCAATAGGGTTGTTCTGCCCCCAATAAGGGGTAATTATATCTTAGTTGGGATCAAGTTCAGGTACTGTTTTATTATTACAGAGAAAAGGGAATTATTTAACCATTAAATAAACCCAATAGGGCTGTTCTGCCCCCAATAAGGGGTAATTATATCTTAGTTGGGATCAAGTACAGGTACTGTTTTATTATTACAGAGAAAAGGGAATCATTTAACCATGAAATAAACCCAATAGGGCTGTTCTGCCCCCAATAAGGGGTAATTATATCTTAGTTGGGATCAAGTACAGGTACTGTTTTATTATTACAGAGAAAAAGGAAAACATTTTTAAAAACTAGAATTATTTACTTATAATGGAGTCTATGAGAGATGGCCTTTCTGTAATTTTGCAACCCAAATCTTCTGTTTTAGTTTTAATCATCCTCTATTTTAACCACTAAAACAGCCGCAGGCCTTTCCAGAGAGCAGTGCAGGAAATGCATCCCTGACACAATATAAAAAGTAATTATAACTTTCCTTTTAGAAATACAGGAAACCACATTTTATACAAAGATAAAATTTTGATTACAGTATCCTTTTAATGGATTTGCTTTTGTTTTGTTTTCAAGCTGTGTATCTTGTGCCTCTCTGTGTTTTCTTCTTTTTCTTCCCACAATCCTAGGTAGAAGGTCCCTGTAACAAAGAAAAAATCACCACTGCTGGTCATCAACAATCAAGAAAACGGTAGAGTAGACCCAATGGCTGCAAGGAGCTTCCCTACCAATACAACCCAATAGGATTGTTCTGCCTTCAATAAGGATTAATTATACCTTAGTTGGGATCAAGTACAAGGTAAAAATCATTTTTTTAAAATCTGAATTATTTGATTAAAATAATGTGTATGGGAGTTGGCTTTCTCGTAATTCAGAGCTTTCTAGATAACAGGTTTTCAGATAAGGGATCCCATACCTGTATGTCCTTAGTAGGCATTTAACCTTTTTTTAGCCAAAGTGGCTGTTTAAAGTCATTGTTTCATTGGGTCTAAGGATGATATTTAATATTATATAATTAAAACCAAAGGTAAGGCATCTCCCATTCATATTAATAAACATCTTTAAAAGAACGTGGGTGTTCTGTGCAGAATAACTTAACTAAATGTTTTATAAATAGAGCATATTTGCGATTAGCCATATAGGTATCCCTGTTTGCATTCCTACAGTCTGTTTCACAGAAATTCCCGTATGGCAGATGGTAAGTACAGGGAGGCATTGCACCCTTAGGGTGTACTTTATACCTGACACCCCATTCAGTGCAACCTACTCATACAGCAGTCTGGACCTGTTGGGCTCTACAGCAGCCTCAGGGTCTATTTATTAAGTGTTATAAAGGGTTGTAAGGGCTCACCTTTTTATTCCTAAAATGTGTATAAATATATAAAACATTTCTATAAGTTTATATATGTATGTTACATCTAAATTATGCAATCAATAGTAAGAACACTATTTCTTCATAGTATGTAGTACAGGTATGGGAACCGTTATCCAGAAGGCTCGGGACCTGGGGTTTTCCGTATAAGTGGTATTTCCGTAATTCAGATCTCCTACTAAAAAATGATTTTAACAGTAATTAAACCCAAAAGGATTGTTTTGCCTCCAATAAGGAATAACTATATCTTAGTTGGGATTAAGTACAGGTACTGTTTTATTATTACAGAGAAAAGGGAATCATTTAACCATTAAATAAACCCAATAGGACTGTTCTGCCCCCAATAAGGGGTAATTATATCTTAGTTGGGATTAAGTACAGGTACTGTTTTATTATTACAGAGAAAAGGGAATCATTTAACCATTAAATAAACCCAATAGGGCTGTTCTGCCCCCAATAAGGGGTAATTATATCTTAGTTAGGATCAAGTACAGGTACTGTTTTATTATTACAGAGAAAAGGGAATCATTTAACCATTAAATAAACCCAATAGGGCTGTTCTGCCCCCAATAAGGGGTAATTATATCTTATTTGGGATTAAGTACAGGTACTGTTTTATTATTACAGAGAAAAGGGAATCATTTAACCATTAAATAAACCCAATAGGGCTGTTCTGCCCCCAATAAGGGGTAATTATATCTTATTTGGGATTAAGTACAGGTACTGTTTTATTATTACAGAGAAAAAAGAAACCATTTTTAAAAATGTGAATTATTTGATTAAAATGGAGTGTATGGGAGATGGCCTTTCTGTAATTCTGAACTTTCTGGATAATGGGTTTCTGCATAAGGGGTCTGATACCTGTATTCTACAAGTAATACACTCTCTTATACTGTATTTCATATTATACTAGTTTAAATAATAAAGTGGGGACTATGGTGGAATTTTTGTACAACCTAAAGCATGAGAAAGCATGAAACCATGAGTTAAATTGCTGGAAGGTGTGAGGTTTTCCTTCCCCTTGCAATACCCACTGGTCTACAGGGTATAGACTGTGTGTGGTTAAAACATAGGGGAACATGTACAGCAAACAAAAAAATGTGGACACTGATGAAACTGCACAGCAAAGAAAGTTGTATTCTTGCTGTACAGTGAGATGAATTGAACACCTGACACAGGAGGGAGCCCAACACACACACACTCAGTCGAACATACACAGACACACAAACACACCTTTTTTTCCCATGTTAGCCACATAATTACCTTTGCTAGAACGAATACACCTGCCACAGCAGGTTTAGTTTCAACTGAGAGAGATGCAGACAACCAGGGGAAAGGCAGCCTGCAAAAGGTAAGTCACCTCTCTTTGTGCACTTTATTTGAATACATACTGTGTACTTTACCTCTGCTGTAGGCTTTGTTTTCTTTTCTTCCGGCTGTGGGTTTGCATTTGGTACTGGGTAACCGAGTGCAGTTTTTACCACCGTAGACCCCACTGATTTCTCAAGCGGCAGATCAAATCCCAAGACTTTAATTAAAGGTAACGCTAATCCTTCTGTGGGTATCTCAAGTGAGGTGGATGAGTTTATATCTTCATGGATGTGATAAGAATCTTTAGAATGTCATGGAAAGGCCTTAGAAGTATCTTTAATTGTTCAAAGGACGCACATTTTTTCAGCTTTTGCTGTAGTTTTTTTTAGGCAAGTCAGGGCTGGCAGTGTAAATAACGCTGCTAGATATGTAGGGGTCGAGAACTGCCTTTCCTGTTTCAGAGCTCTGTGATTCAGGCTATGATACAATCAATGGTTTCAGTTCAAATCTGTCTTTTTTTTATAAATGTGCTTTATCGTAGAGGGATACATTGCACCCTAATTGGACCCTCCCAAGGGACTGTGCTTTCAAGGCAGTCATCTTTGCTGAGATTTGATAGATTTATAATAATTTGTCCACAGAGCTAACAACCCATGTCCTTTAAGATCACAAGTATCACTTTCCAAATTCCATAACCAGCGCGGTTCTTTTCCTCTCCACTGCTTCTGGGTGGCTCATTTTGGGTATTCCATTCTTAAACTGCAAGCTCTTGGGAGCAAGATTTTCTCCTCCAGTCTTTGGTTAACGCTTCATTTGCATTGTTATTCCTCTGTGTCGAGCAGTTGTAAACATCACAGCTTGGTAAAGAACTTACTGTCAATCATTATCCTTTTTTCTAATGGTACAGCATATTAAATGCAGCCTCTAGGCACAAGTGGAGAATTTACCGTAACCAAAGGATTCGTAATTCTTCTTAATTACAAATGCTGGTATATGGGGAAACCTCTGAGTTGGATGTAAATAGAATTTTTTTAAAACCAAAATTATGTGTTGCCAGTCTACATCTTACATTATCAAATGTACAGTTGTAAATAGAATTTACCCTTGATCAAAGAGTTTTTAAAGCGCTTTAGTCATATAACCTATTATATATCCATATATTTATACTGCCCCTTAGCCAGAGCTCCCACCAAATGTTCTGTACTCCTATTTCCCTATTAGCCACTGGGTTCTATATATCATATAATATGTCCATCCATGCGCCCCTGTATTAATATAAATAAGGAGAAAAACTGAACAAATCCAAGTGCTTACCGAATTGAAAAACAAGCCCAATCGATGTTTTCAGATATAGACAGACCCTTGCCAGGTAATAGATATGCACCTTAAATATATGTGACTTTAATTGACTTACAATGTATTGTCTGCTTAGAATACAATACAATTTTACATTCTCTTATTTTAAAAGTTTACTTATCCTTTAAAGGAGCAGTATACCCCCTAGCTCAACATGAATGCAATGAATAGGGCTTTATGCTGAACATACTTACATACCTTTTCCCTATTGTTTCAATATTGTTTTTTGTTATTTCTTGAGCTGAATAGGGCAAACATTGCAACTGAAGTTACTCCATGTTTTGTCCTTCCAAGGTAGATAATGACATTACCAGTATACAGCCCCCTACCTTCACCTTTTGCTGTGACTGTTATGATAACAGGAGTTTATACTGAACCCTTGAAGGAAAGGGGTGCGTGCAACCCAAAATGCTTACCTTTACCTAAACACGTGTTGCTGTTTCTGTTAGAAGCTGGCTAAAGCAGTTGAATTAGGAACTTTTCTGTAACTCTGTGTTCTACAACTACAAGTAGTGGCAGGCATTAATAGGTGCAGTAGCGAACCTGTGCCTGTGACTTATTTCCTTATGGCAGTGTGCCATATGCCTGAAAGGGGTACTACCGTATTTTTCGCCGTATAAGACGCACTTTTTCTTCCCCAAAACTTGGGAGGAAAAGTTTGTGCGTCTTATACGGCGAATGCTCCTTCCCTCTCTGTGCCGCGGCTCTCTGCCGCATACTCGCTTTTATAAGGTTGCGCCCGTGCGTAATGACGTCACACGCACAGGGCGCAACCTTATAAAAGCACAGAAGCCGCTGGGAGCCGCGGCACAGAGGAAGACATCACAGGAGCCGGAGGCCGCTGGGGGGAAATGGAAGGTGCTTGGGGGCCCGGGGGGGAAGTTGAAGTATGCTGTGGGTGCCATGGGGGAGCTGGAGTATGCTTGGAGGCCCTGGGGGACGCTGAAGGATACTTGGGGGGGACCCAGGGGGAAGCTGGGGGGCCCTGGGGGAAGCTGAAGGATATTTGGGGGGGCCCTGGGGGAAGCTGAAGGATACTTGGGGGGGCCCTGGGGGAAGCTGAAGGATACTTGGGGGGGGCCTGGGGGAAGCTGAAGAATACTTGGGGGGGCCCTGGGGGAAGCTGAAGGATACTTGGGGGGGGGCCTGGGGGAAGCTGAAGGATACTTGGGGGGGCCCTGGGGGAAGCTGAAGGATACTTGGGGGGGCCTGGGGGAAGTTGAAGGATACTTGGGGGGGGGGCCTGGGGGAAGCTGAAGGATACTTGGGGGGGGGCCTGGGGGAAGCTGAAGGATACTTGGGGGGGCCCTGGGGGAAGCTGAAGGATACTTGGGGGGGCCCTGGGGGAAGCTGAAGGATGCTTGGGGGGGCGGCCCTGGGGGAAGCCTCATTATGTGCGAGCTCAGAGACAATTAACTTTACACAGTTTATATAAAATATTTTACTACAGTATTTGGTTCAGAATCTTTTTTTTCTAGTATTAGGCGTTTGGCTTATTTGAGTTTTTTTTCCAAGATATTATTCAATTGAGTTTTTAATATTTGGATTTTTTAACGATTAAGCAAACATTTTGAATTTATTTAAAGTACAAATAAACTCTAAAATTCACAAAGTAGAAAACTGATACATAAACCCACAAGAAGCCTATTTATCTAAATTAATATTTCTGTCATTTTCATGGGTTTTTTCTACCATGAATTAATTTCCAAATGAAAAAAAAGCAGACAATGACTTATTTATTAAAAAATGTGAATATAAAAAGTAGGAACGAATAAAAACACAGAACAAAAATAAGCATATGAAAACCTCAAAATCCATTAAGGTGGCCATACTTGTAGCAATAACGATCGAACAAGGTTTCGTACAATAAAATTGGTGCGTGTATGGCCGGCTAAACAAACGAAAAAAAGATCCCGAAAACTTCAAATTAAAGATTTTACTATCTGATAAGGACAGTTGTCATTGGCTTCTACATGACCTTGCCAGCTTTTAGGCAGAGTTTTGTATTCGAGTTCTTTATGGTTTTTACACTTGATAAATAATGAAAAAATGGTGTTTTCGAGTAATAATCTAAATACGCAATTCTTAGCAGTAAAAAGCTCAATACAGGAAAACGAAAAAAATACGAACATTAATAAATCGGTTGATGTGAGGATAAGCATTAAAAACGAAACGACAAGATAATATAGTGTAATAAATTCATGGGACAAGTTCCACAAAGTATAAAGTGCAACTCTATGGGGCAGATTTATCAAAATGTGAGATTAGAGCTCGCCACAGAAAAACTTACCAACTTTCTATTCATTCCCATGGGATTCTTAGAAGCGTATTTACCAAATGGAATGAATAGAATACGGGTGAGTTTTTCTGTGGTGCGCTCTAATCTCTTTTTGCCTATGCACATTCTTATGGTATGTATTATCTTACAATTTTATGTGTTATTTTCTGTAATTTTGGAAATAAAATTGATTGTTGTTAAACCCTCTGTATATTATATAAAGGATTATTCCTTTTTTAATACCCAGGGGCGATTCTGGACATATCGCCGCCTGAGGCGGCTCCTGCACTAGAAGAGCCGAATTTCCGGTTTAAAAACCGGAAATTCGGCTCTTAAAGTTACCAGGAGCGGCTTTTTGCCGCCCCTGGTAACTGGGGCGCTTCTGCCGCCTGAGGCGAGTTTCTCAACTCGCCTAATGGCAGAAGCGCCCCTGTTAATACCACCACTGTGCTTGTGTTTTCTGTGTGCAAACCCTCATTCTATTTAAAATTATGTGAGCTCCAATCTCACATGTTGATACATCTGCCCCTGTGTATATAAATCCACAAGTAAAGTGCATAGTGCAAACAAATAGAATCAAGTTCCTCCACTCGTCGTAATATGCTAAGTGTGCCCATTTACCAGACCCAGGGAAGTAAGTGCCAGACATAGGCGGAGGGTGACTTTTTTGTTTGGGGAGGCTAAATATGGGCCATATATAGACTGACCTACAGCTAATGGGAGACTTGTTCTCCATTTGGTATTTCAGCAGCTATCTGGTTGCTAGGGTCTTATTTACCAGGTAGTGGTTTAAACAAGAGATGGGAATATGAATAGTTAAGGGGCCTGCATGGAAAAATAAAACTGTAGCTTCACAGAGCAATACTTTTTGGTCAGTGACCCTCATTTGAAAGCTGGAAAGAGGCAGAAGAGAAAGGCAAATTATTCAAAAACTATAAAAAATTAACTAGGAAGACCAATTGCAAAGTTGCTAGGAATAGGCCATTCTATAACATACTACAAGTTAACTTAAAAGTGAACCACCCCATTAGATGTGTTTAAGTTAGCTTTATAGAAAGTGAGGCAGCGGGTACTGACATCCCAGGCACGTTATATACAGTGAGACGCAGTCTTTATATACAAAACCAGCACATTATATGCCATGAGGAGCAGTGGGTACAGATGGCAGATATTCAGGCCCTGGCACTATAACACTGGCACTGATACACAGCATTGGCCCCACTGTAACTAACTAGAAATGAAAAAAACAATGACAAAAGTAAAAAAAAATAGAAAGTGCAAAAAACCATAACAAATATATAAAAGCACAATGAGCTTTGTCAGGGGGAAAAGTTAACTTACCCTTCATCTGTTAGGGTAGGGGATAGGGATATTATAGATGTCAGGTGGCAAAAAACAATTTAATTTCAGCTAGTGACTCAGCCTTTAGAGCATATACAGTATAGTACCTGTGTATAGTACCTGTGTATAGTACCTGTGGGATGAAAAATTGCAGCAAAAGTTCAAAGCTGGTTCATGGGTAAAGTTACAGTCTGCAAATTCTTCTTTTTTAAGTCTTCATTTCTGCACTGCCTCCAGTTTGCAAAATTTCCCGATCCCTGTCTGTATCTGTGCCTTGATTGGTCAATTTTACTGTCTGTCAAGAAAGCTGTGCTCTGATTGGAGAATTCACAAGAAGAAAGATCCAATCAGAGCACAGCTGATTACAGCATAACCCGGAGCTTGCAGGGACAGGAGAAGATTTGCAAGACAGCGCAGAAATGGAGCAAGGTTTTTTTTTGTTTTTTATTTTTAAGGTGCCAGAGCAGAGGTTTGGGGAGGCTGAGCCTCCCCAGCCTTATTGAAAATCCGCCTATGGTGCCAGACGATCCAGAACTTGAATTCAGTAGAGTTAGGGTGAATCCTCACAAACAAGTATGCTTATGAAAGGAGAAAGGAGCAAAAGAAGTGTAACAGTGTTTTATTGGATAAAACTCCTGCTGAGTTACAGGTTACTCAGGGGTGCATAAAGAGACAGAAGGCATATCTGCAATTGTGTTCCGAAAGACATTAAGTTTTTGAGCCAAAAAGTTTGTAAACACCACAAAAACAGTTCTGGCTTTGGGAGCCTTCCATAGGACTCAATGGCACTCGACAGATCAAACCTGGCGAAAATACAGTGGAGGAAATAATTATTTGACCCCTCACTGATTTTGTAAGTTTGTCCAATGACAAAGAAATGAAAAGTCTCAGAACAGTATCATTTCAATGGTAGGTTTATTTTAACAGTGGCAGATAGTACATCAAAAGGAAAATCGAAAAAATAACTTTAAATAAAAGATAGCAACTGATTTGCATTTCATTGAGTGAAATAAGTTTTTGAACCCCTACCAACCATTAAGAGTTCTGGCTCCCACAGAGTGGTTAGACACTTCTACTCAATTAGTCAACCTCATTAAGGACACCTGTCTTAACTAGTCACCTGTATAAAAGACACCTGTCCACAGAATCAATCAATCAAGCAGACTCCAAACTCTCCAACATGGGAAAGACCAAAGAGCTGTCCAAGGATGTCAGAGACACAATTGTAGACCTGCACAAGGCTGGAATGGGCTACAAAACCATTAGCAAGAAGCTGGGAGAGAAGGTGACAACTGTTGGTGCGATTGTTCGAAAATGGAAGGAGCACAAAATGACCATCAATCGACCTCGCTCTGGGGCTCCACGCAAGATCTCACCTCGTGGGGTGTCAATGATTCTGAGAAAGGTGAAAAAGCATCCTAGAACTACACGGGAGGAGTTAGTTAATGACCTCAAATTAGCAGGGACCACAGTCACCAAGAAAACCATTGGAAACACATTATACCGCAATGGATTAAAATCCTGCAGGGCTCGCAAGGTCCCCCTGCTCAAGAAGGCACATGTGCAGGCCCGTCTGAAGTTTGCCAATAAACACCTGAATGATTCTGTGAGTGACTGGGAGAAGGTGCTGTGGTCTGATGAGACCAAAATAGAGCTCTTTGGCATTAACTCAACTCGCTGTGTTTGGAGGAAGAAAAATGCTGCCTATGACCCCCAAAACACCGTCCCCACCGTCAAGCATGGGGGTGGAAACATTTTGCTTTGGGGGTGATTTTCTGCTAAGGGCACAGGACAACTTATTCGCATTAACGGGAAAATGGACGGAGCCATGTATCGTGAAATCCTGAACGACAACCTCCTTCCCTCTGCCAGGAAACTGAAAATGGGTCGTGGATGGGTGTTCCAGCACGACAATGACCCAAAACATACAGCAAAGGCAACAAAGGAGTGGCTCAAGAAGAAGCACATTAAGGTCATGGAGTGGCCTAGTCAGTCTCCGGACCTTAATCCAATAGAAAACCTATGGAGGGAGCTCAAGCTCAGAGTTGCACAGAGACAGCCTCGAAACCTTAGGGATTTAGAGATGATCTGCAAAGAGGAGTGGACCAACATTCCTCCTAAAATGTGCGCAAACTTGGTCATCAATTACAAGAAACGTTTGACCTCTGTGCTTGCAAACAAGGGTTTTTCCACTAAGTATTAAGTCTTTTTTTGTTAGAGGGTTCAAAAACTTATTTCACTCAATGAAATGCAAATCAGTTGCTATCTTTTATTTAAAGTTATTTTTTCGATTTTCCTTTTGATGTACTATCTGCCACTGTTAAAATAAACCTACCATTGAAATGATACTGTTCTGAGACTTTTCATTTCTTTGTCATTGGACAAACTTACAAAATCAGTGAGGGGTCAAATAATTATTTCCTCCACTGTATAGTCCCAATGAAAGTGTAAATTCATGGAAATTTACCGTAAACCATGAAAATCTTTCGCATACATTCCAAAATGTTCTTTATTTATGAAAAATACAACTTTATCTCAAAATTTTTAGTAAATGGGCCCCTTAAAGCCCAAACGGCAAATCACGCAAGGTATAATAATCCAGTGTGCGAGCCTTCTACAAGAAAAAAGTGTGGATTTCTCCCCTGGCTACAGGTTTATCCACCAGGACCATTAGAAAAATCTGGTGAGTTGTTGCCTTTGTTAAGTTGCTTTTCCTGATTGGGAAACTCCTATGCACTCGCTCTTTTGCGCAGGACTCAGGGCAATTTGCACCCAGGTCATTTGTGAGTTTCACAAAAATCTAATATTTTGCCTGGGCTTTTGCTTCGGAGCATATTTTTCGGCTGAGCCATGCATTTTTGAAAAAGGATCGTGCCAAATCACGCAAGGGCAAAGCTTGCCCTCACCTGTCTGCCCCCATCATCACGTCCGACATCTCTCCCAACTGATGCAAAAAATGAGCAAATGTGCAGACCAGGCTACCGAATGCGTATGCACAAATAACCAAGCCGGAACGCATTGCTACCAGGGAATTTAAAGCTAAATATATATATACAAAATTGTGATGCAAATGCCCAATATCAATAAAAACTGTACATATAATCAAATAAAATGATATGCAAACTTATCCAAGTAAAAAAACAGCCAAGAGAGTTACCAGTAAATTCGCTCTGTGCATACAATCACCAGGGGGAAGCCAATTAAAAAGGGATTAAATAGAAAAAAAAAACCTCCAAATAAATATAAATAGACAAATGTAAAATACCAGAAAAAATCCAGAATTGTTATTACAGGTATGGGATCCCTTATCCGGAAACCCATTATCCAGAAAGCTCAGAATTATGGAAAGTCTGTCTCCCATAAACTCCATTTTAATCAAATAATTCAGAATTTTAAAACTGATTTCCTTTTTCTCTGTAATAATAAAACAGTACATTGTAATTGATCCCAACTAAGATATAATTACCCCTTATTGGGGGCAGAACAGCCCTATTGGGTTTATTTAATGGTTAAATGATTTCCTTTTTCTCTGTAATAATAAAACAGTACATTGTAATTGATCCCAACTAAGATATAATTACCCCTTATTGGGGGCAGAACAGCCCTATTGGGTTTATTTAATGGTTAAATGATTCCCTTTTCTCTGTAATAATAAAACAGTACCTGTACTTGATCCCAACTAAGATATAATTACCCCTTATTGGGGGCAGAACAGCCCTATTGGGTTTATTTAATGGTTAAATGATTCCCTTTTCTCTGTAATAATAAAACAGTACCTGTACTTGATCCCAACTAAGATATAATTACCCCTTATTGGGGGCAGAACAGCCCTATTGGGTTTATTTCATGGTTAAATGATTCCCTTTTCTCTGTAATAATAAAACAGTACCTGTACTTGATCCCAACTAAGATGTAAATAATCCTTATTGGATGCAAAACAATCCTATTGGGTTTAATTAATGTTTTATTGATTTTTTAGTAGATTTAAGGTATGGAGATCCAAATTACGGAAAGACCCCTTATCAAGAATACCCTTGGTCCCGAGCATTCTGGATAACGGGTCCTATACCTGTATATCTAAAACATACTATACTGTTACTATATCAAAAACGATATCAAAATCATATTAAAAAGTCAATATCTACATTGAGGCCATATGGTTGTAATGTATTTAATGTGAATATCCAATAAGTTTTGTGTTGCCTCAGTTTGGTGTAACAATCCCCTCCCTTTAAACTAGGGGGACGGGCTGTTCAAGCCCACTGTAGAGCAATTCTGTGGGGGCACATCCACAGTCACTTCTAAAATGTATTCATACGTTTTAAAAGATTTAGATGTTGGAGCAGATATGTCAGGACACATGTGAAAACAGACATTCTGGTGGGATATCTGCATGTAAAATATGTTTTTATTGCTAATATGACTCCAAACACCTAGCTTTAGGGAGCACCTTCTAGGAACCACCTGTCCTCCTCATTTGAGTATCCAAGACATTCATTATTCACATCTCCAGCCACCTAGTTTATTTACGGCATGGATATTATTCCACACATTGTTTCTTTACTTTTTACACCACTTCCTGAGTGAATAGAACTCTAGAATGAACAAAATATGATATTGTATTCCCTAAAGCTTCTCACTCACAACTTAGCCCATAGCCATAGAGATCAGTTGTCCCGCCACAAGCCACTCAAGGTTGGACAACCTTGCCCTATACAGAAATTTGAGAGTAGCTTAGAGCTTTCACACAATCCTTCTTTGCTAAAAATATTGTGTTTTCAGGTATGAATTGTGCTACTGTTAAATAGTGGCATGCATATTATTTCCTAGCAGGACTGGAGGGCATGTGGCTGGTAGTATTGTCTTTCAGTATGGTGGAATCTTCATTGCTTTAGGACCAGCTTCTCCTATAACCTGGCAGTTCCTCTGCCTGACAAAAAATGTAGAAAAAAATCATCTTGTGTGTTGGGTATTGTGTTCAGTTTCTGCCTCACTTTGCATTGGCCCCCCCTGTATGAACACTTTGGCTATAAGTAGCTTATGCTGGTACAACCTCCATGCAGGGAGAATGTGGAAACAAGAAGAGCACCTAAATCCTTGGCTCAGTTGAGAAGGGAGGACCGTGGGATAGCCTGGGGGTGGGAATCATGAACAATAATACTGGAACTAACCTGACTCGTCAAAACAGATTCCATCTAGCAACAAGACAGAGCTTGACTTAATGGCTTTGTAGGCTGCAGCACGGCAAAGTAGGCTAGAGCAGTATTGAGACAAGCTTGCAAGAAGCTTTATGGGAATAAGCAATGAAGACTAGCACTGGCCAACTGGATAAAGGTAATCTGCTATAAGAGGGACTGAGCTAATGGCAGGTACCAGAGACAGATGGGCATCAGATCTCAGTTGGAGAGATTACTTTGGCACTATATGTCTGCCCGTTGTTATCCTGCTGCTCCCCCTGTATCCAACCACAGCCACATGGAGACCTACAGGTGTGTGCCTATCCAAATGCTGCAATCCTCTTGTCTATAGTGTATAGTCTGTTCATTTCCAAGCCCCCTGGAAAACGGGCTTAGATTTTGTATGCAATATCACTTTACTTTCTAAATGTGTTAGCTGTGACCGCAGGGGTCAGTCCTTGGGCCTTTGCTGTTTAACTTGTTTATTAATGACCTGGAGGTGGGCATAGACAGTATTGTTTCTATTTTTGCTGATGACACTAAATTGTGCAAAACTATAAGTTCCATGCAGGATGCTGCCGCTTTGCAGAGCGATTTGACAAAATTAGATAACTGGGCAGCAAACTGGAAAATGAGGTTCAATGTTGATAAGTGCAAAGTTATGCACTTTGGTAGAAATAATATAAACGCAAACTATCTACTGAATGGTAGTGTGTTGGGGGTTTCCTTAATGGAGAAGGATCTAGGGGTTTTTGTTGATAACAAGTTGTCTAATTCCAGGCAGTGTCATTCTGTGGCTACTAAAGCAAATAAAGTGCTGTCTTGTATAAAAAAGGGCATTGACTCAAGGGATGAGAACATAATTTTGCCCCTTTATAGGTCCCTGGTAAGGCCTCACCTTGAGTATGCAGTGCAGTTTTGGGCTCCAGTCCTTAAGAAGGATATTAATGAGCTGGAGAGAGTGCAGAGACGTGCAACTAAACTGGTTAAGGGGATGGAAGATTTAAACTATGAGGTTAGACTGTCGAGGTTGGGGTTGTTTTCTCTGGAAAAGAGGCGCTTGCGAGGGGACATGATTACTCTGTACAAGTACATTAGAGGGGATTATAGGCAGTTGGGGGATGTTCTTTTTTCCCATAAAAACAATCAACGCACCAGAGGTCACCCCTTTAGATTAGAGGAACGGAGCTTCCATTTGAAGCAGCGTAGGTGGTTTTTCACGGTGAGGGCAGTGAGGTTATGGAATGCCCTTCCTAGTGATGTGGTAATGGCAGATTCTGTTAATGCCTTTAAGAGGGGCCTGGATGAGTTCTTGATCAATCAGAATATCCAAGGCTATTGTGATACTAATATCTACAGTTAGTACTAGTGGTTGTATTTATAGTTTATGTATGTGAGTATAGATTGGTAGGTGTGGGTTAGGTGTGCTGGGTTTACTTGGATGGGTTGAACTTGATGGACACAGGTCTTTTTTCAACCCTATGTAACTATGTAACTATGTAACTATTCCCTGCAGAACAAAGAGGCAGCAAGCAGACAGTGAATGTAGGGAAGTTACTACTACTGCTTTTTCTTTCCTCAGCTAGCACTCTATTAACCATAACCCCCCCTCGCCTGGAAGGGTAGCTTGGCATGTTCCGCTATCTCTGAGCTACTCGCAATATACAATAAAGCGCATTTGTGAGGTCCTGGAGTTAGAAGAAATGCGCTTTGTTAGAGCAATATATTACTGGAAATCCAGTGCTTGTCTGCTTTATGTTATTATTTCCTTTTCAGTTTATTTGCAATTGGTCTTCACTTATTTTCTGTGGTTTTTGTATTATTTTTTTTAATAGTCAACTTTTATTGATATTCTTATAAACAAGGGAAATGATAGAAAGAGGAAAGTGAGAAGGAGGGAGGAGAGGGGGGGAAGTAGGGAATGGAGAGTGTATTATGGTGCTTTAGACAGCTGTTGCTGGAGACTCCAACCATGGGTTCCTAATCTTCTTGAACTTTAGTGGGCATCCTTTGGTTAGATATGTTAACCTGTAGAGTTCCAGTTGTGAGTTGATCAGTTTTTGTATTATTTTAGTTTTAGTTTTTTGTTCAGCAGCTCTTCATTTAAGAATTTTAGCAGGCATCTGGTTGCTAGGGTTCAAATGACCCTAGCAACCAGGCAGAGGTTTGAATGAGAAACTGGAATAGGAATAGGAAAGGGGCTGAATAAAAAGCTACGTAAGAAAAAGTAGCAATAACAATAACATTGTAGCTTCACAGAGCAGTAGTAGTTTGGTTGCTGGGGTCAGTGACCCCCATTTGAAAGCTGGAAAAAGTTAGAAGAAAAGAGCAAGTAATTCAAAAACATTAAGAAATAAAAAATAAAGACCAAATGAAAAGTTGCTAAAAGCATCAGACATTCTATAACATGCTAAAAGTTAACCTAAAGGTGAACCACCCCATTAACCTGAATTCACAGTGAAGTTTGAGAGCAACGATAAAAATAGGTAGTGACGAAAAGGAAAATTACAACAAAATCAAAATAAGTTGTGCAACAACACTTTTTGGGGGAAAAAGGGCACAACTGGGAAGCTGTAAACAATTAAAGCTTATTATAATGAGAATTTACCATTTAAAGATGTCTCCATAGGATGTTGGAGGGGAAATAAAGGAAAGCTATTACCCAGGGAGGGGGGTAGAAAGGGAGAAATGTGCACCTTCGGTTTTGCTGCCCTTCTTCTATTTTGACAGCCTGATTACTAGGGTAATTAAGCCCTAGCAACCAGAAAACAGTTTGAAGAAGAAAAAAATGGCAGTCATTGTTGAACATCCCCAATAAAGGAAGTGTTTGCTAATGTATGCCGCACTAAAGATGTTACAGTTGAAGAATTACTTCTTTAAGATGACAAAGCATAACAATGGGGGGCTTCTGTGCCTGTTGTAGGGCAGTGGCAGAATTGTCTAGTACAGCGCTGTCCAACATCTGCGGTACCGAGGGCTGGAATTTTTGCTGGCCTACATGGTGGCCCACATTAATGGTGGTAGCGCAGCAAAAACCCAAATGGTTGGTGCAGGGATATCACCCTTCATTCATATGTAAAAGAATTATATTATGTCATGGGCGAGTCATTGACTTCAGCAATAACAATTAGTTTCCTTGAGGGCAAGTTCAGGAAGTCAAAATAACCTGTATTCTTGCCAGTAGGATGGCATGTCAAGGAGATTAGTCGCCCGCGGTAACAAAGATTTATTGAGGGTGACTAATCTCCTCGTGTGCCACTGCCCTAAGGGTGAAGACACGCAGAGCTACTAGTATATAGTGTATGTATGTATATATATATATATATATATATATATATATATATATATATATAATATATATATATATATACTAATATATAAAAGCCTCACACAGGGTGTACCCTAGTAGTAGCCACCTCACTGAAACATTCCTGCTTACTCCTTCTATCAGACGCAGACTGACTAACTGTAGAGCTAGGTCAGAGATAAGAAACGATTCAGAACTACAACTCCCAGCACTTCTACATTCAACTTTACTGTATGGAGAAGGATTTCTTCCTGCCTATCATTTGCCTGTAATTGTATTATGTACTTGTTTGAAACCAATAATGCATTAGATGAGTAAGGTGATGGGAATTCAGTTACCCTCCCTTTACAGCTCTCAGCATTCTACAGTCGGGGTGGCTGGGAGTTGTAGTTCACAAATATACTGCTACCATAGAAGCAATCTGCAAATAAGTTATGAACATTTCTAAGCACTTTTATAATTGGTCATTCATTATTTATGTTTTTCCACTTATTATACTTCTGATTCTGGTTTCTTCTAGGGTTCACTGACTCCTGCAACTAAAAGCATGGGAGGCTATAATGTTATTTGTTTCTATTGCTAAACTGCTTTAAAGATGCTAGGGCAGTTAAACCCTAGCAACCAAATAATAAATCCAAATCTAAGAACAACGGAATAAAAAAAAATATAGGGATTTATATATAGGGATTTTACTTTAAAACAGGGCTGGTTTTTAGGGTATGGCAGAACAAATATCCCCCCTTGGGCAGAATAGAATATGTCATTAGTGATAGTAAGTACATGGTGATAAAATATCCATACATTACGTAGCAACTGTATAACATGTGTATTTATGTCAGTTCAGGTGGAGCAGTTGGACTGCAGGCCAAACTTAAAGCAGGGCCCCTCCTTGTTGGTGTCACAATGGCCCACAGGGCCTGGTACTATTAGAGGCATGCAGTTGACAGTTCTGCAGTTGTTGTTTAACTGCAACTCCCAAAGGCTGTTTGTGGGCTGCTGGGAGTTGCTACTATTGACAGTAGAGAGATGAAACGTCCAAAACAGATAAAACTGTGACCAATTTAGCCTGAAATTAGTGTGTACATGTGTTGGTACAGTCCATTAACTCCTGCATGCCCATGCAGTAAAACACACAAAACCCTCCTTTATAAAAGAGCATTCACACCCACTGTTTACTCTACAGAACTGCAGAATGGCGAGTCTTGCAAGTCTAGTCCACCTTTAAATTAACTTTTAGTGCTTTTTTTTTTTTTTACAATTGCCCTTACTGTGTTTTTTTTAATTATTTAGCTTTTTGTCCAGTGGTTCTGCATTATGGAATTTCAGCAGGTATCCGGTTGCTAGGGTCTAAGATACCCTAGTAACCAGGCACTGCTTTCAATAAGAGACTGGAAGATGAATAGGATACTCTGAACAGGGCCGGAACTAGGGGTAGGGAGAATAGGCCATTCTATAACATACTACAGGTATAGGACCCGTTATCCAGAATCCTTGGGACCAAGAATATTCTGGATAAGGGGTCTTTCCATAATTTGGATCTCCATACCTTAAGTCTACTAAAAAAATCAATAAAACATTAATAAAACCCAATAGGATTGTTCTGCCCCCAATACGGGGTAATTATATCTTAGTTGGGATCAAGTACAGGTACCGTTTTATTATTACAGAGAAAAGGGAATCATTTAACCATTAAATAAACCCAATAGGGCTGTTCTGCCCCAATAAGGGGTAATTATATCTTAGTTGGGATTAAGTACAGGTACTGTTTTATTATTACAGAGAAAAGAGAATCATTTAACCATTAAATAAACCCAATAGGGCTGTTCTACCCCCAATAAGGGGTAATTATATCTTAGTTGGGATCAAGTACAGGTACTGTTTTATTATTACAGAGAAAAGGGAATCATTTAACCATTAAATAAACCCAATAGGGCTGTTCTGCCCCCAATAAGGGGTAATTATATCTTAGTTGGGATCAAGTACAGGTACTGTTTTATTATTACAGAGAAAAGGGAATCATTTAACCATTAAATAAACCCAATAGGGCTGTTCTGCCCCCAATAAGGGGTAATTATATCTTAGTTGGGATCAAGTACAGGTACTGTTTTATTATTACAGAGAAAAGGGAATCATTTAACCATTAAATAAACCCAATAGGGCTGTTCTGCCCCCAATAAGGGGTAATTATATCTTAGTTGGGATCAATTACAAGGTACTGTTTTATTATTAGAGAAAAAAAGGAAATCAGTTTTAAAATTCTGAATTATTTGATTAAAATGGAGTCTATGGGAGACAGGCTTTCCATAATTCTGAGCTTTCTGGATAACGGGTTTCTGGAAAAGGTATCCCATACCTGTATAAGGTTAGTTTAAAGGTGAACATAGCTTTAACATGATTGGTGGAAAGGGGGTCTCTAAATCCTTAAAAACTATTTCTATGTATTTTATGTGAGATTGAATTTTACCCTATCACGATCAGCCTTCTAATTAATCCTCTTAAAGGTATAATACTTGAATAGGTAAAGTGTCTTTTGACCCCTCCTCATATTGTGAGTCTAAAATAATGTCATAATATATAGAAAGGTTTTAGTTTAATGGGGAAGTGGCCAGCAGATATTTATCCACCAGTAATGAAAGGCGGAAATTTGTTCAGAGACTGACAAACCTTAAAACAATTGATTACTGAAATTTGCCATGAACAGAGGCACAAAGAATTTACCGTATGAGAGGCTCTGCTAAACATCTTGTAATGCACAGCACAAAAAGGCAATGTTTACAGGAGAAACCACCTATGAGAGAAAAAAAACTAGAGAAACCAGAAAAACACTGACTTTAACCCTCCCCTCCCCAGCGTAATCCTGGCTTCATTGTCCTCTACTTAAACTGGATGCTGAATTCTAAACCTCTTGGGCCCGGCCTGGTCTCCGCTACACCCAGACTCCTCTGCCGCCCACGGCTCTGCCAGGTAAGTTTAAAGAATAATGTGCTATGAGTAATTTCTGAGTTGTGAAACATTCTTGTGAACAATGGTAATGATAGAAGAGATTGCAAAAAAATAGTGATGTTGGTCATGCGTGTGGGCTAAACTGTCCAGTTATTTGCACTTAGGGCATGGGGAAGGCTGCACAGATTGGGAGCCGGATAACTACAGGTACCAGCATTCTCTGTAGGCAGTAAATGGCAATGGGAATAAGTACTCAAAAATGGAATTAGAACAACATTGAAGTAAAATGTTCACCTACACAGAAAATCATTAAACACCAAATCCACATTCACCTGAACATAAAAGCAATTTCACCAGTAACTCCATCTCTTTGAATCTGACAATATCGACTCCAGCAGAAAGGAGTTCTATGAAAACCAATAATATTTATAATTTAGTTTTAATTTACTCCACTGTTGTGAATCCCCCCTACTTTGGACTATTAGTAACACACCATGCTTCCCCACAGGCCCGGATTTGTGGAAAGGCCACAAAGGCCCGGGCCTAGGGCGGCAAAAATTGGGGGGCGGCATGCCGCCCCGCCACACCAAAATATTAAAGTTTTTCGTGCATACGGAGCAATGGGGACCTCTCCCCCACTGCTCCGTATGTGATTAAAAAGGCCTGCGCATGCGCGATCGCAAGTTCGCGCAGGTTCGCCGTTCGCGCATGCGCAGGGGGGAGCGACAGAGAGGGGGCGGCCTCGGGGCGCCCGGCAAACAAATCCGGCCCTGCTTCCCCATAGAATCTTTATTAAAGGGGAACTTCAGCTTCGAAACCAAAATTAAAGAGCCCCACACAACACAGAACCCCCTAATATACCTATCCCTGTAATCTGTTCCTTCAAAAAGTATGAATAAATAACATTAAATGCTGAAATCCAGCTGCAAAACAGTTCTTCTCTTTCTGCCTCATTTGAAATCCTGGCAGGGGAGGAGGGACTATAACATTGATGTTACAAATTGTAACCACTTCTCCACAGCTTACAGACAGCATGTAGGAACTACATAACCCACAATGCATTGCACTGGGATGTTCCTTTCCTTATTGACAGCAAGTGTGCAGGGGATTGTGGGATTGGAAGGATGCATTCTATGTGAGTCACAAAGTAGTCAGCCAGATCAGCAGGGGAACAGGGGGCGGGGCTTAGGGAACTGTTCCAAACCATATTATTACATTACAAGGCTGCATATTTTTCAAATGGTGTATATAGCAAAGTTGCCTGAAATGTTTAAGCCTAAGTTGTGCTTGGGTGCAGTTCCCCTTTAACATACTTCCTTACAAAACAATGGCTAGCTAGTTTGCAAAACGAGTTGATCCATGGATTTTCTGTTTGCTGCAAGAAAATGCTTTGAGCACCCTCATAACAATTAGGATCTCATTTATTTCTCCAATGTTTCTTACTGCTAATGAGTCAAGATTTGCAGCTCATTATCAGATGGAGCACTGGGTGTTTCCTTGTTTATGATAAAGCCTGATGCTTGTTTAACTTTGGAAACAGAAACTTGGAGTTTAAGAAATAAAGGAAGGATTCGTTATATGTAAGGTTGCCACCTCCCCCCCTAATCCTGGCTACATATTAAAGCCACACCCTGCATGGCTGGTTAGTAATTAATTTAGATGTGTGCTGCATGGTTACATATAATTCAGTTCAGTCTGCAGCATGCATCTGTATTACTTGCTATTTAGCCATGCTGGTTGGAGATTCAGTATGTGGCCAGTGTTAAAGGGGTTAGGAGGCAAGCTTAATTGTGTTGCATTTATGTGTTTGTAATATTTTTTTTCATTTTCCTTGTTAGTACCAATTGGCATTGTGAATATTTCCCCATAGCAAAAGAATAGTTTGACTTTTTTAAACAGGAAATGCTTTGAAAGCATCAGTTCGTTAAATGCTTTTCCCGAAGTCGGCTAAAGTTGCTTCTCATGGAAAGTGACGCGTATGCCATCCCACCAGCGATTTACCAGCGGTTTGATGGCATTTCGGGGAGATTAGTCGCCCGTGGTAGCGAAGATTTGTCATGGGGTAACTAATCTCCCCGCGTGGCACTGCCCGTAGAAACAGTTTCTTTACAGTCACAACAGTGTCAATAGTTCAGGGGGAAAAATGGAGCGCCCGGGATTCCTCCTGCTCCAGTTCATGTGTTGCTTTTGTGCAGTTATTGTAATCATTCATTGTGTGGCAAATACTTCCACACAACTAGTATGTTTGCAAGTTATTATTTGCTTAGATGTGGAATGTGCAAACATACAATATATATACACATATAGTCACTGTCTGGGGATTCAAAGTGGGCAGAGTTTAGGGTTGCCCTGGGCTTTAATTGGGCTAACATGGGTAGGGCCAGAATCTGGAATATTCCTCTTTTATAGCCAAAATGCTGACAGTACTGATTACAGTTGCCACCTCAGCCCTTTAATACCAGCAACATATTGAATTCATATCCTGCATGGCTACTTAGCAATTAGATTAGATGCTTGCTGTATGGCTGCACATAAATGCTTTCAGTCTGCAGCATGCACCCAGAGTCGGACTGGGGCCTGCAGGGCCCACCGGACCCTGTTCCCTAAGCGCACGTACCTGCAGCGTGTCGGGGAGGGAGACTGGCGGATCGGTGCCCTGCGGGCATTGGGTCGGGGGCCCATCAGGTTTTTTTCCAGTGCCCCGAAACCTTAAGAAACCTTAAACATGAAATAAACCCAATAGGATTGTTTTGCCCCCAATATGTATTCATTAAACTTAGTTACCATTAAGTACAAGCTCCTGTTTTATTATTACAGAGAAAAAGGAAATCATTTTTAAAATTATAATTATTACAATTATATTCTTAAATTGGATTTGATGGGTGATAGCCTTCCCATAATTCTGGTTTCCAGATAAGGGATCCCATACCTGTATTAGGGTTAGATTTGCTGCTAACAGAATGGAAAAAATTTGTTTCCTGGTAAAAAAAAAAAAAAAAATTGAATCCTAATATCTATTCACAACCATGACAGTATGGCACCCTCTCACAAAACATGGCAAACATGGCCTTTTGTATGTGCTAGTGAGCTTATATAGAAGGGTAAAGGGCATGCAAACTCTACAGTATAGTTTTATTGTTTAGGGGAAGCAGCGTGGTAAGTTTCTAGTGGGGTAAATAAAGGCAGATGCCAGCCCTGCGCTAGAAAATGTACAGAAAGTGGTATTAAAAAAATAAATATTAAGTATATTTGTACTGACAGGTACTATTCTCAATTAGAAAATGAAAAAAGGAGAGAAAAGTATGACTTATATATTGTGTCATATAAATGAGTCTGTTGCTCTATTAAGACTTAACCTTTATTGAAATCATCAAATTAAAATGGTATTGTGCAGAAATAAACACTTAAAATTGACATTAAAACTATTGTAGGTTAAGGCAGGACCATCTAGCCGTCCTACTAGAAAATCAGCATTCACTGACCATTGAATATATTGTTAGTGCCACAACTCTGTTTGGCTGCCAATGAGAATCTACATTACCACATGGTTAGAGGGTTATAAGCCAGAGAGTGGCCTTTAATACATGGAAGGTTCTTATGCCACTAAAATATGGGCTGTGGGTGGGTAACACAGGGTATGAATGGGCATCTAGAATCGTGGCCAAACATAAACCACTCGTAAATGGGCTCACATAATACCATCAACACAATCCTGTGTTATCTGGTCCATATCTGGTGCCAGACCGATTTGGCCTGAAGTCACTCAGTGACATTGACGAGCTGCCCACCCTCTGCCACCCCAATCATCCCCCACTCCACCCAACAATTCAGCCCTTCCTGCAGCTATGAGGCCCTGCCTAGCCAAAACTAAAAAGCGCCTGACGCGTTTCGCCCTCCACACATATGGGCTTTGTCAAAATATTGTTTGACCAGTTACAATTCTCACCTGTAGCCAGGAGCTGTGGGACGGAACATGCCTCTTGTGCCACGAGTGTCTCTCGTGGGTTCCAGGGTGTATAAAATTCTTGGCACAGGATGGAGGCACACACTACACTCTTTATTGTCTGCGCAGAGATGCCCTGGAGCCCAATATGAATGCAGCTGGTATTTAACATGTTTAAAGAACAATAAAACTTCTAGCTACTGGGCAATGGCAATTTGTTAGACTCCACCCAACCCCCCCACCCCCCCTTCCTTGTCTAACATAGCTTATCTTTCAAAGACCTGTCACCCACAAATAAAAAGCTGTATAATAAAACATAACACCCAAATAATTTTTTTATAAATGAATTTAAAAATCTGAGCTGTCAATCATATATTGCCTGCCCCGCCTCTATGCCGCAGGCATAGAGGCAGGGCAGGCAGTATATGATTGACAGCTCAGATTTTTAGTTAAAATTACTTTATCTTTCAATTTAGTGCTTCCTAGACATCACCTAGATGGCAAATGCATAAGAGGGTTGGGGGGTAAGACAAAGCTTGCCTTACAGTGTACACAAAATGGCACTGGCCTGCTGGCTGTGACTGTAAATTCCAAGACTGAAGGAATAATAAATTCAATAATTTATATAGTGTAAGTAAAGTTTATTTTGCTCTACTAACGAGATACAAAAGGATTTGGAATTATTTCTTAGGGTGACAAGTCCCCTTTAACACTGGCCAGCTTGTTCTGGGTACTTTACTGCACAGCGTGGCACTTCCATCGTTTCCTCCGTCCCAGGTTTACCCTTCTGCCTGCCTGGGTGAGTACGTGTGCAGTGCAAAACATTAGAAACTTTCTTAATATAGACAGTTAAATATCCTGTCCTATTCCTAAAACAATCAAGTTACTCCGGACTATCCCTTCCTCAGCAATCCGGGGCTCTGCGTGCAGTCGACCTAATAAATTGATTGGATTTTGTGGTTTCAACTGACAACCAGGTAGAGTTTTCATTTGCAGATAAGGAACAGGCTATTCATTCAAATATGGAAGAAAAAATAAAGACCAAATGAAAGTTGCTTTGATTGGGTCTTTCTATAACAGGGGTTCCAACCTTTTTTACCCATGAACCACATTCAACTGTAAAAAGATTTGGGGAGCAACACGGGAAAAAAAGGGGGGGTTCCAAATAAGTAGTAGAATCTGTCCTGTTTCACTTTGCCGAAAAATCAGGAAAGTGTGGCTACTGCGCACATTTTTTACGCAACTGGGATTTTTATGCTGCAACTTATTTGACGTGACTGTGACTTTTTTCACCATGACTACGAGTTTGTTATGAGTTATGTTGCAGCAAATTTTTGTGGCAGTTTTGTAAACAAATTTGCCAATGGCAAAATGTGGAATGTTGCAGCGAATCCATGCCTGGTGAAAAGATGTGCTTGTCGCTACAAATAAGGGCTTTGATTGGCTTATAGGTGGCCTATAGGTGGCTCTGCTTGGCAGTACCCCGACCAAAACTTGCCTCCAAGTCAGAAATTAAAAAATAAGCAGCTGCTTTGAGGCCACTGGGAGCAACATCCAAGGGGTTGGTGAGCCGAGCCACTGGTTGGGGGGGTCACAGGTCTATAACATACTAAAAATTAATATAAAAAACTTTCCTATATATATTTCATGTATCTGTAGCTTGTCACAAAACTACTGTGGTTGTGATTGTGCCGGGCATGTCCCCCGTGAACCCCACTAAGTCCTCCAGACAGACACGGAGCCACTGCCATAAACCAATTTTGAGGAAATGAGTTCTTCTATCTTATTTAGACATTTCCTCTATAGTAAGTAGATGCTAGTGGACATCTCTGTGCCCTGATAAACTTCAGTCACACTTTACTGCTGTGCTGCGAGTTGGAGTGATATCACTCCCCTCCCAGCAGCCGATCAGCAGAACAATGGGAAGGGAGCAAGATAGCAGCTCCCAGTAAGTATCAGAATAGCACCCAATAGAAAGAAATCCAAGTCCGGCTTGGGACCCCTCCAGTTACATGGGAGTAGGAGAAACAATAGGTTAGCTGAAAGCAGTTCTAATGTGTAGCGCTGGCTGAAAGCTCAGACTCAGGCACAATGCACTGAGATGGCGCCTACACACCAATATTACAGCTAAAATATACATTTGTTGGTCCAAGACTAAAATTTTTAATGGTAGAGGGAATTATTTGCTATGTAACCAGTGTCATTTACATAAAAAGTACCCCATAAAAATCATGACAGAATCCCTTTAAGGCAGGAGTGAGCACTACTAGGATACCCTGGGAATTAAACATTAGTATTATACTGAAACAGAGGCAGCAATCAACACGTGGGCCAAACTCTTGCTCATTAGTGTTGCACCGCCAGTACCTGCCTAATACTGCCCATGACAGAAACTAAATGCTCAGTGAGAGTATGGGTGTTTATTTTTCCACGGACATAAACTGCCTGTTCATGCTATGTGTCCGTATTTAACTGCCTATCGCATTGGTTAATTATTAATTGAAAGCAAAACACACCGTAATGGGAACATAAAGCTGTTTCTAGAATATGACTGTATCAGGACCATGCAGTACACGTGAAACTTGGATAGACGTTTAAGACTTTAGAAGTGAAGAAGGAATAATATCTCTAACAGCCTTATATGTTTTTGCTATAATGACAGATAATTGGATTCTTTCCAAATTACATTAATTAAAAAACAAGCTATTTTATATGTCATTGCCTATAAGGACTTTCTAGAAAATTCACTATAAAGCATTACAAATAAAGGAGCTATACACTCATACAATCACACTAAATGATTATAGGCATGGATTCTTTTGATTATACTACTAATTGCAGGGATGAATGACTTATTTTCTCCAGTGAAACTGTGTCCCAGTGCCGGGATTATAAAGAAGACTGTATTAACATGCATCTCTATAAGATGTCTACTTGGTTTGCATGACAAGAAATACCCAACCGAACTGCTTTTGAATTGAGGGAGGGGGGGGAAACTGTTGGCAAAATACAGAATCACATTTACAAAATAACAAGTTCTGCAGCCAAATCGGATGAAGCAAACCGGGTTACAGTTGCGGAGAGAACTCCCAGTGGGATTATTTCTTATCTGATTTACGAAGGACCTTTGTAAACCAAGAATGTACAACCTTTGGGCCATCGTCCATGGAACAGCCTGTATTGTCTTGGAACTGTAAGATAATAAAACTGCTTGTATAAGGATAATGTCTCACGGAGTGAGTTAGCCGCCCACAGTAGAACTTTGCTACCCTTGGAGACTAAGGGCGAAGACACATGCGGCGATTAGTAGCCACGACTTTTTAAAAAGTTGCGGTGACTAGTCCATGCAGCGAATCTGTGCGGGCAATTGGTCGCAGCGACTTATACTTTAAACCAGGGATCCCCAACCTTTCTTACTCGTGAGCCACAGTGAAATGTAAAAAGACTTGGAGAGCAACACAAGCACCATAAAAGTTCATGGAGGAGCCAAATAAGGGCTGTGATTGGCTATTAGGCAGCCTCTATGCACACTATCAGCTTACAGGGGCTTTATTTGGTAGGAAATCTTGTTTTTATTCAACCAAAACTTGCCCCCAAGTCAGGAATTCAAAAATAACTCCCTGGTTTGGGGGCACTGAGAGCAACATCCAAGGGGTTGGGGGGCAACATGTTGCCCTGAGCCACTGGTTGGGGATCACTGCTTTAAACTATGCTGCGATTAGTCGGCGCAACTGACTTTTTAAAAAGTCGTGGCAACTAATTGCCACATGTGTCCTCGCCCTAACCGCTCTGAAATACCTTTCCACCGGCAACAATTGGAGCAAAAGGCCTACACATCGCTTCGGCTTTATGAAGTCGCCTTCAGGAGGAAATTTTGGGTGACTTCAGAAAGCCAAATCGATGGACAAAAAAAGAGACAAGAAATCCTGTGTTTCTTGTCTCTTTTTTTGTAAACATGATGTTCCAGTATCTGACTTCCTCTATGTATATAAATGCCCTGCTGTGTAGCCCCAGGGGTAGCCATTCCTGTGCTGGTACAGCTGGGGTGTTTGCTACAGAAACCCTACTATAGTTTATATAAATACCCCGCTGTGTAGCCCCGGGGGCAGCCATTCCTGTGCTGGTACAGCTGGGGTGTTTGCTACAGAAACCCTACTATAGTTTATATAAATACCCCGCTGTGTAGCCCCGGGGGCAGCCGTTCCTGCACTGGTACAGCTGGGGTGTTTGCTACAGAAACCCTACTATAGTTTATATAAATACCCCGCTGTGTAGCCCCGGGGGCAGCCATTCCTGCACTGGTACAGCTGGGGTGTTTGCTACAGAAACCCTACTATAGTTTATATAAATACCCCGCTGTGTAGCCCTGGGGGCAGCCATTCCTGCACCGGTACAGCTGGGGTGTTTGCTACAGAAACCCTACTATAGTTTATATAAATACCCCGCTGTGTAGCCCCGGGGGCAGCCATTCCTGCACTGGTACAGCTGGGGTGTTTGCTACAGAAACCCTACTATAGTTTATATAAATACCCCGCTGTGTAGCCCCGGGGGCAGCCATTCCTGCACTGGTACAGCTGGGGTGTTTGCTACAGAAACCCTACTATAGTTTATATAAATAAGCTGCTGTGTAGCCCCGGGGGCAGCCATTCCTGCACTGGTACAGCTGGGGTGTTTGCTACAGTAACACTACTATAGTTTATATAATAAGTTGCTGTGTAGCCCCGGGGGCAGCCATTCAAGCTGGAAAAAAAGGAGAAAAGGCACAGGTTACATAGCAGATAGCAAATAAGCTCTGTATCTGTTATCGGTTATGTGCCTGTGCCTTTTCTCCTCTGAATGGCTGCCCCCGTGCCTACACAGCAGCTTTGGTTATATAAACTATAGTAGGCAAACACCCCAGTTGCTCCAGTATAGGGTAACAGTACATTATATTGTCATTACTTTTATACACTTACTGTTCCTTTAAGAGCCATGACAGTTTCTTTTAAACAGAGAAGGGCCAGCCAGGGTAGGAGGTAAGTGACTAGAGTCATTGCCATGTGTGTTGCAACTTGGTACCAGGGTCAGATAGGGCCGGCAGGGCCCTGGGAAATAACCCGGTGTGCCCCGTTGCCCCTGCTGACCCAGCCCCATCCTCTCGCAGAGAACTGCAGGCGCCGACCCATGTCACAAAGTGGGGTGCAGTATGTGGTAGGGGGAGCAGGAGCTCGCAACTGAAGTGGGGGGCCCCTCAGACAGCAGCTCTGGTGGGTACTGAACACCCCAGTCCGACACTGCTTGGTACACCCCGCAACTCTACATTTCATTCCCCTTTAAAGATGGTCATGTTCTGTTTTCAATATTTACTTACATCGGCTGTACCTCTCTGCAAACCCCTATACGTTCTTGTATCAATGTTAAACCCCTGACCCTTACTTAATAACCTCTCTTTAAAGGATAAGTAAACCTGTAAAATTGATGAAAGTGCTATTCTAAACACTTTTGCAATCTACATTCATTATTATTTTTGAAAATTCCATGATATTAAGGGAAAGATGTGACAAAATTCATTCATATAATAGCACAACAGCGCCACCTGCTGGTCAGTTCCTGACCGTGATCCAGTCGAGGGAGTTGTCAGGAGAAAGAAAGAGAATTGGTCTGATGTTCTTCTGATTGGTCAGGGTCTTTCCTAACCAGAAGAACTTTCCATTTAGTTACATATTTTCAATTTGATGAGAATTGCTCATCTCCTAATTCAGTAATAGATTTTCCCATAGAGCCAGATGCAATTCAGTGAGAAAAACGTATCTCGGGGTTTAACACACGAAAGCCCTGTTGAAGTCAATGAGGAAAAACTGAGACTTAATAAGAAGAAAAGTATTGTCTCCTTCAATTTAATTACACCCATAAATTTTATGATAAACCATAAAATCATTTTTTCATGGCATATATCTTTCTTATCTCCGCAGCATTGGAGGTTCTTGGCTCTCAGTACTTACTGTTCGGGAGGCTTTGGCAATCTCGGTTATCGAAAAACATTTCACTTGCATGGTATCTCTATGGACATGTTGGGCTTCTTATTTCATGCAGTGCTGGAGTGCGAGGCGCAATATGTTGCCCGTAAATAACCCACAAAAAGGATTTATAAAGAGCTGAGCCATTATGTTTGCTCCAGTAACTTTTATGACCTATAAAAAATAAAATCTCCCTTTGCTTTTCAAAAGAAAATATGAGTTCTGTTGTGTGATACGGAGAGTGTAACTGCTGTGAGTAAAGCCTATAACTAGAATATAGGTTTGTCTAAAGCTTTTATTTGACTACTTGAGTGTTTATAGCTCCAGCTTGGAGGATATTTCTAGTATCAGGCATTACTGTGTTGTATAGCAGGAGTCCCCAACCGCCGGTCTGCAGGCCCGCAGGCTGCGTTCTAGTGGGCCACCCCTGTGAATATGCTGTTAACGCAAAGTGCCGCCCGAAGAAAGACGCGTAGAAAAGCGCCACGTCTTTATAAGCGCAATGCTTCATGTACACCGCATATCCACCACAAATTAAATGAATGCGCCGGGGGAGGAAAGCGCAGCATGAATAAAAATGCAGCGTAAGAACGCGTCGCGCGTATAAATGTGCGAGTGAACGCACGCAGCCCTGCTCCCCCGGTCCGTGGAAAATTTTTCGTTCTTGACACCGGCCCCTGCTGCAAGAAAGGTTGGGAACCACTGTTGTATAGAATCCACCACCGTGTAGTCTAAAGGTGGCCATACACAGGCCATTTCTATCGCCCATCCGTAGGCGGGGGTTATTGGGAGAAGATACGCTCGCTTGGTGACCTTGCCCACTTTTACTGTAACTATATGCACTTAATGCAACATCTGTGTAGTATCTATGTTGGATCAAAGTGTCATTACTGGCTGTGAACAATACCAGCACTTCTGGGAGGTGAACTTTATTTGTACCTGGGATTGAGATGCTGTGTGGTCCAGTAGCTGTGTGGTCCTACCATCAGCCTGTATTTAAATATTGGAGATACAGTATTCACTCACTTTGCCCTGGTGCAACCAGTTGCCTTCATAAGTCAAACAGTTGTGTTAGAGCTCAAAGGGAACACTGTACTAAGGCTAGTGCCACACGTGGCTGTTTTCACAGGCGGACATGTGTGCGTAACCTAAGGCCAGGGGTGTCACAATCCCAACTCATTCCAACGTTTATTTCCCGGGTTAGTGCAATAACTGAAGGTGGCAATAAGACTTAAGGTGGCCATGCACTGTAAGATTTGCTGGTTTGGCGAGGACACTGAACAAGCAAATCTTTCCCCCGATACGCCCACTTTGGCTTGGCCTAGGGCCAAACGATCGCATTACAATTGGAGTGAGGACAGCTTTAACGAGCCAACACGGTTTATGATCCGACTAAAAAAGATCTATGCCTGGCCGATTTTCAGACAAATATTGGTCAGGGATCCCCATACTCCGGCAGATAAGCTGCCGAATCGGTCTAAAGGGCTCGGCAGCTTTAATCTGACCGTGTCTGGGCACCTCAAGAATAAATCCAGCCATAGGTTCAATGTTTTCTGCTGGCTCAGACACATCAGACCAAACCCAAATGTAAGAAAATATCTTAAACTGTCAGAAGCTGAAAAAATAAGTTATTGAAAAACGTCAGACAATTCCCTGTTTATCGAATATCGATATATAGCGAGTCTCATTCTCCATAGGAAGTGTGCTTCCCATAACTCTTCAATAGACTTGTGTCATGTTATTTGCCTTTGGAATGCTATGTCTGTGTTTGTCAGTATGTGGCCACTAACTACTGGTTTCTGTTCCATTGCAGGTGACATTGCTTCATGCAGTCATCCATAAGATACATGATCAGAATTTTGCAGGAGTATGGAAATGGCGAACAAAAAAAGGATGATGCTTTTGCTTACTGTAAGCACGTTATCCATTGTTGTCTTCTTGGCACTCTATAGACTGCAGTATCAAGTCCAGTTCTTGATGTTTTCTCTGGAGCTTCCGTATCCTTTCAAGTGCCTTGATAAGTCCAATAAAGCCAACAACGTGGATGCAAGTGAATCGAGCACTTCAGAAAACAATAGTAAATGTGTCGAGAATGGGATATGGACTATTAAACCTGATGGGAGACTGGGCAATCAGATGGGAGAGTATGCCACCTTGTATGCTCTGGCTAAGGCCAATGGTTACCAACCTTACATCCTCCCCGAAATGCATGATTACTTGGCACCAATATTTAAAATCACCCTCCCTGTGTTACATAGCAGTGTCCCCAGCTATGTTCCTTTTAGAGAGTACTGGATCCATGACTGGATGTCCGAAGAGTATAATCACATTGATGAGAAGTTCTTGAAACTGACCGGGTACCCCTGCTCGTGGACGTTTTTCCATCACTTGCGTCGCGAGATCCTCCAGGAGTTCACGATTCACGACCACCTTAAAAAAGAGGCCAACCAAATATTACACGACATTAAAGGTCAACGGAAAAACACCACCTTCATAGCGATTCACGTTCGAAGAGGAGATTATATCAACGTCATGCCAAAGGTTTGGAAAGGCGTGATTGCAGACAAAGCTTACTTGGACCAGGCCATGGGTTATTTCAGGCAGAAGTACGCAGAGCCTGTCTTTGTGGTGGCCAGCAATGGGATGGATTGGTGCAAACAAAATATAGACAGTTCCAAGGGCGATGTCTATTTCTCAGGGGATGGAAATGAGTCAACTCCAGGCAAAGACTTTGCTCTCTTGGCCAGCTGTAACCACACAATAATGACTATTGGCACGTTTGGCTTCTGGGTGAGTTACCTTGTTGGGGGGGAAGCCATATACCTCACCAATTTCACCTTGCCAGATTCAGAATTCCTCAAGCTGTTTCGCTATGATGCGGCTTTCCTGCCTGAGTGGAAAGGGATTCCTGCAGATCTTTCGCCTCTTGGACATTAATTATAGACATGCCAAACTTTCTGTGCCATGGAGCTGTGCCTATAACTGGTCAATTGTACATATTTACCCTGGAGAGGAAACTAGTTGAACCGACTGTCAGATGTTTATTTTTGTCCCTCTGCGAAGAACTGTAACTTATTTATTTATAAGTTTTTTGCTAAATGAGGATAACTACAGGTGGCAGAAGTGCTGAATTCCTCAATGAGAAGACAGAATTCCGTTTACAGAATTTGTGTCTTTGTTGTTCTTCCTTTGGTTAAAAAAAATGTAAGAATTGGTAGTATAGTATGCAGGCCTGGACTGGCAAATGCCAGAGGGGCTGCTGTAAGATGCCATAGTCAGTCACTATTTATTGGGCTGGTGGGGGCTGTTTGCGCCTCTGGGTACTTGGAATGCCAGGGCCTATTTTGAATCCCAGTCCAGACCTGATAGTATGATTATACCCACAAATAGTAATAGTCTCAAAGGGCCCGTCATTGGGTTACTGTTGAAGAACAACCTGTTCATTTAAGTTTAGGAGCAGGTATACGGAGAGAGATCTGTTAGGGGCTACAAACAAGGCGCTGCCCTTGATGCTGGACACAGAGGGGCCTCACTGAACATCATTTGTAGGAAGAGTATTTGGGAGCTTAACCAAGCCTAACCATCTCGTGCTTTTACAGGTTCTGCAGCCATAGCAGCATTAGAGAAGGGGCTGTGGCTGTGTAATTGTTGTTATATTAAGGTAAAGTGGTGATAGAAACACTATATATTAGTGTTACCAAACATTCAGGTCACCAACGCCTGTTAAAGAATACTGGTAAACGTAGCTCAGGTTGGATTGGCTTGAGAAGCAGAGGACTGCCTGGTTGGCCCAGCACTAGTAGACACCAGCCATATTATTATTTTCACCATATGTCTATATGATATAATTTAGCACCATCTCTGTGAGAGTGGGCACTGGAGAGTCCATTGTTATCGTAGCAAAGTCTGTTTTAAAGACAATCCCTTATGCCATTCTAATAATATAATTTTTTTTCCATTATTGATGTATATGGGGCTTGGCACTAATAAAGGATATTTTCTGGGTCCATCTACAAGTGGCATGGCCAACAAACTGCATGTAGAATGCTGGTAGATGAATAGATGAGTGCCTGAATGCACCCAATGGTGCCCCCCTAGGCACTGGCCTTTGGGCGCTGAGTGGATCCCTATACAGGGCTGCCCCTGCTATGAGGCAAGGTGAGAACTTTCCCGTAGGTGCCAGCAAGCAGGCAGTTACCAGAGAGCTGGCCCTCTATGGCTGCTTTACGCTGGAGAAATGGAGCAATAATATATGCAAAAGCACAGACCAATTGCAAAGTTAATTAGATTATCTCTACAAGATACTAAAAAATAATTTTTAGAGAAAGTACCCCTTTATTTCCTGCAGAAAATGGCCAGTTAGCGAAATACGGGTCTGGAAACCCTAAAACTTTATATTCTGCATATATACAGTTAGTAGGGGGTCTGGTTAACAGGACATTTGCTAAACCGCTTGCGCTAATTCATAATATCAGGGACTTAACTGAAGTATGATTGGGCAACCAGAGGCTGGAGAGGGCTTCTGGGAGTTGCAGTACAGCAATACCTGGGTAAGCGCAGGATGCCCATCATAACTCCCATAAATGCACTGGAATTCTACCCAAGCTTGTTCTCGTGAGAGGCTGTGGCAAATACATTGGGTGTGTCATTGTTTAGTTGTGTTATTTGTATGTTCAGTTAAAGATGTAAGTGTGTTACTTGTACAGACGTTCCTCATAGCACTGTGACCAAGTGGCCACTACTGATACTTTGTGTGGGCTTTTTCCGATATAAGAAGGGTTTATGGCCTTACTTGAATGAGCTCAACCTGGGAATGTCTGTATTCTCCTAATTTTCCTGTACTTTGTGTTTGTTTTAAAAAAAATTGTATTTATTGTTTTGTTGTATAAATGTTTTGTTGGTAAATGAATGAACCCAAGATCCAACTGGAGGAACTTGACTCTGGGGCCAAAATCGGTAGCCACCAGTCCGCAGCTATCTCCTATTGGTCGAATGAAAGCAAACTTGCTGTGGGTTCCAAGTCCAGAGACAACTGGACTGGCCCCAATGTTTTGTATTTTCTGTATATTGCATTCCTTACCATGAGCGAATTGCTAGGAGTCCTGTCGTTATCACACGTGAATAGTCTTCAGCTTGAACAATATGGTGGCCAATGGGAATGCATGTGTATTGGGTTCCTAATGCCAATTTCTGATCCAAAGCTGACACCTTTGTTCTTTAGCTCCTCAGGGAAAACTTTAATGTCTTTTCCATATGTTTTGTGTGTGCCAATCACAGGCCGAGGGCTACTTGTGGTGCTTCCATTGGATGCAACCAGCAGAGACCTCTCTGGCATTCTGATTGGTTGTGATCAAAGCAGGTCAGCAAATAAAGCAGAAGAACCGTACAGGACTCTCTCTGCCTCCCCCTATGGCACATACTATGATTTCTTGGGTATTCTCCCATGCTGTGAAAGTAACCAAACTTGCCCCCGGTCAACCCCATTCCTGCCTATAAGAGCCATGTAAAAGCCGTTAGCGCTGATGACTTTCACGTGATTTTGAAAGCACACATGAACCAATGGTCCCCATACTGGTACTGAGTACTTACGGGGCACTACTATTTGATAAAAAAAACATGTAAAGTGCCTTTATTTAATAAAAAAAACATATTTTTGTAAAGAATGATATTGTCTGGCTTGTGTTCTGTTGGAAAGCAAACTTGCTATGGGTTCCAATTCCAGAGACAACTGGACTTGCCCCAATCATTTATATTCCCTGTATGTGATAACTTGCCCTTGCAGTGCGTTAGTGCGGATATTGGCAACAGACTAGGAGTCATATAAAGATAACAGTAACCAAGCTACAAAAGCAACATATAAACTGAATTCAACCCAGCATCTAATTTAAAGGCAGCATGTAACAAAGGGAATCTCTGATTGGTTGCTGTCGGTTACCAGACACAACATGTATATGGGCATGCAGGCACTCAAGCTTCTCCACAGGGGTAACAAAATTAAATAAAAAAATGAAATCTCCATTAACCCTAAGTGTTTCGTGCCCTAGGGGCACTTAATCATGGGCCCCCTAAAGCATGAAACGCGTAGGGCTTATGGAGATGTCTTATATTTCATTGTAGCTTTGTATAAAGTTGTTTTTACTTTTTATTATGTGACCTTTGGAGAGATGCTTGAGTGCCTGCATGCCCATATAGATGTGACCCTATGCTGAGGGTGTGGGGCCGGTGCACTTGGACCGACGCCTTTACAGTCAGTGACTTTCTACTAACGGTCTGTATGTGCCCTTAATCATTAGTTCCATATATACTGTGGGTTACCAGACCTACATATCATGGCAGAGGGCCAGGCCCACAGATCTCAGCCAACAGGGGGGTGGGGTATCAGATCCTGACCAGCAGGGGGGTGTGAGGGTTTACAGACCCCGACCAGAATAAAAGTAGGAAGGCAGCAGTCCTGGCTCCAATCATTTCCAGCTGTCTACTTAATGCATTTACTTTTAACTGGTTTGAAACCCCTCCTCCGTTAGCTTTAGATGTAAGCTGGCCATACACACACCAATAATTGAGCAAGACTTTGTGAAGGCCAATAGCAATACATGGACATTTACCTAAGGACCATACGCCTAAAGAGCTGCTTGTATGTTGAGGTTGCCAAACAAATAAATCTTTCCCAGACAGGACCATTCATGCACTGGGCCCCATTGGGCTGATCTGATCATTCCGCCACCAGACCAACACTGAGGATTGTGGGTCTATGGAACCTCCTCTGGAGAAGACAACATCAACGTGCCAGTATAGTGTTTGCCAGGTGGGATTTCTAAATCTGTCCAATAGATTATTGACCAATATTTGTCCAGATATTAGTCGTGCCACCATTTGGAAGGTCCCTGTGCATGGGCCAATAAGCTGCTAAGTCAGGAACTTTTATCTTCCTGTGTATGGCCAACTTAATGCAGGGAATATGAATGCCAAAAAGCAATATCCACGGTGGTGGGGGTGCAAAGGTTCAATAGAAGGTTTTTTGTTGCCCACCAATGCCCTTCCTTCTCCCCTAGTCCTCTCCACTTTGTTCTCCCCCATTTCTCTCTTCCATTATTTGTCTGTTCTTCTGTTTTCCACTGTTCTCTCCATCGTTCGTTCCATTGTTTGTCTCTTGTATTTCACTTTTGTGCCCGTAAACAAAGACCTTGTAAAATAACAAGAGGTTGTCCCCGCCCACGCCTCGGGTGATGCAGTCATATCATTATTATCTGAGGTTACTGTGGTTATGGGACACCTCTGGGGACTCTCAGGAAGCCTATTCTAATGTAATTATAGGAACTTATTTACATTACAAATCTGCTGGGCTTTGTGTTTTTCATGAGCAGCGGTTCCTGCCATACCTTGTGCCATACAGGAATATAGACAACAGAGTGGGCACAATGTGCCACGGCTACCGTAAATGGAATGCCAAATTTGCCATTGTAGCAGCACAGTTGGGCTTAATCGGCCCCTTCTCATCATCTCCACTTGGCACGAGAGCAAACCCGCTGGTCACATGGTCATTCAAATGAGTTGGTTTAGTTGGTAAATATTAAATACCAGGAACTATGAGTCAAAACCACTCACAGCCAATACAAATTAGAAGCATATCTACATTGGCATCAGTTTCCCTATTTATGCTGATAGGAATATACTGTTTAACGGTTATAAAAAGATTTGTATCTAGAAAGCCTGCTGTTTGATAACAGTCGGTGTAATTGGCCTGTGATGAAAGGTGCGGTTCTGGCACTCCATACAGGCTTTTGTATTTACCTTCCCAGCCGTTGGCTAACAGATAATGCCAATTGTTATGTATTATAGGGAAGGAATACACTGTAGGTTAGATGTCATACAAGGACGTGATAAATATGGATTCATGCTGATATCGCTAATAGCTTTGTGGCTCAGCTCCATTTTAATATAATTAAGGACTTCTTTTATCAAATAATAAATTCAGAGCAATCTGGACCTGCAGGACCTGCCGGGTATCGGTCAATATGCAGAGTAATATTTTGGCACAAGCCCTTCACAGTTTGGCTCCAGTAACGAAACCTGTAACAAAGAGATCACTTAGAAACCAGACTAAATGTGGCAGTAAGAACCGCTCGCTTGGCGACCTTCTCCCCATATCGCCATGTACGGAAGGGCGATATCGGCTAATTAGAATGAATCAAATTAGAACAGAGGTTATACGTGCCATTGGTTTGGGGACCGCATCAATGAGACAATGCACACCCCCGATCTGACGGAAAAATCAAACCTGTTTGATTGAGATCTGGCTGATTTCAGGGGGGCCCGACGTTCATGCCCATACACGGGCCGATAAGCTGCCAAATTGGTCTAAAGGGCGGATATAATGTTCTAGTACTGGAGAATACTGTAATGGTGCCGATACAGTGATATTATGCATTGCAACAGGCACAGGCCAGAGACTCTCCAGATGTTGCTGGCTGCACCTCCCAGCATCACCAGGATTTGTATGAAAGTGTATCAAAACAATTAATATATAATGTACCGTTGACCAGCACTTGTGTTGGCTTCAGAAGCCCTACTATAGTTTATATAAACAAAGCTGCTGTGTAGCCATGGTAGTTGCTATTCATATTGAAAAAAAAGAAAAGGCACAGGTTACATAGCAGATGGAATGGCTGCCCCCATGGCTACACAGCAGCTTTGTTTTTGTAACATAAGTTCGGCTGAAAAAGACACACGCCCATAAAGTTCAACTTTTTATGTCTATGTATAACCTGCCTAACTGCCTCTGGCAGCGGAGAGAGAGGACTCAGCGGGGAGTGGGATGGGGGAGCTGAGAGGACAGACGTCGCGAGGACTAAGCATTGAGTGGGAGGGGGGAGAGAGAGGACTCAGCGGGGAGTGGGATGGGGGAGCTGAGAGGACAGACAGCGTGAGGACTAAGCATTGAGTGGGAGGGGGGAGAGGGAGGACTCAGCGGGGAGTGGGACGGGGGAGCTGAGAGGACAGACGGCGCAAAGACTAAGCTTACATTGAGTGGGAGGACTCAGAGGGGAGTGGGACAGGAGAGCTGAGGGGACAGACATCGCGAGGACTAAGCATTGAGTGGGAGGGGGGAGAGAGAGGACTCAGCGGGGAGTGGGATGGGGGAGCTGAGAGGACAGACGGCGCAAAGACTAAGCTTACATTGAGTGGGAGGACTCAGAGGGGAGTGGGACAGGAGAGCTGAGGGGACAGACATCGTGAGGACTAAGCATTGAGTGGGAGGGGGGAGAGAGAGGACTCAGCGGGGAGTGGGACAGGGGAGCTGAGAGGACAGACATCGCGAGGACTAAGCATTGAGTGGGAGGGGGGAGAGGGAGGACTCAGCGGGCAGAGGTAAGACTCAGGACGGGCGTGGAAGGACAGAACGTGGTGCTGGAAGAGAATGCAGGAGTGGGCCATAGTTTGACGGGTAGGGTGGGGGTGATGGTCCGGTCCCCCCAACAGTCTGAGGGGTCCCTTGGTAAAGAAGTTTGAGGACCCCTGATCCAGAGGAAGGCAAAACCCCATCTGAAGCCTCTCTAACTTCCTTCCTGACTCCAAGATGGCAATCAGACCAGTCCCCGGATTGACTTGTACTAAGGGGTTACGGAGCAAAAGCAAAAGAGGAGGACATTCAGGTGAAAAATAGTTAAAAAAACAAGGGCAGGGGGTAAAGGATTAGGGGGCTCTAGCAATGCATGATGGTCTGGGGCCCCATTTAATGGGAGTACAAAATGACAGATTTGCAGTCTGTCCCTCCAGCTGTTCTTAAATAGTGTTTCCAGAATTCCAGCACCATGGGGGCTTCTGGGACAGAAATCTGTTTGCCGTTACTCATTCAGCTTCACTGCTGAGTCTGTCCCTATTGGAATGGACCCCTGTATGTAAGTAGTGCTCAGTATATACGGCTGGAGCTGCATACGGGGGAAACATTACTCATTAGGGTTCATGTACTTCCACAAGCAAAGTGCAATTTCAAATTATTTTTTCCCCCGCACAATGCAGCGTTTTCCCCCGAATCCCCAGCAGTACGGAGGCACAAGGGGGCGACGCATTCTTGATGCAATTGCACCGGATTCTCCAAAATTAGCACAAGTGTGCAGATCAGACACATTTGCCATTTCCAGCGTTCAGCCTGCTAAGGAGGAGGGACTAAACATGTTACACATTGTAACAACTTTCCCACAGCTTACAGGCAGCATGCAGGAACTACAGAACCCACAATGCATTGCACTGTGATGTTCCTTTCCTTATTGACATCATGTGTGCAGGGGATTGTGGGATTGGGAGGGTGCAGGCTGAAGGCAGGCTGAGGGACAGGTGATTACTGTAACATTTTATTTGAGTCTCAAAGTAGCCAGCCAGATCAGCAGGGGAACAGGGGGCGGGGCTTAGGGAACTGTTCCAAACCAGATTATTACATTAAAATCATGAGCTTGCATCATTTATTGACGTATATTGTCACTTTATTTGGTTCAGTGGCTTGATAATTCCATCCAAAATATTTTGTATCCATACTACACTATATATCGCTTCCTTGTACAGGTAGAGGACCCATTATCCAGAATGCTCGGGACCAAGGGTATTCCGGATAAGGGGTCTTTCTGTAATTTGGATCTCCATACCTTAAGTCTACTAAAAAATTAATAAAACATTAATTAAACCCAATAGGATTGTTTTGCATCCAATAAGTATTATTTATATCTTAGTTGGGATCAATTACAAGGTTCTGTTTTATTTCTACAGAGAAAAAGGAAATCAGTTTTAAAACTCTGAATTATTTGATTAAAATGGAGTCTATGGGAGACAGGCTTTCCGTAATTCGGAGCTTTCTGGATAACGGGTTTCCGGATAAGGGATCCCATACCTGTATTTCTACTGTATTATTTTTGGTTAAAGGTTGGACTTCTACACCAATGAGAAGATTAAGGAGGCTACAATAAAAATTCCCTTCTCAATCTTGGGCCAGGTCAGGCTTGGGTTGAGAATGGCGGGTTCAGGTCAGAAAACTTCTGACTCTCCACACCTACCTGTCCCCGTCCAACACAACAGCCAATCAGATTGCTTCACAAACAGTTAACAAGAAAACTCACTCAGTTACTTTAAAATGTTTTATTAAATATCGTACTGAAATAGGAAAGATTTTAAAAAAAGAGACACTAATGAGCTGCTTATTCTCCTTACTGAGTGCAGCATTCCATCATTCAGTCTTTCCTACCTACAAACTGATCCATTCCGCTAGATCATCACATCATCTGGCACTAAAGGCCGACCATACACAGGACTAGAACTGCAATAAAGGGGGCAAATAATATTTTGTAGTTGAAAAACAAAAAATAACAAATAATGGACTCAGTGGGGAAAAAACCAAACACAAAGCTACGTAAATAAAACCCAGTATAGTCGCTTTATTCTCCTTTCCAGCAAGTCTGGTTTAGGATTGTGCACAAACGTAAGTGTAGGCCAGATATTAGGGGCTGCCCAACTTTATCATGCAGTGGGCCAGTTATTCTATTTACCATCTGACTTACCCATACCTTACTATGATGTCATAAAATAAAGTGTGACAAGCCTCTGGGGGGGTGGGAATGCTTGGGGCGGGCACAATGTACTGTCATACGTTGGGATCAACAGTTTTACCTTTTGCCAACCATACAAGGAGCAAAGATGGCTCCATAGGGGGAACCATGAGCACTTTGGGTCCAGCTATTTTGCACTTTCTTCTGGGAAAAAGGGGGCAGGGGGAGCAGTTTAGAGAATGACTGGTATCTCAAAACATTATTTGTCAGCACCTTCTCATGGAATTATGGGTCCACTTGCCCTCTTTATTGGAACAGGGCTAATAATAATAAATCCAACAAGCTTAAGGCTTTACTTCACATTGCGAGTTTATCTTCTTGCATTCATTACGTTCTGCCTTACACAAATAGAGATGATTGGTCATGAATGATATCGAGGTTTCAAGTGTTCTTCACATCCAATAGGATGTGCTTATTCGCATAGCACCATAAAAAACTTGGAGGAAAAAAAAAATTCCAACACAGGTAGAGACTCAAAGGGAGAAAGAAAAATGAACATCTCTAAAGACAACAGGTTTCTGTTTGAGGACATGTACAGACAGGACTGGAGACTAAGGCAAACTGGCACGTGAATGTTTTAAAAAAACAAAAACACCCCGACGCAGCCAAGTTACGATATCAGAAGTCGTATGAAAGGCGAGGAAGGGCGGGAGAAGGAACAGTAGCACCCAAACAGAAACATGTGACAAGCAACTTCCTATCCAGACCCTACTAACAACCCTATCCAATGTCTCACTAACATTTACAGATTTGGTCAAGGAACTCCTTGGTCTTCTTAAGCGGTTTCTTCGCTCGATGTGGATGCAATGTCAAGAGCAATGGAACCGTGGCTGACCACGAGCCGCAGTCTCTTGGAGGGAGTGAATGGATTAAATGCCACTTTTTTCTTTGCGCCTTCCGCCAGTTGTTTAGACGCCGGCGAGCTGTGCAATTTGTTAAAGGCTTCTTCTGTTAAAACCGCGCTAGGGGGGAGCCCGGTGACCGAGTGTCTCTTTAAGTTGTTGTTGAGTCCCAACTCTACGTATGGCTTTAGCAACAATTTGGGGTCAGAACGCATTGTGTCGGCCAGGGGCCTGGCTCTAGCCGCATTTGGTGCATGGGGTTCACTAGGAACAAGCTGACCTGTCAACTTTACATGTCCGTTCAGTTTTACATATTGGACCCCTGGCTTTGCCGAACTACTACTACTTCTTTTGAATAGGGTGATCTTATTATCTGAAGTCTCGCTTGCTTTAAACGATACTGGTCTGGATCTTAAAGAGAAAAGTTTAGGTGCCAGTGACCCATTTAAGGCTTCGCATCTCTGTGTCTTTGCAGGGGAACTTACTGGGTTACCCTGTGTTTCATCAGTCAAATTACCCGCTAGGCGGTCATCTGATGTAACAGGGTGCTGAGAATGTATACAATTATCACTGGGCTCTGCTGCCAAGGAACTGCTATCTGCTGGATTCTTTCCAGATTTTTCCAAAGATCTTACATCTTTACTTAAACCAACTTTAATATAATGCGTTATCCCAAACTGTTTTAGTGCTTGATGATGCAACGCTGACATTATGTCGCCATTATTATTATTATGAGGATACACAGTAGGAGGAGGACATACACTGGACAAGGGTTCTTTTACTAAGGGTTCAGCAGATGGACTGTCAGGCCCCAGCAATGAAGCAGGGATTTCGGGCTCATAGAAAGAGTGGTCATCTCCACTGAGACTCGGCACGGGGGAGAAAGACAAGTGCTCACACACTTCGGCTGACGTGACCTGTTCCGCGCTGGCCTTTTCTGCTTCGGGCAAAGGACAATCTTTGGCATTGCACTCTATATTAGCAGTCTGGATGGTAGGAGAGCATGAACCTCCGTGGCAGCTTAATCGGAATTTTAGTTTTTCAGGGCTGAGGTCTTCCCGGCGAAGCGACACCAAAGGCTCTTTTCCTAGCTTGCAGCATTGCCCATCATGCTGGTGTTTAGGATGGGAGGCCATATTACATTTTTTGCAGTTATGCAGAATGATACGCACGTCCCTTAAGACAGTCCCCTGGGGCAGTGCAATCTTCACAGGCTTAGAGGGAATGTGCTTCACTAGGCGGGATGAATAAAAATAGCGGGATGAAGCCAGAGTCCTGAGTCTCCGATAGAAAGCTCTCTTCCTGCGGCTTGCTGGGATCCTTTTCAGTCTGAGTGATAGCCGGACTCTTGAACCTACCAAAACATATATAAACAAAATAAACATGAGAGATGCTTAATGTTCCTCAGGCTGATTCAAAGGGGCAGTATATGCAAACACATGCATTCCGCCAATACTTGTGATTTACAAGGGAGATGGAGGACTTTTCTTATAAGGAGCAGATAAAATGTTAAATTAAAACAATTAACAAAAAGTTTACTCATCTCAAACTTACTCATATGGATCAAAGGCACAAGTTGCCCTTTAAAAAAGACTAAACGCATGAAACCCAAACAAATATTTCAAAAAGATGCTATATCTGGCATTACAAAATGCAACAGCTTGATGCCCAGAGGGAATGTGGCAGACAATATTCCCACTAATTCCTTCACGCAGATCAGAGGGAACAGCAGTGGCAGATACATGTTGAACTACACCACGTTGTTAGCCATATCCTGCACTGGTACAGCGGGGGTGTTTGCTACAGAAACCCTACTATAGTTTATATAAATACCCCGCTCTGTAGCCCCGGGGGCAGCCATATCCTGCACTGGTACAGCTGGGGTGTTTGCTACAGAAACCCTACTATAGTTTATATAAATACCCTGCTGTGTAGCCCCGGGGGCAGCCATTCCTGCACTGGTACAGCTGGGGTGTTTGCTACAGAAACACTACTATAGTTTATATAAATACCCTGCTGTGTAGCCCCGGGGGCAGCCATTCCTGCACTGGTACAGCTGGGGTGTTTGCTACAGAAACCCTACTATAGTTTATATAAATAGCCTGAAATGGCTGCCCCCATGGCTACATGGCAGGGTATTTATATAAACTATAGTAGGGTTTCTGTAGCAAACACCCCAGCTGTACCAGTGCAGGAATGGCTGCCCCCCTGGCTACACAGCAGCTTTGTTTATACAAACTATAGTAGCCTTTCTAAAGGCAAACACACCAGTTTTACCAGTAGAGGGCAATAGCACATTATATTTTAATTACTTCAAAACACTTTCATTTTTTTGGTGTTACTGTTTCTTAAGCATGGTTGCAAAATGTCAGATAATAAAGGTGTTGCCATTAAGTAACCAGCCATGATCCTACACAATAAGTGGAAAGGACACTGTCACCTTTCAGAACAAATGCGGCAAATGTCAAATGGACAAACCAGCCGTAAACAAAAGAAAGAATTAGAGAACATGTGGTGTTAAACACTGTCAGTAAAAATAGCCGTACGGCTGTCATAAAACACTTTACCGAATGCAATAACAGAACCCTTTCTTTCCTAAACATAATAGCTATAGGGAAATTCATTCAAAATATAAAGAGAAAATATAATCCCTGAACTCTCAAAAGAAGGAAGCCAGGTAGATTTTTTTTACTTAGGTTTTTGGCAGCCAAATGGCCTAAACTCTGAGTTTGATATTTCATGTTACGTATGATTCCTATTTTATACTGTATGTATTTTTAGATAATACTAATGTTCACATACAGCGTATATAAAGGTGTCATTTATGTACATACTGCCAATGTATATTTTGAGCCAATTAAGGTTTGTGGAATTTAAACAGATTGGTCTTTACTGTAAGCTCCTCCCACCTTATTGGGTGACACGAAATGCATTGGGCCTTTTTGTTTTATATTTATATGTAAAATACAATTGATTTTTTAATGTAAAGCTCCGGATCTCCACTATTTGGTTCAGTTTGGTGACAGACTGCACCTGTGTTTCTATGCAACTCCCTCTGCTACAGGCCTGGAGCACCTGTACCTGGATCCCCTGGAGATAACAGTAAGCGCACCTGAAATCCACAATACTGATTGGACCTGGCCCAGACAGCATTTATCAGAGATACAGAACAGGCCTGGAGAAGCTCTTGTTGTCACATTCAGTGGATAACAAGCTACTGCACCTTGGCTGAAGAAAGTGACCACTTTACCTATAGAGGGAAATCCCGATAACTCACCCGGTGGATCCTTCTTTCTCCTTGCAGTCACTTGCTGGGATTGCTTGCAGGCGCTCTCACTCAGCCGATTTAAGCGGCCGTCTGTCTCACGGAGCTGGTATTTTTCTAATGAGGTAGATACGGTCTGCTCTGTTTTTTGCTGCTTAAAAGCACCCTCCCCTTTTCTAAAGAACATAAAGACAGAGGGATAGAGGAGAGGATGGAAATGGAAGGAGAGAAAAATACAATTTTAAAGAAAGTGCTAAAAAGTACAAGTTGATGGAGAGGAAATTAATAGGCACAATATATCCCCTTGTCAAGGGGTTTAATGCCATTTATTTATTTATGTATGGTTTCTGTTAGTACTATTCTAACTTCCTGGTTCATGTGAGCAGCTTTTTCTTTTTGTATTATTCTTTATAGTTTTTTCAATTATCTGCCTCCCCTTCTGTATCTTTCCAACTACTGCTCAGTGAGCTTACAATTTTATAATTTCTTTTATACCTTATCTTTCTATTAAGGGCCTCTCCTATTAATATTTCAGACTCTCATTCAAACGACTGTCTGGTTGCGAAGATAAGCTAGACCATAGAAACACCAGGCAGCTGATGAAATTCCAAACTGAAGAGCTACTGAACTAAAAGCTAAATTGGAAAACACTTATACACACAATATAGAAAATAATAAGCTGCTCCTTATCTTACAGAACAACATGTGCAGTTGTGGTGCGGGGTTTGATACACACACACACACTTCACAGGTAATAAAACCATGAAACCCCCCATTGTAGTTTCCTTACATCCCCAGTGTAATGCAACCCCACATTTACCTTGTTCCATTGTGACTTGAACTCAGAGGGCCCATTGCTTCACAATGGAAAAAGGTAATGGGTGGGGTTGCATTACATTGTGTACAATAACATATCAGCCTTTACACACAACTGTTCATTTCCCTTTTAACAATCATGCACTTAATTTTTTTCCAACCTCGTGTCTCACTTCTGCCTGCCCCCCTTATATTATAAGCCCTTACGGCAGGGCCCATAATACCCTGAATGCATTGGTTCGTCTGTGTGACAATCTTGTACCCCATGTACAGTTCTGTACGTTGGAGCTTGATAAATAATAATAAATGTATAAATGTGGGAGATGCCATAATGGCTGCCAGTGAAGTCCTTCAAAACAAAAAGCATTGCATATTTACAAAATTCTCACCTTTCACAAGTGCAACATTCACACAATTCATTTTTCTCTCCAAAAAAGCTGTCTCCATAGAAGCATGTGATCTCTTCGCCTGATTTGATTTCCCTGAGAACCTTTACACAAGCGGTGTTTCCCTCTGTTGGTACAAACTGTACAGGGGAGGGGCAAATTGGTTATACATAATATAAAATAATTGTTATACCATGGTCAACAGCTTTCGTTAACTATAAGTGTGACACAGACATATTTAAGCCCACAATCAGCCACAGAGGGAAGTAAAACACAAGCTAACTAACTGCAGATGGGAAACTGTGGCTTATTTAAAAGAAGTGAAACATTTTAGACCCTTTGTTAAAATAAATGAATAATAATTTTTCCAAATGGAAGAACCTAGCGAGATAGACCTAGAGCATTATGTTCCTCTAATGGTTCCCAAACTGTGGAACTGACTCTAGTGGATGAGGGCAGTGACTGATGAGGGGATTAGACTGAAGGCCAGTTAGGGTGGAATCTGAGAAGAACGGGCATTTGTTTATTAATTTGTTAATTAATTTTTTTTTTTTTTTAGACACAACCAAAAAGGTCAGTCCAAGTGAGATCTGGGGTGAATATGAATTTGCGGTTCTAGAACTAAAACCGATGCACCGATAGTTTCCTATATCTGTACCCATTTCATGTGCTGGTGGTACCCTGACCAATGGGATGCTTAAACTGAAAGTTTCACGATCATTGCTCTAAGCCCCAAAGGGCTGATCAGGTGTTGTGACATGAAATTAATTCTAATATTCTAAAACTATTCTAAGACTAACAGCTAGTCTGTTTTATATCCTTAATAGAACATTTGATTATCAACCATTCAACTGGGACCAAAATGCGACACATGAAAGTCCCCTAACATGTATGAAATACAGCTTGCACAAAAGTGGGAAAATGATTTATGTAATGCATAAACACAGCAAAGACACGCAAAATGGAGAGCACCTACCTTGCAGTTTGGCCGACAGTCTTAAAGTATCCGTGTCGAGCAGCATTCCCAAACACAGCGTGGGGAAGAAAAAGGCAACATTTTAGAATGGCCACAAATTCATATCAACTATTATGAAAGAAGAGATAAAAAGGGCACTAATTTGGTACAGGTAAGGGACCTGCTATCCAGAATGTTTGGGACCTGGGGTTTTTCAGATAAAGGGTCTTTCTGTAATTTGAATCGCCATACTTTTAGTCTTATATAAAATACTAAATAAACCCAAAAGGATTGTTTTTCCCCCAATAAGGATCAATTATATTTAAGTTGGGATCAAGAACAAGGTACTGTTTTATTATTACAGAGAAAAGGGAATCATTTTACCATGAAATAAACCCAATAGGGCTGTTCTGCCCCCAATAAGGGGTAATTATATCTTAGTTGGGATCAAGTACAGGTACTGTTTTATTATTACAGAGAAAAGGGAATCATTTAACCAAGAAATAAACCCAATAGGACTGTTCTGCCCCCAATAAGGGATAATTATATCTTAGTTGGGATCAAGTACAGGTACTGTTTTATTATTACAGAGAAAAGGGAATATTTTTTTTTTTTTTAAATTAGATTTGTATAAAATGGAGACTCTAATAAAGTCTTCCCATAATTTGGAGCTTTCTGGATAATGGGTTTCAAGATAACAGATCCCATACCTGTACAACATATTTAGAATATATAACCAATTATATTACGTTCGCTTATTAATCTCTCATCAATAGAAGACTATGCTCAGCTATCTTACAGTAAGTTCAATTGCTTGCTTGTATTAAAGTCTTTAGCAGAGCAACACCACTTATAACCACCTGATGGCACTGTTCTCTCATTCCTATAAAGCAGTGTTCCCCAACCAGTGGCTCAGGAGTAACATGTTGCCCCCAGTGGCCTCAAAGCAGGTGCTTATTTTTAAAAATTCTAGCAAGTTTTGGTTGCATAAAAACCAGATGTACTGCCAAACAACCTCCTGTAGGCTGCCAGTGCACATAGGGGCTACCAAATAGCCACAGACCGTATTGTGCACCCCTAGGACATTTTTCATACTTGTTTTGTTCCCAAACTCTTTTTTACATTTAAATGTTGCTCACAGAAAGGTTGGGGACCCCTGCTATAAAGGATAAAATTGCACAGAGAAGCAAGGACCATTCCCCTGAATGGCTACTTATAAATATGATCATTAAATGACAGCCACTTATACATCATATTTACCTTAATTAAAATGGAGAAGACAATCCAATTGACTTACCGTGGTTGATGAAGGCAGCCGGCCCTAGCCAGAGCTGTGCACACTTTTTCCGAGTGGAGTACATGACGCTAAAATCATT